>NW_020664417.1:9162484-9189642 GCF_002925995.2 Terrapene triunguis | reverse complement strand
CTTCTGCATTGCTGCTGGTGGCGGCGGCTCTGCCTTCAGAGCTGGGCAGCTGGAGAGCGGTGGCTGCTGGCCAGGAGCCCAGCTCTGAAGGCAGAGCCGCCGCCACCAGCAGCAATGCAGAAGTAAGGATAGCATGGTAAGGATAGCATGGTATGGTATTGTCACCCTTATTTCTGCACTGCTGCCTGCAGAGCTGAGCCCTCAGTCAGCAACCGCCACTATTCGGCCATCCAACTCTGAAGGCAGCAGTGCAGAAGTAAAGAGTGGCAATACCATACCATACTTATTGTAAATCAGAGCTGGGTGCCTGGCCAACATCTGCCGTTCTCCAGGCACCTAATGATTCAAGACTTTAACAATAGTACGTATGTGTTTATTTCATTATACATTTTTATTCATATTTAGGAATATGGTAGTAAGTAAAAGATCTGTTTCCAAAATCTAGTTTTATACACTATTGAACTCAGTTCACTTTTAAGAGCAGACTGTTTTAGCTTCGTGTTTAGATTTTGAATGCAATCTATTTACATGCTCCTGATAGTAGAACTAATTCTGTCTGTTCCTTAAAAAAAAAAAAAATCCTCCATAAATCATACTCAAGCCTGAGATTACCCTTAGGGCCTTAGAGCATCGTTTACTGAATCTTCTGCTATGACACAGCAGATACAGATTTCCTTTGTCTCATTCTGGAAGGCTTTGCTTAGTTTACTAGTTTCCATGCAGTACAGTGCCAACACTGATTTTGTATATCAAATCCCCAAGATTATTGTTTTGTAAAGAGACATTTTGTTAATCCTCTTTTGCATATTTACACCAAACACTCTCTCAATCACTTATTTATTCACAACAGGGTTAGGGGAGGAGGAAACCAGCTTTCACAGTCCGTCACGCATTTTTCATGGCCATGAATTTGGTAGGGCCCTACCTATAATTTAAAAACGCACTGAAATCTTGTACATAGGTTCTATATAGTGATTTGGAAGGTGGATTAACCATATTTTCCCCCCATTATTCTTCATAACTGAAAGTTTCTCTTTCATCAGGGAAAGAGAAAAGTTCTTCTACAGAGAATCTCACAACACTGCCTTCTTTCAAAATTCTCTCATTGTTATCAGAGAGACTGAGGCCATAGATTGCCTTTAAGATGCCATTTCAAAATATCCAATACTTTCTATTGTTCCCCAACCAAGTTGCCCTCAGGGAAGATGGTAGCCCTGCACAGTACTTTCACAATGAAAAAAAAAGGAGAAAAAACCCTAAAAATAATTTTTCTATTTAGATATAAACCTAGTGTTTTTGTAACTATTGTAAAGGGTTCTAGGTGCTCTGACAATTAAGCAATCTTACAACAATATAATGAACATAGAAGGGTATTAAAAAAAATCATAGAACAACACTCTCAGTCCACCAGCAGTATTAACCGAATAGCAACACATTAACTCAGCCAGTAAATCAAAGCACCTTTCCATCCCCACCCTCCTATCCATCACCCACCCTCAACCATCCACCCAAACCCAATAAAATAAATGCTTTTTGCAATATGGCTGGTAGATCAGATTCAGGCTATTGCAGTCCAAGGATGGAGCAAGTTCCAGAGGACAGTCTGCCAGCAGCTCCCTTTTGTTTCTAATGTGCTCTAGAGCCTGCATTGAGCACAGCTGTGGCAGTATGTCCTGGGGGCAGAGGTGATCTCTCAGGTAGGCAGGTAAAATAAATTTTAGAATTTTCACAGAGTTACAGGATCCTGTATGTATTCATGGGAGGCTCTTAAACCGCAGGATCATGATTTTCTCCTATCCCTGATGTTAAGGCAGGTATTTTAGAAGTTTTTCCTGTGTGTATTTCAGTGAGATATTTGCAATCTCCCTCATGCTGATTGTCCCAGCAGCAGCCTCAGAGCAACAGTCCTTATGCCAGCC
This sequence comes from Terrapene triunguis, assembly GCF_002925995.2. NCBI lineage: Eukaryota > Metazoa > Chordata > Testudines > Emydidae > Terrapene > Terrapene triunguis. Next base: position 9,187,723 of record NW_020664417.1, on the reverse strand, counting down.
AGAAAGAACCTGCATTGATTTCACAAATGAGATTTTACACTCTGCTAAAAAGCTCTCACAGCTGCTTCTGACCATGCCCAAAAGTGATTTTTAAATAGCTTAGAACTTTCTTTTCAATCCCCAAACCAAGTAAAGGTATGAGACTTCAGGGATGACTATTAGCCTGCTCCAAAGTTCACTGGAAGTCAGTGGAAAGATTCCCTTTGATGTCAGTAGGCTTTGGCTCCAGGCCAAATTTCAAACTTCAGCCATTTTGTTAAAGCCCTCATTCAAAAAACTATGGGTTTAAAAAACAAACAAAAAAAAAAAAGGAATGCTCCCATTCAAACAGCTGAAAAGATTTTACTCAATTTTTACAATAAAATCAATTTAACCTGTAGTCAAAATAAACATGGACAAGTTCAGTCCCCCTCCTCCCTTCTCAAAAGGTTAATATTTCATAAAAGTATGTGCTTGGATAAATAGGATTATAATGAAAGTATTTTGCAATTTTTATAGTGGCTGCTATTAGGCAACCACTATAGTTTTATCCCTCTTTGTTTTATATTTTAGCCCTCTTAATACAACCTAGTGTCTAATTTGCAATGGGAATGATAGTTTCAAATATTTTGCACAACAATCTCTCAACCCTTTTCCTGATCATTGTGCTGGAGGATTGTTACATTTAGCATATATTTCCTAGATTGGTTCCTTACTTCAACTTTAATTATCTTACATTTCTCAACATTGAACTACATTTTCCATCTTCTGGCCTAGTCTCCTAAATGATACAAATCCTTCTCAATCTGATTGCATTGTTCTGCATTATTTGCTCTGCATATGATACTAAATTTGGAGGCAGACTTGTAGATTTTGTTTTCAATACTATAAACTGATTGGAAGAAGGGCAGAAAGAGCAATGGTGTAGTAGTTTAAAAAAGTGAGTAAACTAACCTAAACTAAAATTCCATATTTCCCCAAATGAGAAGTAAGTAGTTTACCGTCAACTACACTGCTGATTAAAGGGAATGGGATGAGCCTGTTTAGAAAGGGTAAGAGTTACAGGACAAATCTTCACCTCAAACTGAGCTGAATTCAAATCTTTTAGGAAAGTCAAAAGAGCTTAAAGAAGTTTTTGTTTCGTATACCACAGGAAAAGGAAATAACATATTTCCAGGAGAAAGGCTGGTCATTATTTCCTCTTTCTCCAGAAAGACGAAGTATTGGAAAATCTGTTTAAATATTTGGATACATATCTGAACTAAAAATCGAAAGCCTTAGGAAATCCATTCAAGAATAGTTATGAAAAGATATTCTTAAACTGACCCATGAATCACTAACCTATTTTAAGCTCACATTCTAAACTCTGTTTTCTCTTGTGGCAAAAATACATCAGGGAAAATATTTTGCCCCTTCTAAGAACACACAGAGGAACAGACAAAAGTCTCCATTGTCACTGAACAATATTTTCCACTTCTAGGGACTAATCCAACTCATTGACTCCACTGAGAGTCTTTACATTGACTTTAATGGGCTTTGGATCAGGCTCATATAGTACTTTTCATCTGAGAATCTCCAAGTGCCTAATAACAATGACAGAGAATGAAAGTAAGATAATTCTGATAATAATGTTCTCACTTCACCTGTGGAGACACTGAGGCACAAAAATTAAAGTCAATATTTCCAGAATTGGCCAGAGATTTTTTTTGTAGTCACCATTTTTGAAAATTTGTCTGTTAGTGATTTGCCTGAGGGGACGCAGCAAATTAGTGAGAAAGTAGGAATAGAATCCAGGCCTTTTGAATCACAGTCCTCAGCAACAAGCATTAGATTACCCCACCTCTCCATTAATATTTTTAATTCAACACATTTTTCATAGATCTTGTGAGTAGGATTTATCTGCAATAATTACAGCTAAATAGAGCCGAAGCTCGTTCCCACTTGCTCGAATTAAAAAGCACTGACAGTTTCTGTGGCAAAGAATTAATGAATGTATTTTTTTCTATCCACCCAAAATTGAGACAGTTTTTTTTAACAATAGCCAAAAATGAACACAAAATGTTTTACCTGCCAAATTTAAAGTTCAGTTTTTCCCTTCAACAGCCGATGGCATCTCTAATCCTTAAAACACAGCAGGGAACTCCATTTCTGGTATGTCTTTAGAAGTTATAGTGTCAGCAACTGATTCTGGGGTAACATAATTTAAAATCAGGTTTCAATAAGAAATTAAAGAAATATATACAGAAAGAATACTTTAAAATGTGTTTGTTTGAAACCTATGGGTCAAACCCTGATCCACTTACTCACTCAAGTAGTCCCATTAAAATCACTGATACTATTCAGGTGATTGGCCCTATATATATATATATATATATATATATATATATATATATATATATATATACATACATACACACACACACACACACACACACACTTCCTGATCCTGTTTACCATATCCTGTCAGGTATGGAGGTTCCTCATCTCTCACTAATCTCAGTACCTCAAAATACTCACTTCCTTAAAGGACCAGGCACCTAATGATTCAGGATTTTAACAATAGTACGTATGTGTTTATTTTTATTCATATTTAGGAATATGGTAGTAATTAAAAGATCTGTTTCCAAAATCTAGTTTTATACACTATTGAACTCAGTTCACTTTTAAAAGCAGACTGTTTTAGTTTCATGTTTAGATTTTGAATGCAATCTATTTACATGCTCCTGATGGTGGAACTAATTCTGTCTCTGTTCCTTTAAAAAGAAAAAAAACCCTCCATAAATCATACTCAAGCCTGAGATTACCCTTAGGGCCTGAGTATCGTTTCCTGAATCTTCTGCTATGACACAGCAGATACAGATTTCCTTTGTCTCATTCTGGAAGGCTTTGCTTAGTTTACTAGTTTCCATGCAGTACAGTGACAACCCTGATTTTGTATATCAAATCCCCAAGATTATTGTTTTGTAAAGAGACATTTTGTTAATCCTCTTTTGCATATTTACACCAAACACTCTCTCAATCACTTATTTATTCACAACAGAAAGAGTGCCTATATTATAACCATAATCTTTTGGAAAATAACATTTGAAAAATCTGTAATACACAAGTACATTACGCTGGAACTTAAAGAAGGCACGGAGGGTGAACATCCTTTAGAAATTCTTAATATTGATTTAAGCCATGCTTTAAGCCAGAGCACCAGCACTGCAGGGGCAAGGGGGTCTGCATGGAAGGATGATCCTACTGTGCCTCCTCTACCTCATGACTAGTGGCTGAGTCCTCCCATGAAGATGATCAAGGGGGAGAGCTAATGCTTTTTAAGCAGTATTAATTCCTGATCAGCTTTCCGCCTGGAAAGCTACAGACTCAGCAGGGAATGATGTTGCAGAGTCATACTTTTTGTTGATTGTGTGTTAACCTTTATTTCAACTCATGCTCCATTGTTGAACACTTTTTAGTACCTTAAGACATATGACAATAACACTGACAAAGGGCACTTGCTTGATCCCCTGCATTTACACTGTACAGAATTATCCTGTCACTCCACTAACAATGGACTCAGCCACTCTTTTAAACAAGTGTAGCCCTGGGCATGCTAAGAGGTGTGGGTTCATCATTGGTTCATGAGAATCTGTGTATTTTATGTTTGCTCTTTAACACTTTTTTGCCCTCTAGTTCCATTTGTGGGGTATCTTTCTCTCATGAAACTTCACTCTTGTAATTTCTCTCCTCTAGCAGCCTGAAAGCCAACATTGCACCCTGATTTTTATCTGGTAAACTAGAGTAATGCCTTTGATGTCAATGGAGTTGAGCGTACAGGTGTAAAACAGAGGTAAATGAGAACACAATATGCCCCTTGCTCTGAAAGTCTTCGGAATTAATTGCTTGAAAGATGCTTATAGTGTGACCAATACCTTGTTGGTCACCGCATGTTGTGATTACCTGTTAATGTGCCAGATGTACCATTAGTACACAGGAAGTATCATAGACCTGATGTCCCACTTTGCACCTATGCAAAATGAGTACTATACACTATCTAATCTGAATAGGAATATTTTACACCCACTGTGACATACCAGAATGCAATCTACACATGTGAGGCCCTGCAACCTGGGGTGTCTTGCAATACCTTACTGTTGTAGCTCCCAACCTGGACCACTCACAAACAGCTTGCCAGCATGTAGGTTGCTCCAAGATGTGTTTATGTAACTGCAGCCTGCCATTCACACCCTGGCTCTCACCAGCCTTGGTTATACTGCAGGGTGACCTCAACACACTCCCAGTCATTCCCCCAGAAATGTATGTCTTGTACTGCCCAGATCTCTCCTGGACAGTCCAAACATATTAAATCCATGATTCCTTTAAGGGAATAATATACTCACAACTTAAACTAAATGGAGTTACCCAGACACTTTAAGTTAAACACATTGGATTAGATAAAATAAGAAAACAAGTTTATTAACTACCAAGAGATAGATTTTAAGTCTGACCTGCCACCCAGGTGAAAGTGACTATACAAAGTGCAAGGTAATGGTGAATCAGGCTCTGTATGTGCTACAATGCTAAGTCCATAAATGCCCTAGCACCATTAAGGATTCATGCAGATGCCTATGACGCAAAGAATCTTTACTAGGGCTGTCCGAAAGTGAAACCTCACCTTGAAGGTACTCACCATCATCTTCTAGTGAGGCCCTCTTGATTCTCCATTATCCCCTGAGGGGGTCTAGTGAATTCCCATGAATTTTTAGGGTTTCTTTAGGGACCTGATTATCATTTACTATGTGGTTGTATTGCATCTGGTACAATGGAGGCCAACCTGGTTGTGGCCATTAGGAGTTACTACAGAATAAATGTAAAATAAATAATAATCATCCATGCTAAAGGTATGATTCTGTGGGGGCAACAGAATTCCTGCAGTCCCACTGCATCTGATGAAGGGATAGGGTACCAGGCTACCACATAGGGATCTACATCTGTGACAAATAAAGAGGGGGAAAACTCCCTTTGATGGACACCCAGACAGCCAGTTAGCTGTAAAATCCCTCTTGGTACCTATTCATTACTTGCTTTACCTGTAAAGGGTTAAAAAGTCCCCCAGATAAAGAAAAAAAAAGTGGGCATCTGACCAAAAGAGCCAGTGGGAAGGCTAGAACTTTTTCTTTCCCCATTTTAAACTTTCCCTTTGTCTGTTCTCTCTGGGCTGGAGGGACAGAGCAGCCATGCTATAAGCAGCTTTAAGCCAGGTATGATCATAAATCATCAGATCATACCTAGAACTACTTATCTGAACTCCAAATGTGTAACTAGATCAGAATGTTTAGCTAGATGCGATCAGGTTTATTTCTGTACATTTTTTAAGACTTGTGGATCTCCTCTGTGCAAACCCCTGATGCTTTTGTTTGCTTGTAACCTTTAAGCTGAACCCCCAAGAAAGCTGTTTTGGGTGCTTAAATTTTGCAATTGTTTCTTTTAAGATCTAGCAAAAAGCCTAAGTTCCAGATGTATTTTTTCCCTTTTTAAAAAAAATAAAATTTACCCTTTTTATGAACAGAATTGGATTTTTGGTGTCCTAGGAGGTTTGTGAATGTTGTTTGATTAGCTGATAGCCACAGCTAATTTCCTTTGTTTTCTTTCTCAGCTATTCCCCAGAGCCAGGGGTGAAAGGGCTTGAGGGTACCCCACAGGGAGGAATTCCCAAGTGCTCCTTCCTGGGTTCAAAGGGTTTGGGTTTTTTTTGCATTTGAGTGGTGGCAGCGTTTACCAAGCCAAGGTCAGAGAAAAGCTGTAACTTTGGGAGTGTAATACAAGCCTGGAGTGGCAAGTATTAATTTTTCAAATCCTTGCAGGCCCCCACTTCTGCACTCAGAGTGAAAGAGTTGGGATTAGCTCTGACAACATCTCTTGCATGCCACAGTCTGCGTGAAGCAGCCAATCTATGTCCATACCCATAGATATCTGTGACGCACATATCCCCCTTCTTGGTGTCTCTCTAATAGTATCCTTATTGCACTCCCATTCACAACTCCTTTATGCTCCCTACTTCTGGATTCCAAAACAACCTAGTAGAATCGCTCCTTCCTTTCTCTTTATGAACTGCACATACAGGACGTAGATGTAACCCATTTGGCATTTTTCTTAAGAATACGGAATAGCCCTATAAATCTTTTTAATCACTGAGCAAGTTCAAATATAGCTAATTGTTTTATCACAGTTATAGGATAATAATTCCACTTGATATTTACCATAAAAATAAACACACCAAGAAAAACAAATAGTGGTGTGCCTGCATCCTCATAAGGATATAGAATCCATTTCTATTAGCCTTCAACTGTTATTTTCAACTGTACAATATTTAAATTCCTTACCTTAACACAAAAGCAACTTCCTCGGTGTATAATTTAAATCATTCAGTACAAGAGGTGTTCCAACAAGTAATGAAAAACAGTTTACTATATCATAGTAAATATTTGACTGGTTCTTGAAATGAAAATTGCAACATCTCAATATTTACTTTTACTCAGAAGTGTTGATGATTTTTCCTACTGAGCAATAAAACGGAAATTAAAAGAGCATTCATAATCATATGATGGGCCTTTAACATAATTAATATTTGCCAAAATGCTCTGTATTCTGATTATTTGTGAATCAGAAAATGTAAAACTTACAAACACATTTGAAACTGTTATTGTGCAAAAATGGCATCCAAAACATTGATTTTCATAGCTGTTCTCTGCCCTAAAGGGAACAGCAATTTCTCACTTTGTTAGTATGACAAGATGGAACTGTCATCTTCAAGCTATATCAGCGTGAAAGATCAGCACTTGCTGAGTATCCATCTCACACTATATACAGTTCCTAAAATGTTTATGCTACAATGGCAATTATAAAATTAACAGTGGCTGCCTGCAGATGGTTATCTGATCCATACCAAAAATAACATTTTTATTATTAATTACGGCTGGTGTAATATCTCCAGAAACATTTGTAACCACTTGAATTGGTGAAAGAAAACTGAGATCTTATTTTATCTCATCTACACAATCATTTTGTGAATGAATCTTTACTTATATGTTTATAAGGTACCCTCAAAATGTCACTTAACTTATGTTCACCAAAAAAATTCCAAGCCAATCCTATCCTCTCTTCAGAATAAAACGTATACATAACATATCTAAGTATAATCAATACACCTAAAAGTAGTCTCCCTTTGGTCCTTCACTCAAAAGGTACATAATTACTAGTGTTTAAGGGGTCTAGACTCCTAATTTCCATCAGGAAAAACAAAGACAGAGGTTGTCTTCTGGGATTTCTAATGTCATATAGTGCTTTCTTCTTATGAAGCTGGACTTGGTATTTGTTTTAAAGTACTCATTTTCTAAATAATGTGCTGAATCCCTAGATGTGACTTTAAGCCCTTCATAGCTTCATTGAGTATAAGGCCAGAAGGGACCATTAGAATATTCTTAAACATTAATTGACTTAGCCTCACCACACCCTAAATTTTACCAAAAGGGAAATGGAGGCACAGTGACTTGTCCAAGATCATATAAACCAACTAAGTGACAGACCTGGGACAAGAGCCAAAGTTTTCTAGCTTTCAATTGCATGGTTCCACCACAAGAACACTCTGCCCCCAAATTGTTCCCGAAGCATAGGGTGGGCAGCACACATGCTGCGGTCCTCTGGCACACAGATAATTTTGAAAAGTCTATGACACTATTTCAGAGCAGCCTATTGCTCCTATGCCCGATTGAGCTTTGCTTGACTGAGTTTATCTTGGTCTATATTGGTTGTGTCTTGTTATTATTTCTCAGATAAAATTCATAGCAGTTGTTGAAGCTGATGGAATCATTCCAAGCTGTAGTAACAAGAACAAATGTTTGTATTCTGACAAACTATGCATTTGCTTAATTTCTACTATAGATAAGAGACTACGTAATTGTGAAGTAGGCTCTACAATTGCTTCCTGTGTTGTTCACAAGAAATTTTTTAGAAAGTCCTAGGATTTTTTTAAAAGTTGTTTTGCAAATGAACAAATGCGAAGTTCAAAGTCACACAGTTGACACTCTAACCTCAGTTCCCATGATGGAACAGCGTTTTGTAGATAACTCCATAAAATGAGGATGGCATTGTCAGCATTAATTTTAAATTTCCTGGCTTTTGTCAGCTTGCGTGAGTAACTTCCCCTTCTTTTTTTCATAGTTTTATAATGTATTAAATATAATGAATAAAGGAGACTCAGACAGCAAAGAAACTCAAATATGACAATATAATTAAATTACTCAGCATCCAGAAATCTCCTGGTTTTCAGCTCTGTGATTTAAATACAATGCCAATTCAATTTCCTTAAACACTTGACAGGACCTATTTTCAGAGAGATTTCTTGCTAACAGGCTTTCAGTCACATTAAGTGCTCACAAAGTGCACAGAAGTTGTATTTTATCGCATAGCCCTAATTGAGCTGTCTGGGCTTAAGTAGCTGAATGTTACAGAAATGTTTATTATACAAGCCCACTTAATCTGAACCTAGAAAAGAACGTTTCTGTAGCTTTGGGTGTAATTTATCCCTGCAAAAGGCAAGCAAAAGGCCTTTTATCACCCTCTCATTTCAGTGAATTATGTTTATGGAGTTCTTCTACAGCGATGAATCTGGTTTCACTCCAACCTGAGGAGGAGTAAAGTCTCAAATACCTCTCTCACTTGGCTCTCATTATGTTTGATGTAGCATGTTTCTGATAAAAAAAATGCCTTTATTCCATTTAGTATACAATAGCAATCATTTATACCTCCTCATATCTATAGCTAGTATCTATTCATATCGTATCAGCCACAGTATGAATCTAGAGATAACGAAACATATTTTATTTTCATTTTTATTTTTAAATTACATCAGTTTGCCTTTTGCGCCATATTCTTATCTGGTATTCATTTTGTTTACCTTTGTTTCAAGCATCTGTTCAAGTGGCTTTAACAGCATTTACAAATACAAAGATTTTAAAAAAAATCCAGAGGTACAAATAACTGCACATGGAAATGGACTTTGCCTTAAAGTAACTCACCCAAGCCAAAAAAATAAGGTACCTTACCTCCCCCTCCATTTGTCCATCCCATATTCCTCATTTTGCCACTTCATCAGGAGTATAACAAAACAGATGAGTCTAACAGCACATGCCCTAAAGTTCAAGAGATCCGGGATCTGTCAGGCCAAGAAGGAGAATGAGCTCCAGAGCTGAGGGACCCCAACAGACAATACCTTGCCAGATACCTGTTCTCCTCATTTCTACCTGAGGGAAACAACAGATGGGACGAATTGAAATGAAGAGCAAAAGTAGAGAGTGGGGTTAATTTTTTTTCTCCAAAAAGAACAAAACACATATCACACTATAAACATACATAAATATTCTTCTAATGTTAGTCTTCCCAATAAGCAATTGCTGTAGTTATCACAGAGACAGTAGATCACAAATGAAAGAGGACATGGCTCCTGTGATCACAAATGAGAATTCCCTGGTCCCTGATCAAATCCTCTCTTCTTTTTACCTCCTTTTAAAACCTCTACATGTCTTTATCCCCCCTTTGAATGTCTTCTGCTTTACCAATTTATGCATTTTGTTACATTTCATTTACTTTTCTGAAGTGTTGTCTCATTATAATTCAGAATCTACACTAGATCTGCACCTTGATTGACTGACTGATTTTTCCTCCCTATGTCCATGCTTGGCAGGCATTTAATAGTAATTAAAGATTTCTCTAATCTGTTCAAAGAGTATTCAGATAATCAACAGGCAGTGACTTTGATTGATAGTCACTGTCATGAAAACTGGAAGGTGAAACCTTTGAATTAATTTCCTCAAAGAAAAATGCTGTAGAGAGTAAGTTCCAGACTAACACAGAGACATATTTTTACCATATGCCAGTGTTGCTTAAAAGGATGGTGCAGACTACCAGAGTCTGGCACAATAAGAGAGATTTGCTGCAGCTGTCTGAATTTCTCTGTGATCTCATTTGCCCTGGAGGTCTCTCTCCTTCTCTTTGTTAGACTAGACTCCTCGTAGTATGACATATCAACTAGAAATCCATAGCTATAAAACTAGCACTGAAACAATCTTGGCTGCTGAGAAATTAAGACAGAAAGTGAATCCCATGGGTTTTAAAATAATGAGAAGAGATGGCAAAACCAACAGTAGTGGTAAAAGGGCAAGAACAGCTAAAGAGTCGCCACGGGTCATCATTGGAAAACATATTATTTCAGTATACATTCTTTTGATTTAGTGCCTGCTACATTAGGTCTATAGTATCACAAAAGCTAATAAATCATTGCTCTGGATGACAGCTTCAGCACCTGTGCTTTATCATACAGCAGGGAGCCTTGTAAATTACCTAGAGAAGCAACTGGTGACCATACAGCATGTGTGAGAGAATAATTCAAGGCCTATTTCAGCACACTGATTAGGCTTGTTTCATTATATTTTCAATAGTATTAAAAACACATCCATAGTAAGATTTACCCTTATTCCTTGATTAGTTTGAGTTACCATCATTTTAACATCTTGGGCTTACAAAGATGCATTATATATTATCTCTGAAGTGGTTCCTGTGTATCTTTCACAATATACTGGGAATCCTAATAATTTAAAAGTGACAGTAGTGGCAGAAGAGTGATCCTATGAGTGCAAAGGGACTTACCTATGTGAGGATCATTTAATTGTTTATATTTTTAGGTAAATATATTTATGTATTGACAGTAAAGCTGTACAAAATGTTTGTCTCAGTACTGAAAATACTTGACATTTGCCTTTTCTCAAGTTCAAGTTGTATGCAGGAACATACATTTGTTCAAATATTTTTCATGTTAATGAAATATTAGAACTGGACACAGAGGGCCAGATTACCTGGTGGTGTAAATCAGTGCAGCTCCATTGACTTAAATGGAATTTCACCCGTTTACACCAAAAGAGAAATTTGGACCAATTTTTTCACTAGCTAGACATCTGTAAAATTTTAGGACACCTTTGGATGTTGTATTTCAAATTTCACGTTGGGAATTGTAACATAGTAGAGGTCACATGGTGTGCCTTCTGGTTCTCTGTTGGGCTGATTCCATGCAGTGAATGAAATAATTTTGCTCAAATTAAAAAACAAAGCACTCTTTTGGGGGGAAAAAGCTAGGCCTAGGAAAGTCAGTCCCAAAGGAGAAGAAGGAGGTTATTTAATAATTTTGGAAGTTAAAAAGGTTGCATATGCTTTCCATATCTATTCCAGCCATTAATGGTGCCTACTATTATAAGGAGCAAATCAAAATAGAAAATCCCTATTGAACATGTAAATGAGACAGCCCACAGATAATGTGGAGAAATGCTGGACCAGACTGTGTGGTGTTCTGAGATTCCACCCCCTGCAGCAGTGCTGGGGTATTACCATGGCGCTAGTTATGGTTCATTAGTTCTCAGGGCAGATCTGTTCCACTCACAACCTTGGTGCAGGTTACAGCAGCCTCAGGGCAGCTCTAAATTTTTCCAGCTGACTATAATTCCTGAAGGACCCTACATTAGGTGAGCCTAGCCAGAGTGCAACTCACTAACCATGCCTCCATATGCCAACACCCCGCCCCCCAGCTGGGTCAAATGGTGGGGGGTGGGTGCAGTTCTGCAAAGGTGACAGCCATGTTTGCAATACTCCAGCTGAGGGCCTTCCTACAACGGTGGAATTTTCAGCTGTCTAGATCCAGCTGCTTTCTAGCCCCTTTGTGCTGTTCAAATGCTGCAAAAGTGTAAACAAGAATGTAGCTCACTGAGTAGCAAAGCATTAGAAGTTTCTTGTAAAATGAGCAGTGACTTACAGATGCGGTCCTCTGATATCATGCATAAAGCAATATTTTGGCAAAAAGCTGCCATGGTAAAAGCATCAGCTCTAGATAAAAGCATTCCTTCAATTGGACACTGTAAGCCTGGTGATGCTGATATACCAATGCTCTGACTTAATAAACATACCAATCTGGGGTGAAATTCTGGCATTAATTTCATGGGGGCTAGCATTTCAACCCTGGTGTCCATCATTTATTCCCTGCCACTACAAATGAGCTCAGACCCACCACAACCAACGGAACCACACGGTCAGCCTTAGGTACCGAAACCAGTAATTTGTGCAAAAACAATTTGAATATTAAGCTGCAGAAGTACGTTTCAGGACTTAGTTTGGTGTATGATAGATTGCCACTTTTTTGTACTTAACAGAGATTTAATGGCAATATAGAAAATTTGAATGAATGCCATGCAACTCTGAAAAACACCCATAAATGGGTTTCATTAGAGGGCACACAACAGCAGGGGGTCATTATCCAAGGAGAATCACAAAGACATTATAGTCTTGAGACTGTAATGAGAACACACTTGTAAAAAGGTTTCATACTGTTGTCCATTCTTATTTTGGTCTTGGTCGCTAAAAATGGTTTCAGTACGTTTTTTCTTTTTTTTCCTCATTGTTTCATTTTTTTGTCTTGTTACAATCTGTCACAGGAACGAAGCTCAGAAGATTAGTGCTTCAAGAACTTTCTAAAAATTACAAGTAATTCAAAAGAAGTCTGAATTTCTTCATTTCAACCTATTTTAACGTCCTGCAGTATAATTGGCAGATCGTTCTGCTTGCTTTCACACTTGTCTCTAGCCTCACTAAATTGTTGGTCAGAGGTGAAATAGATATCCAATCAAAACACAGACTGTTGAGAACACTATAACGAATATTGCATAACAGTATCTTGGCTTGATTGTATTAGCCCTAAAAATCCTGCTAAATCATTCTCACAAAAAAGTGTCTGGTTCTAGTGGGGCATTACATGAACAGGATATGAATGTCCTATGAACATGTACAAGATATCCTAATGCAGGAAAGGTCCAAAGGTTGAAATAAATAAACAATTATTATTTACTGTTTATATTCTGATAACGCCAGAGGCCCCAGTCATAATAAAGGACCCATTTTACTGGGGAGTGTACAAATTCATATATGACAGTCCCTGATCCAAAGAGTTAATAGTCTAAATGAGGACAAGCTGCAACAAGTGTAGAAAACACAAGGAACATGTATCCTACTGGAAACAGAAACATGGAGTTGCATGGTTAACCATGTACATAATTTGTAGGCTACAAAATGTTTTGTTTATTATACGCAAATAAACAAACCAGATGTTGATGGGTCTTTAACAAGCTACCTGGTTAGTTATAATTAATTTGTTGTCATTTATAATCGGAGTTGGAAAACTTGGCTTAATATCACTACTATTTTAAGGATGTATGCATTTGCCCACTTTTCATTTCTAAGATTGAGGGTCTGTCCCACGTGTGCACTCTTTGATTCAGTTGAAGCTGCACAAACCCCTTGAAAGCAGACAAATTAAAATGTTACAGAAAACTACGATTAAGGTCCAGAACATTCAGTTATTATGAAAGCCTAAATTTTACCAATCACATTTTTAACACATTGTTTGTTCTACCTCTTGCATTCTTTGCTTAGATGCTAGTAGTTCACAGATCTCCACATTTTTTCACGGTTAAAGCACTGCAGGAATATCCAATAAGAGTCCGAGCAAGCCACATTTAGGTGAGAGAAATAGTTAGGATAAATGATCAGCGGGTTGGTTTATCATTGGGAATCATCTCAGGTTAGATGATGATATCAATAAGGGAGATAAGGAAGTCACACAAAGCAACTGGCACGTAAGTGTTTATTCACTTGCTAGGATAATGAACATTGCACTGAATACGCAAGATTTTTTAAATACTTGACCTATTCCTAAATCCATCAAAATACTCCAGTTTACCTGGCAGCTAAAGTATGCAGTTTGGATGCTCAGTAACGAAATAAATTACATCCAAAGAACTGACTCACTATTGGCCAGATTATGATATCTGTATTCATGTCAAATACCTTGTACCATAAGTAGTCCCAATGAAGTCAACAGAAGTATTTGTGAAATGTGGTACTACTTAACTGATCTAGCAGACAAGGGCACAATAAGATCCCAGGTCTGGAGACTGGAAGTTGAAACCAGACAATTCAGTTCAGAAATAAAGCACGCATTTTGAACAGCAAGGGTAATTAACCCCTGGAACAACTTGCCTATGGATATAGCAGAGTCGCCATCACTTGAAATCTTTACATCAAGATACAAACGATTCTCTCTAACTCAGCCAGAAATTATACACTTGATGCAGGAATTACTGGGTAAAATTCTATGGTCTGTGTCCTTGTCTACATAGCAAAGTTGCCCCAGTTTAATTCAAATACTGTTTTTAAGATGATTTCTGTTAAACTGGTGCAAACCCAGTTATTGACTCTCTTATTTCAGTTTAAGAGTGACTTACTGCAGTTTAGTTTAAACCTGATTTAAGCTAAACCTAAAAAATGTTGAAGTAAGCCAAAAAAGAGTATTCAAAAAAACAAGTTTAACTAAATTGGTTTAAATTCAGACTTTAGACTAAACCAGAGAAACTTTCTAATGTAAATAAACCCTGTGTTATGCAGGAGTCCAGATTAGACAATCATAATGGTCCAGTCTGGTCTTAAAATCTATGAATTAATGTGAGTAAGCATATCACTATCTGCCCCTATCTTTGTACCAAGTCTATAGTGGATTCAGGTAAGCTGAGCATGGTGGTTCTCAACAGTTCATTTAAACAATATAAAATCAAAATCTTTCTTCCTAAAGCTAAATAGTGTAGCACGGCTAAACCATGTGTTTTAAAATATCTAGGTCCTATTTGCTCATGCAAATGAGCTATAAACAGTATTTGCATTAGTCTACACATGTATACAGGATACATCTCTATGAGTGTACATGATTTATTTTTCTATAAATTGGCATGGATAAAAGACAGATTCTTTAGTGGAAGATCCTAAATTGTGTGGCTATTAGTTGCAACTAGATAGCCACCAATATGCATATTTACAACATATAAAAAATGCATTCAGAGTGTGATGGTATGCACATAAGAGAGACTGTCAAATCTGGCTGGAGAATAAACATTGTGTGTTCATATATATTGTATATTAGCACACTGGGGAGAGATTTTCATAAGAACAAATGAACTAGGCACCCAATTTCCACTGACTTTCAGCTGGAGCTGGGTGCCAAGCTACCCTTTGTACATTTGAAAAAAAACCTCCCACATCATTTTTGTTAGGATGAGGTATGTGAAATGGCCTCACTCCAGTTGTTGGTGGACAAAGTCCACATCACAAAAAGGTCTATTGCAATTAGTACTAATCTGTCTCAATAGAAAGGCCAAATACTGGGTATTTATGAAAAATAAATTGCCCTGTGGGTCCCTAAAAGTGGTGCCTCCATGCTGGGATTTAAGCACTTTGGTCTGGCAGTGCAGGGGAAGCTGCTCTACTGCTGCCTGTGCTGTATGTAATCTGTGGATAAATCACTTCATTCTCCAGGGCTGTCAAACTGGTACCTTTCACCAGTACTAAAACACTACAAAACAGTTACACATTCTACCTATGTTACATTGTATCTTTTACAAAGGTTCCTATTTAACCTGCACTAAACCAAACTTTCCTGCATTAGGCAGATCTACACTTAAAACACTGCAGCAGCGCAGCTCTTCAGTGAAGACGTTACTATGCCAACAGGAGAGCTTCTCCAATTGGCATAGTTAATCCAACTCCACGAGAGGCAGTAGCTTTGTCAAAGGGAGAAGCCCTCCCATCAACATAGCGCTGTCTACACTGGGGGTTAGGTTGGTACATTTGCATCACTCAGTGGTGTGGATTTTTCACACCCCTGAACAATGTAATTATACTGATGTAAGTTGGTAGTCGAGACCTGGCTTTAGTCTGCTAACTTGTGCAGTGTCCTGACTGTGGCTTTTATTGATTCCACCCAACAGCATTTTGACTAACAAGTTTAACATTGAAACCAACAGCTGCAATGTGGCAGCAACACATTCTCTCTTTTTCATTTTGATAATGTTTCTCCCAGCACTCACAAGTGATACAGTTCCTGTTATTCAAGGTACAATGAGCATAACTCATGTCTGCCAAGACATTATTGTATGTATACTTTGGCATAAAGAGGACTCTTAGGATGTCTAATATGATGTCCTTTGCAATCTGTTATTAGAGTATGCATCACCTTGCCAATTAATCATACCATTATGGATACTGAAGACATGACAACTGAGAAGGATTGAAATGCAGTGTGTGGCCAAGATTAGGAAAAGTTATTTAAAAATAAAGTATGGTAAGAATAATAAAGATAGGTTGTGAACCGCTGCAGATTGGTGAATAAAACTGAGAAATTTTAATCAGAAAGCTTCTTTTAAGTATCTGTTTATAGTAAAACAAAGACAGGAAAAGAAAAGAATAAAGCAATGTGAACTCTCTTCTGTTGAAAACGGAGCGGAAAAAAGAAGAGATTCTGAGGGGTTTGGGATGCAAACCAATATAATTAAAAACTAAATTGATAAATACGTCAGCTCTCTATTTACCTACACTGTCATTTTAAGCCAGAAAAGGCTGATGCATTTAGTCAGTCATCGTCAGTACTGCGCAGCATCATTAATCTCTTTGCCTGTTTATGTGCTATGGCTGGTTTTACTTTGCTTGTGTGTACTTTGCTGCCACCTCCAGGAAATTGTGGTTATAAAAAAAACCAACCCCAAAGGTGGGGTTAGCTCCAAGGCACAATATTTCAGACATTTGAAGCATGGGTTTGATTTAGTTTTTTGAGACTATTTTCACTAGAAATCTGTTGGCAAACAGAACATTGGCAGACATGGAATTGATGGTGGCTTACAGATGCAGAAGCTGCAGGCTGCTTGTTAGGCAAGCAAAATAGCACTTTAAAATAATACTCTAACAATGCTGAATTGCAGAAGAACTATTAAAAGATATTTACAACATACGTTCATACGAAACGAGTCCATCATGAGTAATGTTTCTGCAACAAAAGTCACGAAAATGAATAGTGATTAGATAGTTATTATTGAGAACTATAAAATACTTATTTTTGTTTTTAACTGTCTAAAGCATACAAGGCACTGCATTTAGCCGTATGGAGTGGATTTAAAATTTGTTAGTCTCTAAGGTGCCACAAGTACTCCTGTTCTTTTTAAAGCATACAAGACACATTGCTAAACCGTTAAAAACTAGGCAAAGATTGCAGGTAAAACAAAGCTCCACAATCCTCTAAATAGCTAAATGATAATTGAACAGGCACATTTTTTTCTTTATGAATGGACTATTTAAATCTTAATAGCTGGTAATATGAGATACCATTAAGGAAATATTTTTTTCCAGAAATGTTGCACTGAAATTATATTCTTCATATAGTACTACTGCATATGAATGAAATTTGCTATGCTACAATAAATCTATTAAATGGTAAAACATACTTTATACATGCTATAAATCACTGTACAACAGAAACAACAAGGAGTCTGGTGGCACCTTTGCAAATTCAACACCATTAATCTGGGCTTGAATAGGGACTGGGAGTGGCTGGCTCATTACAGAAGCAGCTTTTCCTCTCCTGGAATTGACACCTCCTCATCTATTATTGGGAGTGGATCACATCCACCCTGATTGAATTGGCCCTGTCAACACTGGTTCTCCACTTGCGAAGTAACTCCCTGCTCTCCATGTGTCAGTATATAATGCCTGCATCTGTAACTTTCACTCTATGCATCCGAAGAAGTGAGGTTTTTGCTCACGAAAGCTTATGCCCAAATAAATCTGTTAGTCTTTAAGGTGCCACCAGACTCCTTGTTGTTTTTGTAGATACAGACTAACACGGCTACCCCCTGATACTTGACACTGTACAACAGAGTCTTTTTAATCTCTTCTCACATGGAAATCTTTTTATGCCTCTAATCATTTTTGTTACCCTTCTCTGGACATTCTCTGATGTTATGGCACTATAATATTTTCTGTACTGTACACTATTCCCTTCTGAATTCAGCCTAATATCTTTTTTGTTTTCTTGACCACTGCACACTAATCAGATATCTTCAACCATCCACAAGCACAACTCTGTCTTTTTCTTGAGTTACTACATGTATGATTATCAGTGTGCATGAGTAGTTTACTCGTCTGCGTGTGAATAGTTCAAGTTGCTCCTTCCAACATGTTACTTTGCACTGTCTGCACTGAATTCCATCTCTCTTTGTTTTGCCCAAATGCCTAGCTTTGTTGTGTTCTTGTGAAGAGCCTCATACATTTCTTGACTTCACCAACCTAAATAATTGTGTCATTTACAAATTTTGCTACCCCACTGTTCAAACTCCATCTACCAAACCAATAATAAATATAGTACGTAACACTGATCCCAGTGCAGATCCTTGGGGCATCTCATTATTAACCTTTTAAAAGCACCGTACACTTGCTCAGAAAAATGGCTGCAGCTCATGTTCTGTTTGTGGACTTACTATAAAAATAATTTTACTTCTAACTTTAATTTAAAATAACATCCCATTCCAACTTAAACCTTTTCTGAAAAATATTCAGACTTACAAGTAATAATCTGAGATGGGCAGAGAAAGCTCACTGAAGAAACCACCACTAGAACCTACCTTCATTAAAAAAATGTGTTTTGAAATTAGTCTTCTACTACCACACCAACCTTCTCTAATATAATTCTCCTAAAGATGTAAGCACATTGTGCATCTCAGATCCATTGTCTAGAGTAAATGGGCCAAATGTGCAGTCACTGAGCCAATGGATTTATGACAATTTACACCAGCTGAAGATCTGGCATCAAGACCATATCACTCCCAATGGCAGAAAAGTTTCTTCCACCCTGTCAGCACTGGAGCAGAAATCTTTCACTATGGGGAGAAATGACCTCATGTTGAGAGTCAGCAAAAGGATCATGTCCCACTTAAGTCCCCAAAATAGGTCTTTAGTGGAAGTTAAGTGATGCATGGGCTTTGTGTTGGTCCTTTGCACAGGGTGAATTTACCCTGCAAATGGATCTGTATGATATTTCCCTTGGTTTTTGAGGCACACACTCATGGACTGTGAACCAAGAGTTCAACCAACACAAATGGCTTTAGGGCTTGTCTACATAGTACATTAGTCTGCATCAGAGGGGTGTGAATTCTAGTCTGCAACCACACGTTGTGCACTAATTGGCATGCATTGACATTGCTGGCATGCATTAAAGATTCCTAGTGTGCATTAATGTAGTCCTGACAGCATTACATTCACACACATTAAGGAACTTTTAATGCATGCCAGCACGGTCCACACGGGCCAGTTAGTGCATGACATGCTAGTGCACATGCGAATTATACCCCTCTGGTGAGGATTAATCCACTGTGTAGACATGCCTTGTTGTTTTCTCTGTTTAGAGCAGTGTAAATTCAGATAGTTTTTTTCCTAAGGTACAGCTCATATTCACTGCTGAAATCATTCAGAATTTTCATCTATAAACAGTTTCCCTTGAGAGCCATTTACTCTGTTTTTTCTACTCATTTTCTTGCATTTGTTTATGCAGAGCAACCAGCCAATATTTATTAAGTATATATTGTAATTAGATACCATACACTGAGCTGAAAGATGCATCTTTAACTAAGGCTCACAAAAGGTTAACGCTGCATGTTGAACTTTTCTATAGGCATTGAGCAGTAATCTTTCTATCTAAAAAATTGTGGAAAGCATAGTAACATGAGCTTTTATTGATTTATTTCATGGTCACGATTACAAAAATAACTGAGCCACAAAAATGCATAGAGGCACAGTTGTGTTTATGATAGGTACAGAAGTATACTTGCTTTTTTAAATTCAGAAGGCTCCATTTAATTTCTCTCTTTTTTAATGGTATTCACTTGCTTTCCTCCGGGAATTTGAAATGTTTACGATTAGTTTGCATGTAACATTAACTTTAATACATCTATTTATAGAGTTGAATACAGGAGTTCAATTACTCGGTGAGGGGGAAAGACAGCAACAGAAAATGTGGAAATGGTGGAAGTGCTTAATGCCTTTTTTGTTTCAGTTTTCACCAAAAAGGTTAGTAGCAATCACATGTCTAACATGAAAACAAGGTAGGATCTCAGGCTAAAATAAGGAAAGAACAAGTTAAAAATGACTTAGACAAGTTAGATGTCAAGTCACCAGGGCCTGATGAAATACATCCTAGAATACTCAAGGAGCTGACTGAGGAGATGCCTGAGACATTAGCGATTATCTTCAAAAACTCATGGCAGACGGGAGAGATTCCAGAGGACTAGAAGAGGACAAATATAGTGCCAATCTATGTAAATGGGAATAAGGACAACCCAAGGAATTATAGACCAGTCAGCCTAACTTCAGCACCCAGAAAGATAATGGCGCAAATAATTAAGCAATTTGCAAACACCTAGAAGATAATAAGGTGAGAAGTAACAGTCAACATGATTTGTCAAGAACAAATCATGTCAAACCAACCCAATACCTTTCTTTGATAGGGTAACAAGCCTTGTGGATAGGGAGTAAGTAGTAGATATGGTATATCTTGACTTTAGTAAGACTTTGCATACTGTCTCACATGACCTTCTCATAAACAAACTAGACAAATGCAACCTAGATAGAGCTAATGTACTAAGGTAGGTACGTAACTGGTTGGAAAACCATTCCCAGAGAGTAATCAGTGGTTCACAATCAAGCTGTAAGGACATATCGAGTGGGTTCCCACAGAGATCGGTCCTGGATCTGGTTCTGTTCAATATCTTCATAAATGATTTGGATAATGGCATAGAGCAGTGGTTTTCAACCTTTTTTCATTTGCAGACCCCTAAAAATTTTGAATGGAGGTGCAGACTCCTTGGGAAATCTTAGACATAGACTGCGGACCACAGATTGAAAATCACTGGCATATAGAGTACACTTATAAAGTTTGCGGATGATACCAAGATGGGATGGGTTGCAAGTGCTTTGGAGGATAGAATTCAAATGCAAAATGATTGGGACAAACTAGAGAAATGGTCTGAAGTAAATAGGATGACATTCAATAAGAAAAAAGGCAAAATACTCCACTTAGGAAGGATCAATTGCACACACAACATGGGAAATGACTGCCTAGGAAGGAGTACCACAGAAAGGGATCTGGGGGTTGTAGTGGATCATAAGCTAAATATGAGTCAACAGTGTAACACTGTTGCAAAAAAAGCAAATATCATTCTGGGATGTATCACAGCAGGAGTGTTTTAAGCAAGACATGATAAATAATTCTTCCACTCCACTCCATGCTGATAATGTCTCAACTGGAGTATTGTGTCCAGTCCTGGACACCACATTTCAGGAAAGATGTGGACAAATTGGAGAAAGTCCAGAGGAGAACAACAAAAATTAATTAAGTTCTGGAAGACATGACCTATGAAGAAACACTGAAAAAATTGGGCTTGCTTAGTCTGGAGAAGAGAACACCTGAAGGGAGAACATGATAACAGCTTTCAAGTATGTAAAATGTTGTTCTCCTTAACCTCTGAAGATAGAAGCAATGGGCTTATATTATAGCAAGGAAGATTTAGGTTGAACATTAGCAAAAACTTCCGAAATGTCAGGATAGTTAAGCACTGGAACAAATTGCCTAGGAAGGTTGCAGAATCTCAGTCATTGGAGATTTTTATGAACAGGTTAGACAAGTACCTGTCAGGAATGGTCTAGTTATTACTTAGTCCTGCTTGGGTGCAGGGGACTGGACTAGATAATCTATTGAGGTCCCTTCCAGTCTACACTTCTATGATTCTTCTATGATTCAATGATTATTATGGCAATGGGGACATATAAGTGGACAGAGTCAAATTCTCTTCTAAGTTATACCAGTACAACTACACTGACTTCAATGGACATGTGCTGGTGTAACTGGGAACAACAGTTGGCCCATTGCTCCGAGAATAGTGTTGAAAATGTTCTGAAATATGAACAAGTATCTGAACTATTACTCCAATAGTAAAAGCAGTGAGATTAGAATAAAGGTCCAGATGTCAGGAAAATCCCACATTCTAACTGGATAGTAACAGTCATCTATACCAAGACACTGGTCAAATCACATGATTTCCTAGAAACCTAAAGCAGTAAGCCACGCTGTAAATCAATTCCTATTTTTGAAATGAGTTTTTCCTGAAGAAACAAAATTACAAAGAATTCACACTAGGAGAAAGCTGTGATAATACAAAGTACATCAGCACTCCATCACAATGGGATGCATCTGTGTGGACATTATTGAGACAAAGAAATGTCTGAAAGGAGGAAGCTAAGTATGCAGATAGTAGATGACAATGGCAGAACGTAGTGGATACGTTACAGAAATTCTAGTGCAGTACAGGCAGGAGTACTCACACAACAAATAACAAAATTGTGTATGATCCCAAGTAAGAGCAGGAACTTGAAATAAAGGAAAAAGAATAAAGGCCCAGATCCTCAAATGTATTTAGGCACCTAAGTCCCATTGAAATCAATGAGAGAGTTAGGCACCTAAATATTTTGGGGATCTGAGCCAAAGACAATAGGGGGTTGGTTAAACAGACGAGCCATAGAATGTAAGTAGGATACAAAAGAAAATTATTATAGATATATTTAATACATTTCTTGATACACATTCTTTTCTTGATCAGATTTTGCATAATACTTCTAGAAGGTTATTCAGACTTATAGATTTCTTCTTAAACAGTATTTGTAGCAAAGATGCTGATACAATATATTTGAAATCAAGCCCTAAAACACATTTATATGACCATATTTCCAAATGATAACTGCGATTCTGTAAGCATTGGAAGTATGCAGTAATAGAAAGCTATATTGCATATTTTTCTCACTATCATTCACTTGCTACAACAGTTCCTTGTAAACATAATTCCAATTAGATATTCATCTCATATAGACTTCTGCAGTCAACATTCAGTATGGCTAGTCACAAGAAACATCAATATGCCCTACCCAATGTATTTTCTTAACTGAAAAGGCATGCATGAGTCACATGCTGTTTATTGTTGGCTTTATTGATTTAAATGCCTTCTTGCACTTTTACTTGTATATTCAGGAGGAGGAAGCCATTAGCGAAGACTCCATGACAAAGATGATATGAACTGCCCAAAGTGAACACACCATGAAGTGAACATTTTATACCTTTAAGGGCAATAGAAAATTAAAGGTTATAAGTATGTCAAGCTGTTTTGGCCACTCTGTGCTTAATTAGTGGGTAACAAAGCTCCTTGAAGCTTCACGCATATGTATTTCCAGCACAGTCTCTGCACCCCACATAGTATTAATGAAATTACAGTGTTTATTCAGCTAAAGTCTTGTGTAGGTTTCTTTAAAAACAAAACAAAAACCAACTTTTAATTTGAGACAATATTTTTGCATCAGTTAAAGTACAGGAGGGGGAAATAGCTCAAAACTCCATGTTTTATATTACTTCACAATTTTAACACCTAACATACTAATTTTAAACAATTAGAAATAGTAACAAGAAAAGAATGAAATGAGGTAATTTGTAACTCAGAGGGCCAAATCCTGCATTCTTTCTGGTCTATGGCAAAAATGCCACTGACTTATGAAATCAGGATAAGGCCCAGAATCAAAAAAGATCAAAATGAAAAAAGACCTGTAGTATTAAGTTATCTAGTCCAATATTGTCATTGTAGGGTGGGTGCTATTCAGGGCTAAGTGACATTAAGTAGTCCCATCGAAATCAAATTGCCCTAAGGTACCATTTAATGGTGGCAGAAACTGTTCCTTTGTGTCTCGTCCATTTCAGTTTTAATATATAATGTACTGCAACATCTGTGCAATTTTATTATAGGAAGATAATACTTATAAATGTTATTGTAAAAAGAGTGTTTCTAGTTACAGGCCATTATCTGTAAAGACATCAAAATTTCCCAGTGTTTCTCTTTCAAATGTAAATATTTGTGATTTTTAACATCACAGTATTCAAAGCTAGACAAGCTACCCCTTTATACTACTATTTTTATTCAGAATGCTTTGAATAATATTTGCAGTCAACATTTTGTTTGCTGGGAAAATCATATTCTTCCCTCTTTCAATTGCCATTGTCTCTCCAAAGCCTCTGTGGAGGCTTTACTACCATTATTAAATACAATGACATCCTTTAGAGTCTTCAGAAATTATTACAACCAATTACAGAAAAGTATGTAAAGTGTTTCGATTATTAAACACACAAGGGTAGATTATGCCTTTAGCCACTGCTTTGTCTATGGAGCAGTACATTGCTGCTTTACCTCAGGAGGAATCCAAGTCACAATTCCACCCCTTCCAGACACTTATCAGTAATAGATTAATTCATCCTCCTACCCAAATCTCTGGTGCCAGCTGTATTGGCCAATGAATTATGGGGGCAGAGCCAAAGTGCTGCCCATTTCCCAGTCTACTCTACCAACCTAGGCTGGGGTGAAGTAACAGATGTGAAGCTCCTACTCTCTCCTCCAGCCCCACCAACTGCACCTGCAGCTGAGAGGAATGAAGACCCTACAGGGGGATTTATTTGGGGTCTTATACCCCTTTATGTCCCTGTACAGCCACATAGTGTAGAGCTACAATCTGGCCCACAGTCACAATGGAAGCTAATATTAAATATGGCAGCAAGATCATGCTGTTTGGGAAGTAAGAAACTGTGTATAACCTTTATTCTGGCTGATAGAAAATGATGCAGTATTCTATTATCTACCCTGACAGATGATTTATTGGGATACTTTCTTTTCCTTCAATCTGTTTTAAACCATTATTTTCCTCCCAATTGTACTGATTTTCACACTTGCTCTATGTACAGGCCTGTATATGTCTGAACAGTTTTTTTTTTTTAAAGTAATAATTCTTAGCTCTAGAGATTATTAATTTTTAATGGCATGTTACAATGGTTCATTTTCCCCAGTGCAGTGTTGTTTAGGAATATTTTTATAGCCAGTTTTCTTACAAAGTGTAAAGGATGGTTCCAAGCTCTAGAGTTTGATCTTCTGGCACAAGGTCATTACACATTACGCAACCAACCCAGACATTGTCAAGATAGGAATGCTTCTTTCTTTTATTTACTATTTTGTTTCATTCCCACCTGACCTAGCTCATTCTACATCTGATCATTTCAAATGAGCTTCAGGTTGCTAACTAGTTGAATAATAATAATTCTAGTTTACTATTTCTTCAGACTCAATTCAGTTGTATGGAGAAACTGCGCTTACACATTATTCAATCATTTCTGAAACAAGTTTGGGCTGGGATTTTCAAAAGTGGCCTCTCTCTTAGGCCACTCCAGTAAAA
>NW_020664417.1:9153562-9162474 GCF_002925995.2 Terrapene triunguis | reverse complement strand
GAGATTGAGGCTCCTGAGTGCAGCAATGCCTATACCTTTAAAAATCTCCGCCTTCAAAAATCTGCCTTTTAAAAGACATTTTTTCTCTCTGACTATATTAAATACAGTTCTGTTATTCTTAAAATTGAACAGCTTCATGCTCTTTGACAGCTAAGATTTACATTCAGTAACAATACATCATCTCTAGTAATTAATTTTTGCACAACAAAATTGAAAAAAGGGGTTCCATTTCTCTGTTTTACACAATGTTATAAATTTTAAAACAAGAAAAGCAATCAGAAAGTATAAGAGGATTCTGCAAGTAACTATTTTTCTCCAAAGACTGTACATTATACAGCAAGTAGGATGCTATCAACAGGCTTTCTCAAGGCTGCTATAGCTTTAAAAAGTTCACATGGCAAACTTGTTGGAGTTTCCATCCATCTGGTTGCCAGATCTCATAATTCACAGGTCCTTCTCATTGCACCACTTCATAAAGCCTCTGTCAGCGAGTCAGGAGCTTTGATTCTACACTGGGAAGTAATAAGAGAACCCAATCCCTAGGCTGAAATACCCGAAGGTGGGCCCCTTTATTACAGGCTGCTCTCTGGGAGCTTTCTCCCTGGTGAACGAGGCTAAAGCTTCAAGCTTCTCCCAAAGGTTAAGAATGTGCTGTATCACATAATCAGTTCAAGGTGACTGTTCTTCGAACATCTCCTGAATAAGGTCCAAAATCCCTCATGCTTGTCTTCCGTATAATAGCTCAAGTAGCGAGAGGCCAGTGGAGGATTGTGTCACCTCTTATATGGCGAACAGGAGGCAAGGAAGTAATTGGTCCCAGTGTCAGATATCCACAGTGATGAACCTTCTTAGCATATTCTTTAGGGTCCTGTTGAACCGTTCCCCCAGCCCATCTGTATGGGGATGGTGGACTGACATTCAGAGGGTTTTTATTTTCAAAATCTCACATAGTTGCTCCATTGTCTGGGACATGGAGTTTGTTCCCTGGTCCGGTATAATTTCCTGTGATACCCTAATGAGGGCAAAAATCATCATAAAGTGACTGCCTTGGCATTCATAGAGTGCAGAGTGTGGCCTCAGGATACTCGGGGGACATAGTCCACAACTACCAAAATGTATTGGTAACTATAATGCTCTTTTTGAGGGGCCAGCTATGTCCATCCCAGTGCATTGGAATGGTATGTTCACCAGCAGGAGGGGAATCAGGGAAGCTTTCTCCGTTGGCCCAAGGCCTATGAGCTGGGTCTGGATTTCTTCTGCCTTCTTGTCTTTCTCAAGGTGATATTAGGTGGTTACCCTGAATCTCAAAATGAGGAAAGACTTCAGCTTGTTAAGGTTCCACTATTTCCCCATTGACAACTGCCACTTGGGTATAGACCCGTCTCAGCTCTCTGCTCTTCAATGAAGTTGGAGAATTTTGTTAGGATCTCTAACTCGGGTAAAGGACAGGTCTTCAAGTCAGGATAGGACTGGACATCACCCTGTTCTGCCATGTCCATTTGACTGGAGGGCTCCTTGCAGCTTCACTGGTTCATGTGGAACTGAGGGTGGAGGTGCACAAAGGAAGCCTTGAGGCTCAGGAGAGGTCCCAAGAACTCCTTTAATAGAACCCCACTAACCGGTAGCAATCTGGTGTTGCAAGTTTCCAAGGCATGATTGATACTCATTTCTCCATGGTCAATGCAGCTTTCATTTTGGTATCCTTGGAGGGCTGGGACGCACTCAGTACACAGATCCAGGAAAGGGACCTTTCACATCCAAAAGTTCTGCAGCTACTGATCACCATCCAAATCTGCATTGCAAACCAATCAGTGCTCCTTGCTCTGCCCCAGAAGTGGCAATCCACGATGTGTAGCTACTCCATGCATGCCAGCAGCAAATTGGTATTTTTTTTCCACAGTGTCCATCAGCAATCCAGTTCTTGTACTTGAACATCTCCACATCTTCTCCATCCCACAGCCAGTTGTAGTAGTACTCATTCAAGTTCTGCAAATATAGAAGAATTGTGCATCCTGTTTCAGCAACGTTCATAAGAATTATGCTGAGCTGTGCAGAGTCTGTGCTTCTGCCAGAGAGATGGTGAAGACCGACAAGCAGCATGCAGGACTGTGGGAGCTTTAAACAATGGCATGAAAATTATGGGATGGAATAAGCATTTTGGGAAGGAGAAAGTGGCATGGTGGGATCTTAACCTCTGGCTCCCAGAAATCCCTGGGTGAAATGGCAGCATCCCACAGAGCACTGCAAAAATGTCCTACAGGGCATTGCACTGGACAGCAGTGCAGGGCACACTAAAATACCTATGTATGGTGCACCATGTTTTACACTGACACAAGCACTCGCAGTGAGGACACACAGCACTTATACAAGCACCCAAGTATGCATGTACATGAGTGACATACTACAGTCAGTGGCTATACACCAATGTAACTTGCATCAAACAAACTTTGTAGTGTAGACATGGCCTCTTTTTGCTCAGAATGTGAACATGCAGAGCTTAATTTTCTGCTATCATGTGTAGCCATTTACACCTGTGCAAAGAGGGTGTAAACTGCTACCAAATTAGACTGGTAGCATTTAAATCCACATTGCATTGGTTTAGATGACTGCACAGGTACAAAGCAGTGGAGATGAAGGTTGTAACTTTTATATTTTCATATTTTGGGTGGGATTTTCAAAAGCTCCTAAATGTCTTAGGATCATAAGTCCCACTGGTTTTGGGCTAAGTCATTTAGGCACTTTTAAAAATCCCACTCTACAATCATACCCCAAAATGTACCTTCAACTTTATGTACATTAAAAACTTTTTTTCATGCTAGCTGAATAATTACTAACATGGTTATGTCTACAACAGGGAAACTCTGAAGTAATGTTATTGAGTATCATCCATTTATTTAAGAATGGGGATTACTTAATACAATTAATAGATGAATACACGGTCTCTTCCTCCAGGCTTAATTTATGTTCGCTCCTTTGTGCTCTGATTTGTCTGCATTCCCTGTTCAATCTGGTCACTTCTCATCTGGTCCCACAAAATCATTTGCACCTGCATCAAATTCCTCTCCAGTTTTCATTATCATTCTCTGATCCACCATACAGTTTCTTGCCAGTCCACCGCTGTGGCTCCATGCCTGCCTAAATACTGGAAAAAATCTTCAATGTATATAAAGGGCATAGAGGCGAAAGGGGCAGTAATGCCACTGAAGAATAAATATAAAATTAGAGAATTAAAGTTAGTTTACGTTTGGTTAAAGAAATATGCGTTTTAAAGAAAGGCCCCACCTAGCAAGTAAAAGAAAGGCTTTGAAAGTAATGAGTTCTAAGGCCAGAAGGAATACAGTAGGCGGGATATCTAGTTCAAAGAATAGCTAATGAAAGAAGAGGAAGTTTCTAACAAGGCCTCTGACCTATAGCAGTGATTGCAGAAGGTTTTAAATAAGACAAACGGAATCTGTCTTTAAAAGAGCCAACATGGTCCTTTCCACCCCACACACCAGTGGAATCTCAAAAATTAGGATCGATGTGAGCCCAGGTGCAAATGAAAAACTGTTGGCCAGCATGAAGGAAGGGAAGATATAGGGAGGAAAAACCTTGTGGATAAAGGAGGTTATAAAACTTATCTGGATTAAGACTGGAAATAAGGGTGAACTGTCTCAGATTGTGTTTTAGCTGAAGTCAGCAATTGGCAATGACATCACTTGTTACAGGGTGTAAAAGTAGACTCTTAAAGGGGTCCTTGCTAATACCTGCCTGAACATGCTGGAGCCGACCATTATGGGTCTAAGCACCCCTGGATTCTGTCAATTTGTAAGTATCTTGATCAAATACTTATAAATGTTTTGTTACTGTTTGGATGTAGTAAATTGCTTATTATTTAGGCTTTTAGACATGATTATAGCAATTGTATAAATATGATTTGGCCTTTGGATTTAATAAAGGAATTTATGGTTAAATTAGTGTCTTGATAATAGCCTGCATAAATAATCATTTCAACAGTGCCTCCGCCTCTCCTGCATGGACCTCTGCTCTAGACACAGGGGAAAGAGCAGGATGTATGAAGCCACTACTTCCCTTGAGGGAGAGGGCAGGAAGAAGGCAAAAGAGCCAATTTCTGCCCCAACACACCAGCCAGCAGAGTTGAGCTGCTGTGAGAGGGAAGATGTTGCATCTGGTAAGGGATTGGAGCAAATTATTTCTATCTTGGAGCAAGGAGGCAATTGTGACTCTGAGTCACAATTCCTCCTTGGGCCTTTTCCTAAACTGGTCCAGCTACACATTGCCCCTTATACATGGCAGTGCTTAAACGTCACAATCTAAACCCAAAGGAGGGACTGACTGTTGATTTTAATAGTTGTTCTCTACTATCTTTTCCTATCCAGGTGTCAAATCATAGGTGGTGGCCCTTCTACAACTATTTCTTGAGTGAATGGACTAAAATCTTGGAAGGAGTGCATTGTGCTTCTGGTCCTCTGGCTTGTTCTTAGCGGATCCTAGTTGTGGCTTCTCTCTGTGAAATAAGATGGTAATTCCCCATGCCGGGATAACAGATTCTGGGATTGTGCAAAAGCAACTGGGTTTACAAAACAGTTTATTGTTATCTTCACCTTTCCATGCCTGCCTGGGAACACTTTCTTCCACTTTCTGCAGAAAGGTTGAAGCTCATGTCACCAACTCCTGGTAGCTGTGATCATAACTCTGCTGTATCTCAGAAAAGGACCAATAAAGTGGCAGTGTTCACCATTATGCTAACTTAGCATAAACTGACAATGCAACAGTATACATTGTTTAGCTATTGGGACATATGAGTTGGGATTCTGGAAGATCCGTGTAGTCAGCACTACTATACTCTGCCTGTCCAAATAATTGTCACAGAATTTAAGGCATTACACAACAGCATTATAAATCACAGCCATCTTCAAATATGATATTTTCATGAACCAAAAACAGCTCTAAAATAAACATTTCCTGAAGACAAGAGCTCAAATGTAAGAAATCATATTTTATCAAGAGCTGATCAAATTTTTTTGGAACTTCTAAATTAGAAATTTTTCAGCAAAAAAGGGACATTGGCATTTCCCCCCTCATTTTCCAACCAGTTCCATTTTTAACTTAAAAAGTGCAGCTAAAACAATGACGATATTATCAAAGCAATGGAAAGTTTAAAATTGATTTGGTGGCACAAGGATTGTTAAGCATGTGCCATTTTTCAGCTCTAGAAATGTGGTTCAAGAGTATTTAGACTTCAGTGGAATGTTGTTTGGCAGTTGCAGTGTAATCACAAAACCGTCAAACAAGCAGTTGCACATGGGTTCCAAAATTAGTGTGAAACTTTTGAGATCTGGACATTTTCATATTATAGTCTAATGGAAGAGGGATGAAAAAAACAAAGAGAAAGACTGATAATATTCAAAGTCCCTCTAGGAGATGCACATTATTTTGTTGCTGGGGAGAAACTGTGTTTATCAATTTGGATACTCTCCTTAAACACTGCAGACCTTTTGCAGTTAATGAGTCATTGTTATATTTACTTCAAAGCTGCACAAAATTAAAGGTCAGAGGGAGACTGCTTACCTAATAAATTTTCCATTAGCAGTTCCCCACTGTATCATTGTTTACATAAAAATCATAGGAAAATTAAGAATGGGGAAGGGGATTATACTGATCAAGTAATAGGCATTTATTTCTTCACCCGGCCAACCCCTTCACTGAAATAGACCACCAAATAATGAGCAGTTGCTCATCTCTGCATTTTTTGGCTCATCTATTTTTGGAATGATCACAGTGCAAGAAATCAATGAAATACCCCTTTCACAGAAAAGTTAAGATATATATAGAGAAATGTGATTTGCCAAGGGATGGGTAGTTCAGGTGATTGCTAATGGTATATGACACATTTTGTCGCTTGGTTTCTATTTCAAATCCAGGTTAGTACCAATTAGAAGTTACTATCATCTGATGACTGTTCAGTGGCCTAAATGTAAAGGGTTTGGTGGTCCTAGTTGATTTCCCTGTAGTCAGATGTACAGATCACAAACATCATTAATGATAGCTGGCACCTTTGTTGGCAGTCTCAGCAAAAAAAAGCCAATGACTCAGATCCTGCCATTTAAGCACATGAGCAGTCCCACTGATTTCAGCAAGCAGTCCCATTCTACAGTGATCCCATTGATTTCAACGGAACTACTCACATGCTTAAAGCTGAGCATGTACTTAAGTCATTTGCTTATTGGGGCCTGAATGGGCCTGTAAATAGAACTGCCATTTCATCCCTTGAGGTCAGAGGTAAAGCATACAGGCAGGAAAATACAGGGAAACTAGCGCTGATCCTTGCTTTTTCCATATCTGGTATGTGTAAGTACTGAATTTCAATTGCCAGAAGATCACCAGGGATACCAACCCAACATTTTGCATGAGCACTAAATTCAACAAGAAAAAATATGAGTTGCTTAAAGTCAAATAACAAATCATTGGCTGATGTAAAAATAGAACCCAGGAGTCTTGACTCCATGACTCTGCTTTAGCTGCAATTTGAGGTTTATCTAATTGATGATCAAAGCTAGTCTGGGTTTGAAAATAACTTTATTACCAGATATACAAATGGGTCCAAGAAAGAGCTGCTTCATTTTGACATGAATGTACTTTTCAGGACTTTCTCACTGAGGCTGGGCAGCTTTGAGATATATATGTCACATTATGTACATTGAAAATCAGCACCTGATAGAGTAGCTGTTTTTACGATATATTTTATATCACTACTCCATATTGATCCTATACTTTGGCAAATAAGAAGCAATTCAATGGACCAGAATTGCTGCTGGCTGCCGCCCCAAAATATGAGAGATATTAAAAAAAAAAACCTATAGGTATAGGAGGAGGTGTGGAAATGTACAAATATGCTAGGCAGCATTCAGAGATGGAAGAAAAAATGCACAGTGAAACCTGGATAAAAGGCACTACTTCCAAAGAACAATCTTCTGTCTTAACTACTTCAAACTATCCCCATGGTTTCCAGTACTACCACATGGTCCTTTATAAAGACTAACTTCTATTCTATTAGGCAACTGATTTTTATTGGCTTCTTAGGTATTTAAGACATATTATGCAGTGTTTTCTTTTTTGACTCAACAACTCATCCTTGATTCACCGCTTACCAATTTTTGGTCATCCTAAATTCATGATTTTTAAGTTGTTAAACCACCCAGGATTATTTTAGTTATAGCATTAAAAAGTATGATATTTTCTTCCCACTCACCTGTAGAGGAGCATGCATGCCAGTCACATAGGAGATCTAAAGATAGATATCTATATCGAGTTAACATTTCACAGCTCTGCATGTAAAAAGGGCAAACTAGAATTCAGAATGAGCTGTGGGAACAGACATGATGTATCTGACTTTTATTTCAGTGCCTTGTATATGTTAGTTCATTTTATATTGATTTAATAAATGCAACAGCTTAAAGCTTAAATGATTAAAAATGGATATGCAGTTAAGAATGGACATATTAAAAGTAAAAGTCCTACTCACATTTAACCATGTTAAAAAATAGAAAAATTGTAATGAAGCTTATGCTTAGGAGAGAGCATTGTGCAAGTTAATGTAAGTAATGAACCTTTCATGTGAAATGATGTAGTGTCACAACTCATTTGCATCCTACTTAAAGTGTAATTAAGTTTCCCTGACAGCATGGCTTATGGCTGAAAGAACAGACCTGGCTGTTGAATTAATCCAGAATCCCTCTAGTTAATAACACTCTGCAAAGAGAACTTTACACACTTTAAATGAAAGTTCCTAAACTCACATTTAAGGTGACATTATAAGGAATGCAGGAGAAGGGTTTAAAGACATTGGGCCAAATTCAGCTCTGGAGCTGATTTCACTAGGAGTTGTGCCTACTTAATCCAAGATCATATTTTGTCCAGCTTCTAGAAATGCACATAACTGGACAATATACTTAACTACACTGTGTTTCCATTTTGTCTCATTGTTGGACTACTGGTATATGAACTCCAAAATCCACTTTACTAGAGTCTGAAAAGTTCTAAACTCAGAAAAGTTCTAAGATCAGCAAATGATGTGGAATGCCTGTAGGCAGGAAAATAGACTGATTATCACCTGCTTCATGGATTGCAGTATTTTATCAATGCCTGACAACTGGATAAGATAGCACAGGACACCTTGTATGGTCGGTAATATCCCAGTGAAAATTACCCTGAAAAACAGCATTTGTAAAGGAAAAAGACCCTAAAATCAACTCTAGTAATTCCAGGCATCTATAAAAATCTAAATTCAAAACAGAGTAGTTATTAATAGACCACTTACAGCAATTCTGCTTATGTACTTTAAGCAATCATGATTGGTTTTGATGTTACTGGATGTTGATGTTACTGGAACTAACAGCTTATCTTCTATTAACTAGATCACCTCCGACAACAGTGAAAGATTTCCATTCTGTAGTTTAATCTGATTTCTTTCAATGGGGTTGTCAAGGCTGGATCCCCACTTTGAACTTTAGGGTTCTGAACCGCCGACGGGCATGCTCGGGTGTTAGCCCCATTCTGAGTCTGGCCTTGTTTTTAAAAAGTTCATAACTGTTCATGTGTTCCTTAGGCATTTCAGCCGCCACTTCTGCTAAGGGTCCACTGAGCTGCGGTCTCAGCTCTACCATGTACTGGGGTGGAGGGATGTTGTATCCAAGGCAGGCCCTTTCAAAATTTTCTAAGAAGGCCTCAGTATCATCGCCTGCCTTGTAGGTAGGGAATTTCCTGGGATGGGAAGTGGTACCTGGAGAGGAGTTGTTAGGATGGTCTGATGCACCCTGCCTAGTCCTTGCTGCTTCCAGTTCCATCTCTTTTTCTTTCAGCTCCATCTCTCTCTTGTGGGCCGCCTCTTTGGCTTTCTCTTCTCTGTCTCT
>NW_020664417.1:9135563-9153552 GCF_002925995.2 Terrapene triunguis | reverse complement strand
GGGCCGCCTCTTTGGCTTTCTCTTCTCTGTCTCTCAGCTCTATCTCTTTTTCTTTCAGCTCCATAGCTCTCTTGTGGGCCTCCTCTTTAGCTTTTTCTTCTTTGGTAGTCATTTTCCTGGTTTTCTTGTGCTGGGTCACACCCCTCTGCAGTTGACTGAAATTGGGATGTACTTAGCTCTGGCTGCTGCTGAGTTAACAGAGACTTTCTAACAAGCTACTCCCGAGGATGTAAAAAGAAAAAAAAACAATTCAACTTGTAAATTATCTTTACCAGTCAGTCAAAGTTTGCTCCCTTTGAACCCTTCTCTTAACAAAGGACCTCGTTAAAAAAAACTTAACACCTCTGCCTTCAGGCAAGGAGAGATAAGATATGCATCTACCTTCAGCTCTGCTCTCCAAGCAGCTAGAAGGAGAAAAAAAAAAATCTCTTACTGGCTTTTGGGTTAAAACGATCTCCACCGCTATGCCACCATGTCAAGGCTGGATCCCCACTTTGAACTTTAGGGTTCAAATGTAGGGGCCTGCATAAAAACTTCTAAGCTTATCTACCAGCTTAGCTTTGGTCCGCTGCCACCATCACAAGAATTCCCTCCCTGGGAAGCCTTGAGAAACCTTTCACCAATTCCTGGTGAATACAGATCCAAACCCCCTTGGATCTTAAAACAAGGAGAAATCAATCTGGTTCTTAAAAAAGAAGGCTTTTAATTAAAGAAAAAGGTAAAAATCATCTCTGTAAAATCAGTATGGAAAATACTTTACAGGGTAATCAAACTTAAAGAGCTCAGAGGACCCCCCTCTGTCTTAGGTTCAAAGTACAGCAAACAAAGATACACACTCTGGTAAAAAGGTACATTTACAAGTTGAGAAAACAAAGTAAATCTAAGACGCCTTGCTGTCTTTTTACTTACTAGTTTGAAATAGGAGAGACTTGTTTAGAAAGATGGGGAGAACCTGGATTGATGTCTGGTCCCTCTCAGTCCCAAGAGCGAACCACTCGTTAAAACAAAGAGCACACACAAAAGCCTTTCCCCCCCCAAGATTTGAAAGTATCTTGTCTCCTTATTGGTCCTTGGGTCAGGTGTCAGCCAGGTTACCCGAGCCTCTTAACCCTTTACAGGTAAAAGGATTTGGAGTCTCTGTACACAGAGAGCTGTTACCCTTCCCTTTATAGTTATGACAGGGGTAGAGTGGAATTCGTCTTTTGTAGAAGCAGCAAAGCTTTCAGCCTCTAGAACCTACAGATCTTTTGAGATCTATGTGGCTCCAGGGGAAAGGCTGGCTTGCCACATACGTTTCCCAGCACCAAAGTGAAGAGCTCCACGGTGGCAAGTTATGGAGCTGTCTGAGGAGAGAGAACTCATGCATATGAGCTCCACTTCTTTTATTATGTTTTTATTATTTGTATTACAGTAGCACCCAGAAGCCCTAGCCAGTGTCCCCTATCGTGCAGGGCACTGTGCAAAACACATAATAAAAGGCAGCATCTGCCCTAAAATTTTACAGTCTAAATCCTGTACTTTCTTTTTTGTAAGATTTCCTCTAAGAGTTGAGTAACTGTGATGCCCCCTTATTTTGTTTTACTCCAAAAAGAGTAATCTGTGTGGTATGGGAACCTGAAAAGAATAGAATCATTTTTTGTAGAGGTGAAAGTAAATATTGTACAATATAGTGCCTTAGTTTATGTCTTTATGCTGATCTCCAGCTTCATCCTCTGAGAGCACCATTAGTCTGCATCATGGTCCCTTTAAAAAAAAATCTTTCCAGACAGACTGATATTCCTCTATCAAAGATAATACCTGGTTTTAGTAACTCCCCCAATAGTATTCCCCAAAAGTCACACTGAAATATATTACATGGTAATCTACAAAGTCAGACTTCAAACCAGAGAAGGGGAAAAATTTCATAATGGCTATAATTAGACAGCCTTCAGCTGTTAGACAGGGATACTTCTCTCCCACACCCACACTAGGAAGTGGCTTTTGTGACTACAGAGCTTACCTGGGCCAGACACTCTTTTCTTGTCTGCACCACTAGTGTCTAGTTTACAAATATTAGTATCATTTGTATTTTGTAGACAGATCAAAATAATTTAATTGGTTTCTATTAACTTTATAAGAGGTGTTTTAGGAAGATAAAACATGCCTTGAAAGAGTGGTTAAAACACCCATTATCCCCTTTTTATCATTTAATTGTTAAAAAGAATCAATATAAAACAAAACATTATCAAAAGAAATAGCCTCTTAAATTATTTATTTTAATTGCCACATCAATTTGAAGCCGTGACAGAATACAACTTAGTTCCAGCAATTTGAAAATAGACTTTTAAGTAGTTGGAGGGGGGGTTGTTTTTTGTTAGAGTTTGTTTTGTTTTGTTTTTTAATAACTGTGTTTGTGATTTAGAGAGTTACTTGATTGTAGACACTGATTAAGCTATTTCCACAGGTCTGATGCAGGTTGCTCCCAGTTCTCTCCCATAATCCACTTTAGACTGAACCTTTTGAAATACTCCAGACGATGGCTATAGGTGAGAAACAAGCATAAAAAAAAGCAACTTGTAAGTAAAAAATAAAAGTTTCAACATTCATTTTAATAATACACTTCAAAATGAATGGTTTGCTGCAAAGGTGAGCTGGAACATTGCCCCCCGGCTACAATGTAAAGACACCATAAGAAACCTTTTTGGCAGGCAAAGATTGCTGAAGTTTAGGGACAGCATAGCTGTGTCCTGCTCTGGGGTCAGGAGAGAGGGTGGAGTAGGAGCTTGTATAGTAGTTTTATTCCACCTGCATATTCCCCTGCATAGAGGGAATCCTCATAGGCTGGAGCAAATGACTTTATGTCTGCTTTGCATCCAGAACAGTGCTGCGAATCCAGCCCACAATTTAAAAAAAATCATGACCCATCTGGGACAAAAACGCCAATGGAGACTTCGAAGGGACTTCTTGTGCTTAAAATCAAGCACCTGCTTAAGTGTTTTGCTCAACCAGGGCTTTGTAAATTAGTACTGGAACCCTGAATTGGATCCATTAATGAATGGGGAAAAACTAGTGGAATATGTTCTTGTAGCGAAGCGATGACTCACCGGTGCGGCAGCTCCTGCTGGTTGTCCTGGGAATTAGCTCGATTCCAGCTCGGAGCGCCCTCTGCTGACCGGTGTCTCGCCTGCCTCAGGCCCTGTGTCCCTCCTGGACCCCGGTGCCCCTTTACCTTGGGGTTCTGCCCCTGCAGTACGCCGACACTCTGGGTCTCCCCTCCCAGGGGAATCCCCCAATCCTCTAAACCAACCTTGCCTCAATGGCTACTGCCAGTCATCATCCAGCCCCCTTTCCCTGGGTCAGACTGCAGTCTGTAATGGCCACTCATCATTGGCAAGGGGGTAGGACCAGTTGCCTCTGCCTATTCCTAGGCTGCACCTCTGTGGCCCCAGTATCTTTGTAGGCCTTCACCAAGGCCTGCAGCCTGGGGGGTTATCAGGCTGGAGCTCCCTTGCCCTATTCCCCAGCACTGCTCCAGTTCAGGTACCTTGTTCTCCAGCAGCTAGGCCCTCTCCCTCAGGGCTGGAGAGAGACTCCTCTCAGCTCCTGGTCCATAGCTCTCTTATCAGGGCCAGCTGGGCCCTAATTGAGCTGGCCACACCAATCAGCCTAGCTTGGCTGCTTTTAACCCCTGCCTATCAGCAGCCACCCCACTACAGCTCTCTACAGCTTGTTTGCATGTCACAGTAGTACATTTCCTCTAGTATATACATTTCTCATAATTGTGAATGAAAAATACTTTTAAATAAGAAGTTCTGCATTCTCATTAGCTGAAATGTATTATTTCAGACTACAGTCTGCCTCTACTCTAGGAGTTTCATTTAACCCTATTAAAGTAAATGAAAGGACTTCCATTTCCAGACTTCAATGGGCTTTGGATCAAGACTCAAAAGGCAGTTTCATAATTTCTATCAGTGTCACGCTGAAAGTATTTCACCACATTACATTGCAGTAGGAAGGATTTCCCAAATTTGCTGTATTAGTAGTCACAGACAAAAGAGAAAACAAGCATAAATAAGATACTGGTTTGTACTCACAAATTAGGCCCCTGCCCCAGTTCAATATCCTCTCTAGGTATTGGATAAAGTGCCTCATATGTTCTTCCAATCCCAGACCCATGGATGGCATATGAATTCATCTTGTCAACACCAGGTGGGAAATACCTCCAAGGAATAAGTGCTGTGCCATTCCATTTGTTCCAGTTTATGTCTGCTTTAAATATCAAGTCAAGTCCTTTCTTTACATAGGATTTAAAAAAAAAATCAAAATGTCATCCTTGTTATTTAAATATACAATTAATATCACTAAATATGTTGAGCTAAGGCACCTTCAGACAAACATGAGTGTGTTTTTTAATGATCTAGATAATAAGGAATATTTTATACATGACATTAGAATTAAGAATCTGTTAGCCACACTATCAGAGGCTCGTTCACCTGCACATCTACCAATGTGATATATGCCATCATGTGCCAGCAATGCACCTCTGCCATGTACATTGGCCAAACCGGACAGTCTCTACGCAAAAGAATAAATGGACACAAATCAGACATCAAGAATTATAACATTCAAAAACCAATCGGTGAACACTTCAACCTCCCTGGTCACTCGATTACAGACCTCAAATACTCCAATAAAAAAACTTCAAAAGCAGATTCCAACGAGAAACTGCAGAATTGGAATTAATTTGCAAACTGGACACCATTAAATTAGGCTTGAATAAAGACTGGGAGTGGATGGGTCATTACACAAAGTAAAACCTATTTCCCCATGCTAATTCCCCCCCCCCACTGTTACTCACACCTTCTTGTCAACTGTTGGAAATGGGCCATCCTAATTATCACTACAAAAGTTTTTTTCTCCTGCTGATAATAGCCCACCTTAACTGATTACTCTCGTTATAGTTAGTATGGCAATACCCATTGTTTCATGTCCTCTGTGTATATATATCTTCCTACTGTATTTTCCACTGCATGCATCTGATGAAGTGGGTTTTAGCCCATGAAAGCTTATGCTCAAATAAATTTTTTAGTCTCTAAGGTGCCACTAGTACTCCTCGTTCTTTGAGTTTCCATTAAAATATCAATTACTATTTCATAATTGTTTATCCATAATATATGGATTGTTTATCTCCTTCTAGTAATGAATTTGACATGTACATTTAGAATAATGAAAACAAAAACAACTGAAGATATGTTCATGCAGCAAACAATGTAATTGCATATGGAACAGAATTCTTGGGTATTACTTTTACAAGTAAATACAAGTGCAGGTATTGTAATACAAAACACAACTGAATTTCTGTCACAGAAATTGACATTGATTAGTTGGTGTCATTTTAATTGACTACCTATTTTCTTTCTCCAGGCTGTAATGTTAATAATGCACTTCAGAAGGAATGTAATGCTTTTGATAAGGGGATCAGATTCTGCTAATCTAATCCTCAATAATCAATCCTTGCAGGACCGTACAACTTCATTTCTTGAAGGATGCAGACAGATGAAAAAGTGTATTCATATTTTAATATTGAGGCAGAATCCCTTGGTGAGTGAAGCTGTCCATGTGCTATCAAAATATTTCCAGGGTCCCAGCTGTACTGCCTCACCTGGGTTACATGGCTGCATAGTTCTAATGGAATAGTGCTGCCACGGTCTCTTCCACTATGTTTTCCCCAGGACCCCAGGGTCTCCCTTCACTCCACTATGCAAAGGAGGTATATATAAAAACTGATACAGAATTTCTATAGGGTTCTATATAATATTCTAAGGTAGGGATTAGCAAACATTTTTAGAGGGAGGGTGAACTACATTCTAACACATAAATTGTACCATTTCACCTCCAAATCCCAATTGCTCAGGCCAATTCCCCTGCTAGTCTCATTCCCACGGACCACTTCCCTCCTATTTAAAATGGAAACAAAAAGCTTCCCTCACATTTTGAGAAACACAGGTCTCTCACAACTACAGCAATTGTTTACATGGAAAAGTAACATTAGGAAATAAAGTAATGTATTTTTAGCTATATTTTAATACTATTTGGAAGATGAAAATGAAAAGAAGCCAGCACAATACATCTAGCAAGCGTTCCACAGACTACCAGCAAGTGCTCTAGGGACCCAAGTTTGGGGACATCTGTTCTAAAGTGACAACTATTGCGAAACGGGTTCACAAACCCCTTTTCAGTGGGAAACAGATACTGTATTATCTTTTAATTGTTTTTAATGATACTGTAGGTTTTAAACCTTTTCACTACTTCCCATGGCTGTATCATTGCTAGGTCTTTCAGGTATTACATAGCAAGTTTATATACCCTCCAAAGAGTGCAGCCATTCTCTTCAGAGCATTCAACATTCTTTCTGGAACAACACTACTCTCAACTTTTCTACTCATCATCTGTACAATGATCTAATAAAGAGGTAACACATTTGTGCGTGGCACAGACTGTCACCATTCAAAAGAGACAGTAGCTAGCTGCTTGCTAAAGCAGGGTTATACTCACTCTTATTATGGAAAGGTACAGAGTGAGGTTAAAGCAAGCTCCCATTCAAATTTGAGCTAAAATCTTTAAAAGCTAAGGAGAACAGTGACTGTAGTTGCAGTTGGATGAAATTTAAGAAAAAACAGTTTGTGGAACATGGTATATCTATTGTCTTCCTGATTATTGCTTAAAGATTACAAGTAAGTCTATTAATTACAACTAAAGTAAATTCTCCTTCAACTTGACAGGCAGCCTATTTCTTTTAGATGTTGAAGTCTTCAGTTCAGTTTCTAAAACAACTAGATTTTTTTAAAAAATCAGGAGACTCCTTGACTTGAGGATTAATCACTTGAATGGCTTTCAATATTCAACACTGTATGCATCAGAGTTTTACTTATTCTTTTTGAAAGGTTCAATAATTTCTACAGAAAGCTACAATTTTTTGACCACTTTACAGAATACAATAGAAAATTATGTTCTCTTGTAAACTTATATGGGATATTTCAAAAGCCTATAGTAAGGATGTCATTCTCTATTGAATTCTGTAGGTTTTTAGTGTAATTTCTATATATTCCTATTAACCCTATCAGTGGCTGCCCTGATTTTTTCTGGTGACAGTAGCAGCAATCAGAGGTACTGATGAAAAATCACTCTAACCTCCATGTACAATTTGAAGACCCATAGCCATGCAGCCATAAGAACATAAGAAAGGCTGTACGGGGTCAGACCAAAGGTCCATCTAGCCCAGTATCCTGTCTTCCGACGGTAGCCAATGCCCGGTGCCCCAGAGGGACTGAACAGAGGAGGTAATCATCAAGTGATTCATCCCCTGTCGCCCATTCCCAGCTTCTGGCAAACCTTTTCACTACTTCCCATGGCTGTCTCATTGCTAGGTCTTTCGGGTATTACACCTTCCCCTATATCTTGCCTCTTGAGCCATGTCCACAACACATGAATAATAGAATTTGGTGGACAGAAAGCCTACAAATTGGCAGTCATAGTGTAGAATCTGGTTTAGCTGCTAAAGGAGTAGAGAACTATCACATCTTGGCAAAATAAAGACCCATTGGGAAGTAATTGCAGGAAAAACCTTGAAGCGCATAGAGGGGTGGGTGGCAAAGAGGGCTGCTGAGAAATTAAATAAGCCATACCCTTAACTATAAATTGTGTGACCATGTAATAAAAGATGCTAATATAATGTACATATGTGAAAAATGTTACTCTGAAAAATACTCCCAACAAACCTATTTTAAGGCAGTGTTAAGCAGAGAATATTACACATACAAAGGACAGGAAATTTCATTTACACTGAAGTACACTAGGCTCTATGAGAATTTGTTTTCTTTCTTTTGTGCGAATCTTACCATTTGTGGGTATTACTCATTGGCAATTGAGAAATCTATTGTTATGACTGATATAGTGGAACTAGCTATGCTCATTCATGTGGTCACTGACTCTGATGCAGAGAGAATGAATCCCTGCATTGATTCCTTAAAAGAACACAATAACAAAAGGTCAAGATATTTTGATGCTCTGAAGTAATTTATGTCAGTAAAGCAGATTTTTCAGAATACATTATCCTCAATTACAACCGACTGAGCCGAGTCAATGAAAAGAAAATATACTGAATAGTGTTGAAAAATAATCATAACTCTTTATATTTCCATTGCATCATTTCCTGGTATGCCTGCACTGCACAGAAATTGAACTATGATTCCATGATTATAGTGGATTTTAAATCAACCTGACATTGGTATTTGAAAAAGAAATATGTTTCAAGTTTGCTACTATGCAGTCCAAATTTCTATACATGCCATTGTATATTGCAAACTAATGGACAGTAGAGAATGCAATACTATTCTTTTGTTTATTGGACTAGTCTTTACAGATCAGAAAATTAAGTCAAATTATGTTCTGTCTTTGGGTGTTCATCTTGTACTTTAAGATGAAGTGACATGAGGAAGAATAAATAGGCCATAATCTGATTACTCTTGCACTGATGTAACTCCCTTGACTTCAGTGGAGTTACTTCTGATATATGCCATTGTATCTAAGAGGAATCTCAAGCCCAGTGTCTTTTCCTCTTCAAACAAACAGAATCACCTGTTACTAAAATCAAAAGTAATTTGTTTCTCACTGCTGGGAAAAGACCAGTATTGTAAACAGGAGACTATAAGCATAGCAATATGCTGTTAAATTTAATTTTTCAAAACATGAAAAAGTAATTTCTTTATTCCCCCTCCCGCCCCCCCCCCCGCCCACACACTTTTAAATGTTCATAAGTAAAGGAACACTATCAAAGTGAACATTAGTTAAATGTAGTTTCACATACAACATCCATCTGAGGCCTACAGTCAGTGTTTATGGTTTTAAAATTCACACCCTTGGTTCTGAAAATTTCTCTCTCCCCTGTTACCCTGCGAAAGACCCAAACATAACTGGATGAACTGACTCTATGTGGGAAACAATGAAACTGATTATACAGGTCAATTATGTACTAAATAAACAATCCGACAGAACAAACAGAAAACAGTCTCTCTCCCTCTCTTTAGCCTCAGTTATAGTAATCTTAGGTGTTACAATACCTGTAACAGGTCTGTAACAACATAAGTGTGATTTTTATGTTGATAGAGTGCCTTTTTACAATAGCAATCTCTGGGTTGGCCATTTCCTGGAAGTGAAACACCAGTTGCAGGAGACAAGGGGCTACATGAACATTAAGGCCCCTCACTCAGCTGGTCAATACTCCATCAGCCATCATTGCTTAAATATTAGCAATATTTCATCCCCTGGGGCAAGTTCTGGGAGTTTTGCCACTTATTTCAACAAGAGCAAGACTGGGACTTTAACTACAAGAACGCTTTTTAAAATTGCACTTTACTCACCTTAAAAATCCTTTGTCAATACAGGAGGTGAAAATTTTCTGATGAATTCTCACAAAGGTACAGAGCTTCGTGCTAAATCAAACATCATTACTACAGTGTACGGACCTTACAAAATCCATCTGCCAAAGATTTCATGCAAGACAGAAATCCTGTTCAACTCAACAGAAGCCTCAAGTGCAGTGTTCAGTTAACTGACACTGTGAGCCAACAGTAAAAGTGTATGTGCAATCTATACAAGGATTTCAAGGGATATTGGACTGCGCAGTATTTAAGTATTAATAAAAATAAATAAAAGGTCTAAAGTGGTCTCAGTTGCTTACATGGTGTAACCGAAATTTTGTGTAAGAATGTGTCTAGTGGTGAATTTTTTTTATTATTAATTTGATGGTTACATCCATGGTACCAATTTACAACTGATTAGCAGGCATACAGGTATTACTCAAATAAACTGTACTATTCCTATGATTTATGTTACAGGAATAACACAAATGATAAAATGAAATTTATTGTCCCTGATTACAACCAAGAAAAAAAACAACGGAAGGGGAAGAGGATAAAGAGAGCAGTGATTGCAATTTGCAAACCTGTCAGTAAAAAAAAAAAGTGGAAATCCATTATTTTTTAAAAGATATTACAGAAATTGTTTTACCATGATTATTCTCAATCTATTTTTTTAAATCATTTTTAAAAACAAATGACCTGTATTTAATCTTGAAGCTAATATTCCTCAGACAGAGACCTACCATGAAGTGAAATAGTTGGCAAAGTGAACAACAGGGTAAAATGAACACCATTTTGCTTCTTCCTAGGACTCATAT
This sequence comes from Terrapene triunguis, assembly GCF_002925995.2. Classification (NCBI taxonomy): domain Eukaryota; kingdom Metazoa; phylum Chordata; order Testudines; family Emydidae; genus Terrapene; species Terrapene triunguis. The sequence goes on along the minus strand of NW_020664417.1, from coordinate 9,143,336 downwards.
TGAGAAATAAAGTTATTTTATTCTCATTGTAAAAAAAATCCTGTACAGTGAGAAAACATATTTTATAGTCATTTTTTAAATGTTTTCATTTTCAGAAAAGGGATTTTAGGGATTTTTCCTTTTTTAAACATATTTTAAAAATTGTTTTATTGTATTTCTTTTTAATCTCCTACAAAGTAGTAAAAAACAAATTAAAATATAATGTAGAATATGAACATCAGGTCCCTATACAATATGCACTTCCTGAGCTTACGGAAGTCTGGGAATGTTACAGTGGTCCTTTCTGAAATGAACCAGTCAAAACTAGTCTATGAGAGCCAGATTTTCAAAAGTGCTCAACTCCCATATAAGCACCTAAATAAAGTGTCCAAATCTCCTTTAAAGATTATCTGCAATGGAAAGATATGGCTTTGTATCATTTTCTTTATATTTCATAAAGAAGCTGAAAGTCTTCAGACATTGGAGCATGTATCTTATCCATCTATTTGTCTAATCTCTCTTTTATACTGGACCCATTATTGTGATATCTCAGTAAACCTGATTAACTGGGATGGGAAGAGGTCTTTATTCAGGTTGTTAAAAACAATTTGTATTTTGTTCCTATTCATTAACTCAATCACCCTATATTAACTCTGAAAAAAGTCTCTGTAAAAAGATTCAGCACACCTGTCAATTCATCTAACGGCTAAGGGAGCTCCTAATATACTTTGCGTTACCCCACAAGTTTACCAACAACACTTCTTCGAAATTAAGACGACAGAAAGAGATGAAATTTAATAGTGCAAAGTGCAAGGTCATGCACTTAGGAACTAACAACAAGAATTTTTGCTATAAGATGGGGATTTATCAGTTGGACGAGACAGAGGAGGGGAAAGATTGGGGTGTATTGGTTGATCATAGAATGACTATGAGCCGCCAATGTGATGTGGCTGTGAAAAAGGCTAATGCATCAGGAGATGAATTTCCAGTAGAGATAGGGAAGTGTTAGTACCATTATACAAGACACTGTTGAGACCTCTTCTGGAATATTGTGTGCAATTCTGGTCTCCCATGTTTAGGGAAAATGACTTCAAACTGGAACAGGTGCAGAGAAGGGCTACTAGGATGATCGGAGGAATGGAAAACCTACCTTATGAGAGGAGACTCAAAGAGCTTGGCTTGTTTATCCTAACCAAAAGAAGGCTGCGGGGAGCTGATTGATCTCTATAAATACATCACAGTGGACATGAACAAATGGATATAAACTGCCCATCAACAAGTTTAGGCTTGAAATTAGGTGACGGTTTCTAACCATCCAGAGGAGTGAAGTTCTGTAACAGCCTTCCATGGGGAACAGTGGGGGCAAAAAACCTAACTGGCTTAAAGACTGAGCTTGATAAGTTTATGGAGGGAATACTACGATGAGATTGCCTACATTGGCATGTAGCTGATCTGTGACTGCTAGCAGCAAATATCTCCAACGGATGATGATGGACGCTAGATGAGGAGGCCTCTGAGTTACTACAGAGAATTCTTTTCCCGGTGTCTGGCTGGTGGGTCTTGCCCACATGCTCAGGGTTTAGCTGATCACCGTATCTGGAGTTGAGAAGGAATTTTCCCCTAGGTCAGATTGGCAGAAACCTTCCTCCGCAGCATGGAGCATGGCCCACTTGCCAATTTAAACCAGTGGAAATGGTGGTTTCTCTGTAACTTGAAGTGTTTAAATCATGATTTGATGATTTCAATAACTCAGCCAAAGGTTATTGGTGTATTCCAGGAGTGGATGGGTGAGGTTCTGTGGCTTGAAATGTGCAAGAGGTCAGACTAGATGATCATGATCATCCCTTCTGGCCTTAAAGTCTGAGATTGGACATTTATATGGATAAGAAGAAAATCCAGTTATAATAGTCAACGCTAACAAAGCATATTGGAAAAAAGATAAAACTTCATGGGTCGGGGTGTAAGACAATCTTGAACTGTTAGGGGTTAAGAGTAGGCCTTTATGGAGAGCAGATTACTCAATATCTGCATACTGCGCAGTTCATATGCCTTCCTCTGAAACATTTGGTACTGGCCACTGTCACGGACAGGATACTAAACTAGATGGACTATTGGTCAGAACAAGTATAGCAGCTCCTGTTTTCCTGCTTTCTTAACACTAGAGAAGGTTAGACTTTAATATTTCTAACATTAAAAACAGCAGGAAAATATTAAAAATAAAGCAACGCTTCTAGGTCTTCTCTATACACCATAAAGATTTTTTAAAAGGAACAAACTCAATTTCTCTTTTCTTTTCGGGATCACCTTTACAGACTTTTCCACTGCAAACATTTAGAGGAAAACCATCAATATTCAGGGGTAGACAGTAATCTTACAATCTGCCCTTAATAATCTGCCCCAGGAATATTTCAGTTCTTTTCCTTGCTTCCCTCTTGCTCTAGCAGAGAAGTAAGCTGCACCATATGCCTTTTTTCTGGAGCAGCTCACTTTCCTCTGTGTGCCATCTCAGCTGTGCCAGCCAACCCATTGAGGGGTCAGAACCAAGACTATGCCCATTCCCAGACCCTGCTAACCAATTCTCCACTCCCCTGCACAGGAAGAGGAATAGCATCTTGGTGGTAGTTGCTCTCTCCTTCACACTATGAGCAGCAAGCACAGGTGAATCAAGGGTTTTCGTGGGCTCATTTGTTCCCTTGTGTGAGTGCACAGCTAGGGTCATGATCTGGACCTCACATTTTCACATAGTTGCAAACAGGTAAATTATGTAAATCTTCACTATCTTCACTCATGTGTGCCTATTTCTGCAAGAACAACCTAGGCACCTAGTTTTGAGCATTTAGTTCATAATATTTTATGTTCTGTGCCAGAGGTTTCCAATCTGTAGGCTACAGAACACTTACTGGTAGTCTGTGGAAAGCTGGCTGGTCATTTGCTGTTGGATCTCCTACTTCTTTCCAAATACTATAATGCATTGGAGACAACTAAAAAGGCATTAAATACTTCTCTAACAATACACCTCTACCCCGATATAACATGACCCGATATAAAATGAATTCGGATATAACGCGGTAAAGCAGCGCTCCGGGGGGGTGGGGCTGCGCACTCCGGCGGATCAAAGCAAGTTCGATATAACGCGGTTTCACCTATAACGCAGTAAGACTTTTTGGCTCCCGAGGACAGGGTTATATCAGGGTAGAGGTGTACTTGCTATGTAGATAATAGCTGTAGTTTAAAGATTATGAACTGGAAAGATAGGGAGTGAAGGATAGTCCACAAAACACATTCACTAATAATTAAGGCTACGATTTAGTCACAGAGGTCACGCCAGTCATGGATTCCGTGCAAGGCCGGCTCCAGGCACCAGCATTCCAAGCAGGTGCTTGGGGCGGCAATCTGCAAGGGGCGGCAGTCCGTGTGTTTTTGCCCCCCCAAGCAGTGCGCTGAATTGCCGCCCCGCATGGCAGGGGCAGTCCGTGTGCCTTTAGGGCGGCACACGCATTTCCGCGGCGGCAGCAATTCGGCGGCAGCTTCTATGTTCAGCTGCCTGCGGCGGCGGCAATTCAGCTGCTTCTGTCTTCCGGCTGAAGACAGAAGCTGCCGCCGAATTGCCGCCGCGGCGGAAAAGCGCGTGCCGCCCGAACGGCACACGGACTGCCCCAGCCGTCTGCAGCTAGGGTGACCAGACAGCAAATGTGAAAAATCGGGACAGGGGGTCGGGGGTAATAGGAGCCTGTATAAGAAAAAGACCCAAAAATCAGGACTGTCCCTATAAAATCGGGACATCTGGTCACCCTATCTGCGGCGGCAATTCGGCGCGCTGCTTGGGGCAGCAAAAGCAGTAGAGCCGGCCCTGATTCTGTGACTTTACTGGACCTGCGTGACTTCGAGAGCTTCAGCTGTCCGCAGCTGAAGCCAGGGCTGGAGCTGGGGCTATGCTCCCCACATAGCCCCGCCATTGGGACTGCAGCCGGAGCTCTGCGCTCCTACCCCACGATGGGGGCAGCTCCTGCCCCAACGCTTGCAACAGGGTCACAGCCGGTGCCATGCGGCACGGGCCACAGTTGGGGCTGTGCACCTCTGCCACACAGCTTGTACGGTTATTTTTAGTAAAAGTCAGGGACAGGTCAAGGGCTCCATGAATTTGTGTTTGTTGCCCGTAACCTGTCCATGACTTTTACTAAAAATAATCGTGACAAAAATCTTAGCCTTACTAATAATATATGGTCCATCCTGGGAAATAGTTTGAGAATCTTTGTTCTAAGCTATAAAACCAGCCTGCAGAGGGAACACAAACTAATTCCTGCCCTGTAAGGTGCAGAGTCCCTTCTGTGAGATACATCATTGAGAGCTGAGGAGAGATGGCACCATGCAGGAGGTACCTTGCAGAATCAAGCCCTAAAATCCCTGTCCTTGGAACTTTTTTGACATCATTGAGATCAGAGCACAAATACAGTAATAAATAAAAGACCCTTGTTCATTTGTGCTCCTTAAGACACAAAGATCAAAAATAATAATATTGCCAAGTGGAAAAACAGCAAAATTAGTGATGAAAGAAATCTTATTTCTGCAGAGATATTACAAGCAACTGAGTACAAGGGAAAACACTATAACAAGTACTTAAAAAAAAACAAAGCTGTTTTTGGTTTGCATTTTATCGTAAAATGTTTCTGTGGAACATTACTCACTTCAAAACAGTTTCCTCCAGAGAGCAATAATACAAGATGTTGTCCATGCCTAGTCAAAGACAAACATGAGGGGGAAAAAAGAGAATTTCAATTATAATGTCAAAACAAATTCTATAACTAGCTCAGAGTCCTCCCTTGTAAAATATTGAAGAATTTAATTTAACATCTAATCTCATCTTCAATTAATCAGAAGCTTGTTCCCTGAAGACTACAGTCAAGTTGACTGATCTATCCTAATTCCCACTGGTAATGGAAGTGACAAGCATATGCATTCACACACTTTAAAGGCAGTGGTCTATTTTATCCCCATTAGAATAGATTACAACAGTGATCAGTTCAAATTAAAATGGTACCCAAATTTAAGTTATGTCTAGACACAGAGAATAAATCAAAACTTCATCATCTAACTTTTTTGCTACATCAGAAGTTAATTACTACATAGGAAAATCAATTTAAAGACCAGCTGCTTGGATTCATTTTAATAATGTTCATCACATTGTACATAATCTGTGAAGAATTCTATAAACAAGTGCCCCAAAGATAGTAAGATTTCAGCATTCTACCAGCCCACAATCAATGTAACATCTTATTTCACATAAAGGGAGATATATCTTTATCATTTATGTCAGTGTTAAATAAATAACTTCCATTTACTCAAACCTTTGTTTACAAACTCAGTAAACAAACTCCCCCTTCTCCGTAAACCTGAAGAAGGTATGATTGCTTGATCTTTCAATAATTATATATATTTTAATTAATATGTTCTAGTTAGTTGCTTAGAGACCCACAGTTAATAATACAGCTTGATCCAGATGTGGTGACAACTTGCAGCATATTGTATGCTTTTTAAAATGCTGTGCCTCTATGGATGTGATATAATATTTGCAGTATTTCATTTACAATAATGGGCCCTGAACCTGTGAGACACTGAGCACCCTCAATTCACCCAAGAGAATCCATGAAATTTGAGGGTGCTTGGCAACCTGAAGAAGGTACTCAGCAAATCATAGAATCAGGCCCAAAATTTGCAGAATTAGGATGGAAGATTTTATGTGATTTTTAAAAATATATACATTATTAAAATAAGCAAAATGACATACAAGGCATATTTCTAGCCAGGTACTCTGGAAATAACAGAGTTTTGAATTAACAAACTTAGGAGGGGAACTTGAAATTTGAGAACTGGACATCTAGAGTAGATTGTTTTCATTAAGGTCCAAATTCTCATACTCCTACTTACACTGCGTAGTGCCACCAATAGCCCCCCTGATTCCAAGGGAAATATTTGTGGACTAAGGTACTGCTCATCATGAGTGAGCATCTCACAGTCATGAACTGAAAAATGTATGCTTAAAGACAGATGAAATGTGTATGTGCATGCAACTCAAGAATGCTCACTTTTGAAAAAAATGGTGAAGAGGCAGCAGCAGTTGGGTTAACTCACCCCACATTAACATTCTTAGCTTTCACCATTTCATCCCCCTGGTTTTTGTCCTATATTTTTAAGAAAGCTTAATGCCAGTGTCTCTTGTGGTTTAAATCTATATGAAGTCTCAGAACAATTAAAATTTTTAATATAAGACTTCTGATCAATTGAACCTGCAAAAAAAAAAAAAAAAAAAAAAAACCCCAAACCCCAAACCCCACAAACACATAGGAACACATGGTCCTTAACCTACTCTTGTTGCTGAAAGTTAACTAGGTCTGTAAGCAGTGGAGTGGTTAATTTTCTACCAAGAATCTCCATATGTTACAAATAAAGCCAATAAAAATAAATAGATCACCATGATACACAGCATCTTCAGGGTCTAGATGCAATTATGAGCTGCCTAAGTATCTATCTGGTAACTTCTGATAACATCTGAGTCTCTTGCCTGACTTCTAATGTGGTAATCTCTCCATTCCCTATTCATTATTTTAATTTGTAATATGGCATGTGCATCACAACCATAATCAGCACCCCACAAGAAACAGGTAGTACTAGATGACTACCATTATTTTTTCTAGTTACAATTAAATATTGCACATAATCCCTGAATTTTTTTAATAAACAACCCCACATTTATGACCAGAATTAATTAGTCAGATTTACTGCTTGTGGCGTTGCAGCCAGCTGTAGAGTTCTAAATAAACCCGTCAATAAGTAGCGTATATAAATGCCTAATTTCAAGAGCAGTACGTTTAATAGTTTATATGAATCTTCACATTTTTTAAATTTAAAAAATAAGTGATTATACATTTGCTGCGACTCAGAAGCAGTTTTCCATACATGGGAAGGAATGCAGGATATGTTCCGTTAAGTGCAAATGGAGCAGACAATTTTTCTAATTAATAAACATAAACTTTGAGTGACAAGCCAAGAGCTTTCATGAATGAACTAACATTCTGAGTCTTTAGTCTCTCGGGTTTATAGGTTATGGGGGGCAAGAGAATCCAAAGATCTCTGGGGCCACGGATGAGAAAAAATTGATAAAATAGCTGTCACTAGAACTGGCCGGAAAACAAGGATTCCATTTTGTGAAAAATTTTGAGGTTTTGACATTTGGTTCAATTCTGATGCAGAGCAAAACCAAGGCTTCTTTTTTGCTGAGATAGAGAGGCCCTAGATTCTCCAAGTGGTTAATGGCTAGATATGTTCCCTAACCATTGGGCTGTTTTGGGATCTCTCTCTTTCTCTTTCTCCCCTCCCCCCATCCTGGACCGAGAAACCCTCAACATACCCAATATGGTCTGAAAAAAGTTCTTGTTTCAATGAATTGCCATTTTCTAATAAAAAAAAATTGTCAAAGAGTTCCAGACAGGGCCGGCTCCAGGCACCAGGCAACCAAGCTGCTGCTTGGGGCGGCACCTGGAGGGGGGCGGCGCGGCGCTCCGGCCACCGGGGAGAGCGGGGCCACAGCCAGGCTCGCCGCCCTCCCCCCGGCGCTCTGGCCACCCTCCCCCCGGCCGCCGGGGCTCGCCGCCCTGCGCTCTGGCCGCCGGGGGGAGAGCCGAGCCCCCGCCGGGGCTCGCCGCCCTGCCCCCTGCGCTCTGGCCGCCGGGGGGAGAGCCGAGCCCCCGCCGGGGCTCGCCGCCCTGCGCTTTGGCCGCCGGGGGGAGAGCCGAGCCC
>NW_020664417.1:9090068-9135463 GCF_002925995.2 Terrapene triunguis | reverse complement strand
GGGGGGGGGCGGGCGGCCGGAGGCTTTTTTGCCTGGGGCGGCAAAAAAGCCAGAGCCGGCCCTGGTTCTAGACCAGCATTAGCTACCAAACTCTGGAAAACATTAAGATATTTAAACTCCTTTTTATATCACTGCATTTCTGCATTTCCTTTTCAATAATTTCTCATTACCTATGGACTGGAGCTTTTCCTGTGTAATTAGCATTCTTTGTATGCCTAATTTAAGGCAAAAAGCTGCTGGAATCCTCTGCAGCATAAAACAGTGGAGTAGGGAGGAAAATCCTTCCAGGTTTATTCATACTATGGCCAAACTGCCGCCTGTGTAAAGTTTTCTCTGTTCTTTATCTGTGTTACTAAGAGCAGAAGTGATGTTGGGAGTGCAGCTGGGGAGTCCTTTTACAAGATCCAAGGTTGCAAACAAATTACAACCTAGAATGTTGTTGAGGTCCACAAGATATGCACAGTAAGGTATGTGTAAGAGCCGGGACAGCAATGTACTTCAAACAGAGTTGTCAAGGAGGTAAAGTTTTAACTGCTCAAGGTAGCTTTCCCTACCCACCCCGCAAGCCCTGACTGCAGCACCAGGCCTGACTTGTCATCTTATGTTCATCCAGCCGCGGACTGTTCCTCTCCAAGTGCAGAACCTCCATATTCCCCTCACTCACACTCAGGTCTCCCGTTCTCCCTATCATAAGTTACACCCGTCTATAAACTGTTTCATTAAAAAATAGTTAATGCCTGAAACTAATGCCCCCAGGTTCAATGTACAGTATGCAACTTACAAAAAAAAATATATATATATATATCAGCAATACCTCTGAACATAAAGGTTACAAAGTACAAGGATTTAGAGGAGAAACATCAACAATGCATCATCAGTATTACAAATCAAAACTTACGGGCAAAGTTCCACTTCTAGATAGTCTTTAGTCTCACTATTCAGAAAAAAGGATTCAACAACTGTAAAAAAAAACAAAACAAAAATACACACACACACAGAATTCCAAGAATTAAGAAAGTTTGTACTTGGGAAAAGAAGAAAAAAAAACCTCTGTATAAATCCCTGCAAGCGGAATGCTAAGTATTGACTAGGAGGGCTTAAGTGACCAATAAGGAAATAAGGGGAAGCTGTCAGCAAGACAACACCAAGGTGAATACCATAAGGCTACTGCCTGTGATTATATCTGTGGGATAGTCTCAGTCTTCACAGGTAAACCACATGTCCTCTAAATTATTCTTTTATTCATCTTTAAGATGTTTCAGGCATTGCAGAGTTGTGAGGATGGAAAGACTGCCTCAATAATGTGATAATCATATTATGAATATATGAGTGTATTTTTCCGACAGGACAAATACAAATACTGTCTGTGGTGGGATGTCTAGGCATCCATACTGTGTAGTTAAACACTGATATATTTGGAAGGGGACAGATTTGGTATTGAAGGAATAGAGTAGATTGGTCTGCTTTGGCCTTACCCCTGAAGTGATCTGCCACCAAAAGAAGCCTTTAAATAAAGGTTTACCGGGATTCTAAAAGGTTTGGTTTGACTTTTTAGTGAAAATTCTGATTGTTCTGACCCAGACTTCCCCTGACTGATAAACACTCTTTTGTTTCTGCATTGCAGCATTGCACTTTGTAATGGGTAAACAATCCAAAATATGAAAAAATGCTACTGTTAGAGCTGGGCAACATTTTTTACAAAAAAGTTTTCTTGAGGAAAAATTGCCTTATTTAAAAATGAAGTTTTATTTACAAATTGTTGACATCTTCAAAACGTTCCGTTTTTTCAAAACTTTTTGTAATATTTTTAATCAACTTTATTATCAAAAATCAACTTTTTTTCTTAACTAAAAATGTAATTTATGTTAAACAGAAGTGTTTGTAAGATGTAGTTTTCAGTAAATGAAAGTGTTCAATTTCAAATGCAATTTTGATTTAAAAAAAACCTGACAGAAACATTCACAAAAAAAACAAAAAAGCCCCTTTAAAGCCCTGCAAAATAGTAGATTTTAAAGTTTCTCAAGAAATTGTTTCTTTTTCAATCAGCTTCAGCCAGCATGTGTATATATGAGTAATTTTAACTGCAAACCTTCTTAGACTTCTAGAAAATTAATATTCCAAAACATGTTTTATGTTCATCTGTCATCAAGTTGCTCCTAAATATAACTGTTTATTTTATATGATTAATTTTAGCAATTCTTCTCATACATTCAGAGCATGATATTTTAACTCAGAGACTCTTAATTTGTTATCAAACTAAATATTTTTCATATCTTGACACAACTGATCATTTTGAGGCACACCCTACAGTGCACCAGAAAAAGGAGGAGATTGAGATAGTTTTGTTCCCTTCCAACCTCGGGTGCAAAAGACATTCCATCTACCAAACAAAAACATTTGAATGCATCCCTATGATCTGTGAGGCAAAGCCAAAAGAAAACTAGGACTCCTAGTGATTTACAGAACTCCAGATTGAAAGCCTGTCAACTTCCTGGAGGAACTTCTGGAGCTACTGTCCAGGATGGTATTGGAATCCCTCAGATTCCTGGTCCTCAGTGACCTTAACCTCCATATAGACAATGAACATGATACAGTAGTACTTGATCTCATGGCCTACATGGAAACCATGGGATTCTCCCAGGTGGGCTCTATATCCACACATGCAAATGGACATATGTTGGATCCTATCTTCAGCCTAGGAGTGTATATTGGAGACATCAACAATACGATCATAACCTCGTCTAGGCAAGATCATAGCCTTCCCTCCTTCCCACCATGATAGTGAGCATCTAAATGCTGGTCCACCCCTGAAGATTCCTGAACTCTCTAGGTTTGCAACTCAGCCCAGGAGGCCAAGGTGCTGATGAGTTAGTACAACAGAACCATCACTTGATGTTAAGTACCACTGATGCATTTGTCTCAAGCCACGCGTTCACCCAACTTGACCAAGAAGATCACCTTGATTCACAGATTAACCACTGTAGAAGACGCGCATAGGCAGAAAGTTAGAATGCCCACGGTACAAAAAGACACTTTGAAGCCACCCACCAGCAGCACAAACAACTCTTACAGGACTATACCACTGCAATAAGGAGGCAAAATAAGCCTTCTACCCCGTGCAATCAATGCAACAGACTGATGCCCAGCAGAACTAGTTCATATAGTAAACCAGCTAATCAATCTCGACTGCCTAGCCCAGATATCAGACTCATGCATCAAAAATTTTTGAAGAGCTGTCAGTGTACTTCACTGATAAGATCAATACAAATACATATGGACTACATATTGGGAAAAACCGGAAAAGAAAATTTCACTTCTGAACAAATTGTAACATCCACCCTGCCACTCCTGACTGAGTTTGGCCCTATCACACATGCTAAAGCTCAATAAGCCCTGAAATATATTAAAGCCACAACCTGTGAAAGGGATCGGTGTCCCCCTTGGCTGGTAAAAGCCAGCAAAAAGCAACTATGCACACTACTAATGGAAACAGTCATTGCCTCCTTCAGAGACGCATACCTACCAAACTTCCTGAAAAAATCTAATAGTTTATTTGATACTTAAGCTATCACTTGACCTCTCAGCTAACAACCCATTTTCAACCTCCCATTCCTAGACAAAATAACTGAGAAAGTAGTAATCAAGCTCCAACAATGCTACATAAGCCAACACCTTGGATGACTCACAAGCCAGTTTCAGACAGTGGCACAGAACATAGACAGCTGTGGTGACACTAAGAGATGGCATTCTTATGGCCATGATCATAGGCAAGATTTCTAGGCTAGTACTGCTGTACCTCTCGGCAGCTTTAAACAAACTGGACCACAAGGTACTGCTAACACTCTTACATGACACAGCAGGTGTAGATAGCCCAGCAGTACAGTGGTTCCAATTGTACCTCTCCAGAAGAGCTCAGAGTGTGGTGATGGTTCACCCTCTCTGAAGGCCCTCACCTGTGAGGTCTTACAGGGATCCATACTATCCCTGCTTCTTTTTAATACCTACCTGAGAGATAGTGAGAGGCCATGGGTTCAGCTGTCAACAGTATGCTGATGACACTCAATAATATACCTCATCCTCAACTGATGCAGCCACCACCACTACTAAAATGTAGAACACCTACAAGAAATCAGCTCTTGGAATAAGAGCAGCTGTGCAAGCGGAACCCATGTGAGACCGAAGTGGTGCTCAATGGAAAGGCAAAATGCTATATAGCAGCAGATCTCAAACTTAAGCAAACTGATGACTCCCATTTTGATTTAAAAGTGTTTGGGGACCCCCAGATCAGCCCCAGGCCCCTCTCCCACTCCACCCCTTCCTCCAAGTCCCCACCCTACCCTTGCCCCTCCCTCTTCCCCACCTCTTTCCGCCCCCTCCCTTGAGCACCCTGTCCCTGCTCCTGCCCCTCCCTCCCAGCGCCTCCTGCATGCCACTGAACAGCTATTCCCTGGTGTGCAGAGGCACTGGGAGGGAGGGGGAGGAGTTTATCAGCAGGGCCGGTGGCCCTGGACATGATTCCTCCCCCTAGCACTCTCTGTTCCTGCTCCTGCCCCCCTCCCAGCGCCTCCTTCATGCCACTGAACAACTGTTCCCCAGCGTGCAGGAGGCGTTGGAAGGGAAGGGGAGGAGTTGAGGGAAGGAGAGGGAGGAGTTGATCAGCAGGACCCAGGGACCCCCTGGAGTACCCTCGCAGACCCCAGTTTGAGAAACGCTGCTATATAGAACTATCAGACACACTGGTCCAGTCTTCCACTGAAAGTATAAAGTCCCCATTCGTCAAAGTGGTGCACAGCCTCACTGACTTTTCATTAAGTTTGGATGACCAGGCAGCATCAGTATTTAAAAATGCCTTTTTTTTTTAAACCTCCAGCTTCATTCTTTCCCCACACATGAACACCTGCCCAAAGTGATCCATATATTCATCACCTGGGAGATGGATTTCTGAAATTCATTGTATCTGAAACCAAACTTTAAGACCATGTACAGGCTTCAGCTGGTACAAAATACAGTTGGCTGCTTCTCCAGAATACAGTGCACCATAAATAAGCACAGCAGGCCTGTTCTCAAATCCCTCTACTGTATCCCAGTCAGCTTCAGTTGCTAGTTTAAAGCTTTAGTCCTAATCTTCAAAGCAATTAATGCACCAAGTCCCACCTTCCCAAATTTCTGTTTATGATCCATCATGACAACTGTGATCTTCTGGGACAATGCAGATCACAAAGCTCAAGACAAAATAAGTGAGAGCTGGGGACAAAGCATTCTCAGCTGAACAGATCCAACTATGGAACAAGCTTCCAGAGGTCTAAAGTTACCCAATACATTTCTTTGAAAATTGTACTTGCGAGGGGGTCAAATCCTGGGAGTGGGGGTGGAATAGGAAGGTATAAATACTCTTCAAGCGCCACTCAAGGTAAACTTTTTGTTCACTTGAGACAACAAAATAAGACATTAAATTTTGCAGAACTTTATAATATTATCATCCCTCTCCTTTCTTGCATGATTTGATCACCGGTGAGCTAATAAGAATGTTGACATTTAAATTACCATTAGAGTCAATACTACTTTGAGTTAATGGGAGAAATTCTCTCAGAGCTATTTCAGGCTGTTTGCAGTCAGAGGCAGACATACATAGGTGTTAGTGTTTTTCCACATTCTGAAATCTATCTCCATAACCGTGTGTGTGCGCATATATATATTTCTCACCTTCGTAATCCCAGAGTCCATCAAAAGGCTTTCCTGGCTCACCAGATGGGGCAGAAGGGTCATCAAAGAACAGGGAATTCACTTCCATTATTAATCCGTGGTCACCTGCCTTAAATCTGATGATCACTGGCTCATGCATCACCTTTATGCTGTCCCAGGTATTTGTAATCTTGTATTCCAACTACAGAAGATTACAGAAGAGGAAAAAGAAATAATGTAAAATGGGTAAATGCTGGGTACCATCCTGTGGTATTGGGGACTGTGCCTTAATGTCTTATTAGCAAAAGCAGTATAAAGTTACCATTTATTTTGATGGATTCTGAATGTATGGGATCCTTTAAAGGGGGGAAAAAAGACTAAGGAGTCATCATGTCTGCCCAGGATATAGCAGCAATTAAAAAGTCAAATGAGATGATTGGATGTATTAAAAAGGCATAAAAATGATGATGATGCTAGGCTGAACAATGATCTCTCTTTTGGAGTATTATGTGTCATTTGGCTGTCTGAGCTGATGTGCCAATGCAACAGCACCTCTTTGGCCAGAAAGAGCATTGCACCAGAGGTTACTCGATTTGGCAGGGCAGTAGTCAGCTCCTCCTGCCTGCGTCTCTGTGGTAGCCCCATACTGGGCTATGGAGGTTGTTAGCCTCAGTCACATTGGGATGTGTAGGTTTTCTCCTTATACTTGGCATGGTCAGCTGATCCGAGTGCTCAAGGGTCTGGAAATTCTTTGCATTCTCTAGTCTCTCAGAGAACCCAGACCTGCCCACTCCACTTGGTTCCAGCATAGAACCCTAAAACCAGACAGACAGAATCAGGCCTCAACAACTCCTCCTGCTGTGCCCTGAACTACTTCCTACCTCACATCATTTCTACAGGCTTTTCCAGCCTGTAGATCCAGTCATCCCTTGTACGGGTGCTGTCTCTGCACAGCTTCTCAGCACCTTGCTGGAACGAGTTTCCTTCTCCAGCTTGCTTGCTCCCCTGGCAGCCACTCCATCCCTCTACTTCCCAGCTCTTTTATTTTCCCAGCCGCTGTGAGGCTACCAATCACCATTGACTAGCAGTACAGTACAGACCTGTTGACGCGCGGATATCGGGAGTCAAGCCATCACGACCACGTGTTAATGGACTGCGGGTTAAGAGGGCCATGCTGAAAAAAAGCGTCTATGATTCACTTAGAAAAAAACGCCATTATTTTCTGTTCTTTCTGGCTCGCATTTTTTTTTCTTTCTGATGAAGTCTGTCATTCGCCGCAGATGAATGATTTCAATATTTTCCGCATTTTGCTTCTCCACAATGACTAAGCGTGCATGATACGTCTTTACCAATATCGGTAAAGACATACAACACGTTTCCGCTCTGCACTTCCTGTCAATTTCTATGTCAGTGAGTTCTGACACTTGCGAGTTAAAGCGCAATAAAGGAGCCCCGGGCGCATTAGCTCACTACCCGTCCACGCTGGCAAGGCACGCAGAGCGCTCTGACTCCGCGGCTACAGTGCTGCTGGTACGCCACCTCGGCAAGTGGAATAATGTTTGCTGCACCCCCGCCGCGGCACCAATGTGAACGAGGTGTTGCATTACTGTGCTCTGATTGACCTCTGGAAATGTCCCATAATCCCCTTAAGTCAAGTGGCCACTCTTGTCATTGTTTTGAACTCGCTGTAGGAATGCTGTAGGAATGCAGATATGCCCTTTCAAAGCTCCGTTTCTGACAGCTGGCTGCTTATCTGCTCCGGGACAAAGGAACCATTACTGAGGAATGCTGCTTGCTTTGAATGAGAGAGAGAGGTGGGGGGGAGGGAGGTCTGCTGCTGTCTGAACTTACAAGACAGCATGCTGACACGCTCTCAGCCCCCCAAAAACCCACTCTCTCTCCCTCCACATACAACACACTCCCTGTCACAATCCACCCCACCCCCCACATTTGAAAAGCACGTTGCAGCCACTTGCATGCTGGGATAGCTATCACAATGCACTGCTCTTTGTGGCATTGCAAGAGCTGCTAATGTGGCCATGCCAGTGCGCTTCCAGCTGAGAGTGTAAACACTCGGCAGCGTTTTCCCTGCTGCAGTCTCCGAAGGCTGGTTTAACTCCCAGCACTCTACAACTGCAAGTGTAGCCATGCCCTTAGTGAGCAAATCTGTAGTGCTACACAGCAAGTTCCTGTACTGCATGTCAACGAGTCTCGCGTGTTAAATAGGTAGCACTGGGAGGCATGGCGCTACCGCATGTTAAGCGGATTCGCGCGTAAACGGATCTATACTGTACCTGCATTAACCTCTTGGTTGCCAGGTCACCATGTGATATATATACCCCACAACAGGCCTCCTCAGGCAAGAACATATATAGTAGAGAGTGAAATGATCCACAAGGGGCAAAAAAAGGAGGTACAGGTCAAATATGATTTATAGATTATTACATTTTAAAAGAATGTTACGGTTGCAAAGTCAAGCACTCAAAATTTGGGAAATGCCTGAATTAAGGTTGCCCGTGCAATCTTAATTTGACTACTTGTGAATATGCATTATGATAGTCTTTAATAAAATAACCATGTACAGTACACCCTCGCTATAATGAACCCCTCAGGATCCACGCTCTTTGTTCATTATAGCCAGGAGTTCGTTATACCAAAAGAGACCCATGGGGGGGGACAACAGGTCCTCCAGCTCCGGGGCTGCTAGCTCCTCCAGCTTTCAGCCCCCGCTGCAGCCCCAGGGCTGGAGGAGCTGTCAACTCCCACTGCAGCAGCTGAGCTCAAGATGGGATCCAGGGACTGGGTTTGTTATAGCCCAAGGTTCGTTATTGTGAAGGGCATTATAGTGAGGGTGAACTGTACTATTTTTTCCACAGGGCCCCTACCTTATTAAGAGCAGAGGATGGACAGGGCTGTGTAATGGTGACTGAATCAGGGCTGTGTAATGAATGAGGCTGTTGTCTGTAGGCACCATGCCTCACTTGTTGCAGAAGTTGGAAGGTGTGTACTGAACAAAGTGAGAAATTGCAGGAGAAGAAACATTGGTTTCATGGTTAAGACAGCTGAATGCTGCCCTGGGGACCTGAATTCTCTCCCTGCCTCTGCCACAGAGTTGCTACATAATGCTGGGCAAGTCACTTAAACCAAGCTCAGTACAAGTGGAATCTTCAGAGAATTCATTTGCCGAACTCTAAAGTCTCTACTGATCATGTGCAAACTGAAATTTTCAGAGGCAAAAGGCACAGCCCTGAAAACAAGTGACTCCCTACCAAATCTCAAGTCCCTGCTCCAAAGCATGGAACCATCAGAGCTTCTCAACTAAACAGTTGCAAGAATATTTTTAATATGAGCAAAGAAATGCATTTGTCCTTAACCTTATTCTGAGAAACATATTAACTATTTTTGCTAAAAATTTTCAAAAATTCATTTGGAAGCAGACACCTGACATGGAATATTTCAGCCCAATCTATTAAAGTTTGGGAAAGTTATAAATAATTAAAAACAGGGTCTGATAAAAGTATTTGGCAACCTTAACATTAGGTGTCACTACCTAAAATGCCTATAATAAAATATTATAGAACAAGAAAATACTAATTAGCACAGCATATAGTCAACCTATGGAATTCACAGCTGCAGGATACTGTAGCTAAAATTAAAAAGAATGAATAATTTTATGACAGCTATTACTCATGTCAAAGTGCAAGCTAATTGCCTGCAGCAGGGATCAGAAAGAAATCCTTCCATGCACAATTGGTGAGGTGAACCAGCAGTTTTGGGAAATGTTAGTGGCAGGATATTAGACTATATGGAATAATGATATAATCCACAAGGACAAATACTATATTCCTATGAAAATTCAGCCTAAAATACCTTAAAATTGTTTGTCTCTTGTGGAATACACAACATACTCAAATGTACTGTATGTGTATTGCTATAGCTACTAAAAATCCTGAATATATCATTTGAAATGATCATGCCTAATGCAACCATACATATTGCCTCCTGGAGCTTCATATATCACCGTCCTGTTCACTACATCAGCTGCAGTTAGACTTGCTTTTAACCAGAGGAAAAACAAGTCATGAAATGCACAGAAGTTTACTAGTACAAGCCTGGGTTTCTAGAACCGTGAATTCTCCTGATGATATTATTAAAGATGCCATGATGCCAGCATACAAGCAAGTGAACACAAAGGGTCTGGCTGTGGTATAAGTAAGTGCTAACCAACATAATTAAGGGTAAAATCAGGAGTAAAGCAGCTTCCAGTACTTTTGGTGAAGCATCTCTCAAGTACACAGCAAAATAAAATTGCTTACTGAAAAGGAAAGGAGAAATACAGTGCAATTATCAAGCTTCAATAATGTTATTACAAATATATTGTAATTAAGCACAGTGTGGTACACTCTAGAAATGGAGTTGACATGAGGAAGATTAAATTACTATTTTTAAAGTTGTACATAAAGCATATTGAAAATTGTGTTGTGCATACTTCAAAAACATTTAGCTTGTCTCGAACTGAAAATATACCAAGGGTGAGATTCTGTGCAGTGTCTTTCAGAGACACAAAACAGAACTTCTAACAATATTAAATAACAGAGGAAAATAAATAATAAAAAGCTCTACACTTTATTGCTTCTTTGAAGTTGCCAAAAGATGTCATCATTATTTGAAAAAGACCTTTTACGATGCTTGGTTTTGTAAATATTAAGTCCTGATTTTCCATTCCACTGGATAAAAATCTGATTAAGGCCATGTTTCTATACCACAAAGGAGCAGCAAAAGGCATAAACAAAATTTTAGAGTTTGCCTTTTAGGTTATGTCTACACTATGGACCTAACAGTGGCACAGCTGTACTGCTGCAGCTACACCACTAGAAGGTCTCCCGTGTAGCCGCTCTATGCCAGTGGGAGAGAGCTCTCCTGCTGGCATAATTAAACCACCCTCAATGAGCAGCAGTAGCTATGTCCACACTTTTGTCGGTGAAACTTATGTTGGTCCGGCTATACTTTTTTACACTTCTGGCTGACAAAAGTTTTGCTGACAAAAGCGCTAATGCAGGCAAAGCCTAAGAAAACTACCTCTATTCATCAAACGTATTTAAGGCATTATAGGCTTTTTGGAAGGCGTGCATGAGCTCATATTAAACTTTTGAAGAGTAAGATATTCTTCAAACCATTCTTATGTCACAAACATTTGTATGTTATAACTTTTACAAACTTACACTTACCTCACTCGTTTTACCCTCCAGTGATTTTGTCTGATGATTATTAGTGAAAACATTTCTACTTTAGGGAACACAAAAAAGATAGAAACTGTGAATAGATAATGGTATGGTGTAATTTAGTAATTCTGTTGATATAACATACAATTCCACAACTTAGAAATATAGCAGTCAAAAACAGTTCTGTACAAATACAATTTTTGAGGGATTCCTTATTTTCGAAATAATATAGGGAGTGGAATTGGATGAAGATAGCTGGGTTGGTAAAGCATCATTTTGATAACCTTCTTCTTCCATCTAGTGGCAAGAAGGAGTAAAAAAAACTAGGTATCTGGGAACACTGTCATAAAACATTTCCAAATGCCAACTCCAAAGACTCATTGATGTGACAAAGAGTGGGTGAGTAATGCAGAAAGCCTAAAGTTTATATATGAGTTCATAAGGGTGATAAAAAATAAAGTCAGAAAGAATTAGAAATACATGAGCTGAGACAAGCCAAAGTTCTGTTTTTGCAGGTATATTATTCATTCAGCTTAATATTTGAATTTTCCAGACTAGTCAGTCTAGATAATTTGACTATATGAGAACTTGTCACTATCTGATGCTGGATTCTGATTCAGTTGCTGAGATTTCCAGTGTACGGTTCTTCAAAAGTAAAGATTCTCGATTAAATTTTAATGTAACTGCTTAAGAATCTATTCAGTCCTCAGATGCCACAATGATCGGAGTCATCTAAGGACCAAGACAGATAGTTTGAGGCATCTAATCCCCTGTAACTGGGGGTTTTAGGGAAATGTAAAAAAGAAAGTGTTATTAAAATCAATTATTTCCTCTGAATTACCATTCACAGGAGTTTTGCCATGGTGGGAAAACCATGCATATTAAGATTTGGGTGCTATGCAAGGGGAGGAAGTGGGTAAGTAACAGGAACTGTTATATTGAATAAGACCAATGCTACATCCCAAACCGTGCTCTTTGTTGGCCTGATGCTTCAGAGGAAGACAAAATTTAAATACTTAAGTGTTAAAGATGGGCCCAAATCAGAAGTGGAAGTGCACTCAGGGCATATACCTTCCCTTCCCATTTCCAAGTCTGATTCTACCTTATTTCCTAAGCCTTAGAGGCAGTGATAGGGAGCTGCTTAGTCTTCATCAAACTTTGTATAGTGAGGCTGCCATTTCTTTACAGATATTTCCTCCTCCCTGATGCAATAACTCCTCTGAAGCTGAGAGTATATTATTGACTCTCCAGAAGCCACATACTTGTCCCCCTATGTGTGGGGAACAGCTTCTGCATTACACAATATGCATCCATTAGTTCCATTTAAATCCATTTAATTTTTAGATTTACTTTATAATAAAAACAGTAACAGCAATTAAAACCACCTCGTAGATAAAAATTAAATGAGCCATTTTTCCAATTGTAATTAGAAACAGTAGGAAGGTGTCTGATACCTGCTTAGGAGGAAGCGATGGGCAGGACCAGCTACGCATGCCGCAATAACAGCTAAAATACACAAAGCCTTCATTTTTTAAAAGATTAAACCAGAACAAAATTTACCACATTTATACTCTAGCTCCTGCTATCACCGCTAAGTAACTGCTGGATATTTCTGATTTCTGCTATTTAAATGGTGATTAATAACGTTTACCGTCCTTGGCAATGTTTTAATAATTGACTACGATTACAGATTAGCATTCCGTACTGGTATGTTACAAGCAGCAATTCATTTTGATACTTTGAACAATTTCCTTAATCATAGTGGTAATAGCATAAATTATGCAGTCCAACATTATTAATTTAACTCCACTCATAAGTTAAAGTGGCACAGCAGCACCACTACAGTTAAGGTTGCATCACGACTTCTGTTTAAAGGTCAACCTTTCTAAGTCCTCTAAAATCGACATCCATTGTCAGATTTCTTTGAAATTTGGTGTCCTTTAGGAGAGTGCGGGGTAGGGTTAGTGAGCCAAATTTGAGGTCATTTGGGCTATGGATTGCAAAGATAAAAGCACTCCTCAAAAATAGCTATTTTTCAAAAAGTTTCTACTTTTTTTTTCTGCACAGAGCTAGAGATCAAACTATTGATGTAATTGAAACCATCCTGACCCACATGTATTGAGTTTTACCCAAGGTAGTGCACAGCACCTACTAAATCTTTGGGGGATCCACATTCAAAGCAGTATTTAAGAAAATGCACATTTGTATAATGTGCATGTTCCAATACAGTAAAAAGTTTAAAGGGTTTCCATTCCTGCTATTTTATATGCTTTAAAACTTGATTTTTGTAAGTGCTCTAAAATCCAAATGGTACTTGGATTGCTTTGAAATTTGGTGTACTGCGTGGGGTGACATTAGTGATCTAAATTTGGGGGTCCTTTGACGAAAGAGTTCCCAAGTTACAGGCCCCTGAAAAACCCAGTTTCCTTTGACTGCTTGTACTGTTAAAGTGAGAGGTACTAATAACTGGATGAGTCACAGACTTCATTGAGATTTGATGGCTGTGAACTCACCATTCAATTAACACAACTAAGGATAAATTAATAACAACCCCCCACGTAAGACAAACGGAGTTTTGGACTGAGTGGCTGGAGGTTACCACAATTTGTAACTGACAGGTGGCAATTTTATTTTGTGGGTAATGAATTCGAAGTATTTGGGGGGGAAATTAGACATGTATATACTTCCTTGGATGGGAGAAGTATTAGGGGGGCAGAGCAGTGGGGGAGTAGGGGGACAGGAGTTCGGGGGTGCAGCAAGGGGATGGGTGTAGGGGAGAGGACAGAGGCTGGGGGCTCAGGTGAGGGAACACAGGGGTTAGGGGAGTGGAGTGTGGAACATTGGGAAAAGAGATGTAGGGGCAGAGGCACTGGTTAGTTCCAAATTCTCCCTTCCCAGGTGTATGCCCAGACCTGGGGAGCTCTTGCTCTTCTAGGGAGTTCTGAACCCCTCTCCTTGCTCCCCCTCATATGAGCTGGATCAGGCCCTCTCAGAGTCCAGAGAGGCCTGGGCCACTTCCAGCTTTTGAGGCCCCCAGCCATAATAAAAATAAAAAATGACGACTCATGAAAACAAAATAAGGCACCAAAAAGAGAGACATAATTTGAATATTTTTTATTTAACAAATGCTTTTCTAGCCGTTTTCTGTGCAAATGTACTAATTATTGAGGAAAAATCTAGCTTTAGTGCAACGTCACAGTTGATATTAAGCATGGCAAGCCCATTCAAATGCTCTTGTCCCATAGTTGAACGGCGATAGTTCTTTACCTGCTTCAACATGTTGAAGGTGCATTCACCTGAAGCCACTGAGGCAGGCAAACTGACAAAAATATGCAATGCAATTGTGATATTAAGAAACACCCCAGAGAGTCCAAGTTCGAGTATTTCTTGAAGCAATTCCTTTGGTTTGCGATCCAATTTAAAGTTCGTGGAATATATTCGTTTGAGGAAGATGACCTCATCACTGAGATCTTTTGAGATTTCTTTGTTGTACTGTTGCTGAAATTGTTCAGTTGCAGAAAGTAGAGCTTCATTACTCAGTCTGTTGAACTGCCAAAGAAACCCCAAAAGGCTACAAATTAGTCGCAGTGACTCAAATCGACATGTGGGACCTGACTGAATAGAGTCAATGAGGACAAGGAAGACACTGACCCTATAACGCTGCTCGGCATTGGATTCAGTAGGTAAGTTGCGATTGGTGGAGAACTCAGATGAAATGCTAATATTCTGTGCTACTAATTTGGACTCAGTCAGGATTGCATCCCATTGTTCACGAATCTGTTGAATGTCATTGATAAGACTTTCAATGTTATCCCTCTCAACATCAAGTGTAGCATTGCATGCTTCAATTACCAGATTAATTTGGTGGATCATTGTAAGTAGCTTCATCAACAAAGATGACATCAGTCTATTCAGAAGCACATGTCCAAATTTGAATGCATTCTGAAGTTCAGTTCAAGGCTGTGCAGTGAGATTGAGAGATTCAAGCTCATTTAAAGCCTCTCTCACTGAATTCAAATGCTGCACAACTGGTTGAACACCATCAATCCATGCAGACCATCTAGTTTTGGACATCCCATGCAGTAAAACAGCAAGATATTGCTTCAGAATTTCCCACCTTCGTGGACTGCTACTGAAGAGATTGTACATTTGCTGAACAGTTCCAAAGTAAGTAATTGCCTCTTTGCAGGATTCAGCATAGTAAACACCTACAAGGTTTAGTGTGTGGTTTCCACAGCTGGAGAAAATACAGTTTCGATTATGCTCAAGCAGAACTGCTTGTACATCTTTGTACTTCCCAGCCATATTAGATCCATTGTCATAGACTTGACTAATGCAGACTTGAAAATCTAACTTAAAACCTGCTAGTACTCGAGAAGCAATTTCTTTTCCAGTTTTTCTCATGAAATTATCAAACAAAATAAACCTTTCTTCAACTGAAAATTTTGAGCTGTCTACAACCTTAACATATCGAATAACCATAGTAATCCGTTCCTTGTGAGAACAATCTAGAATAGCATCAACCATGATTAAAAAATACTTGCCATTTCGAATTTCATCAAGAATTGTTGTTTGTACGAATGACCCACATAGCTCAATAAACTCGTTTTGTATGCGTGTGGAGAGATAATGGACTTGCATTCGCTTTTGACTCTCTTGCAATTCTCGAACATGTTTAACATGCTCTGATAAAAGTGGGTCATATTTGCTGAGGAGCTCAACTATGCCTAGAAATTTTCCATTTGCACGATCACCAATACATTGACTGGAACCAAAGAAAGCCAATCCCCACTCTGAAAGAAAAAGGATGACATTCAGGATGTGCTCAAGAAGTTTTTTCCAGTTATTAGTTTCTGTAGAGAGTTCAGTCAAGAGTAAATTCTCAACTGAACTTTCAGCTGATGCTGCCCTACTGGCTGATTTCCATGCAACATAGTTTTCTTTGTGTGACATTGAACTCTCATGTGATGAGATTTGGTCTTTCAACTTCCTCCAACGTCTGTTGATGCCCCATCCTATCCACACTTGAAATATCCTGCTGTAAATAAGTAGCTTATCTACACTTGAAATCTTCTACTGTAAACATGTACACAAATGCTGAAAAGACTTACAACGAAGGAATGCTAATTAAGAACACAAAATGAAACAGACAGGTTATTATCTTTATCACTGAATCAAAACTCAAGCACACAAGGTACAATATAACTAGCTAAGCTGAAGACAAAGGGATGACTTACATATAGTAAACACAGACAGGGATACAGACAGGGGGATAATGTCCAAACATTTCAAACATTTCCCCTCACGAAACTCACTCTACAAGATTGTCCTCACAAATGTTCACCTTGAATCTGGGCCTATAGACTACGAAAGCCTATGATGATGGCCAAGCTACCAAGCGAGGGCTCAACCAACCAACCAGTCATCTCTTTTAGCTACCATATGAAGATAATAATGAGGAATTCTCACACACAAATAATTCCTTAGTCAACTAGACGTAAAACTATAAAGACACTAAAATGTAACAATTCTCTACCTTTCAACATGCACTTGATCCAGCACCAGCCACTAGTAGTGGTTTGTTTATATAATCAGTTGATCTGAGAGGACACGTTCATCATGGTCTAATCTTGTGCCATCAGAACCGATATATTTTTACTAATATTTATGAACATTTTTAACTCTTTAATATGACAAAATCTATATCAGTTAACAAAAAAAATATGTCTTTTACCAAATCACATCTCATTTGATTAAATTTGCAGCTCTAAGCTGAGAGTGTGTGTCACATTTTGGTCCGATAGGGATGCGCATAAAAACAAGTTGCAAAACTTATCAAACGCCAAAAAATTAACAAGTGTCTAAATTTGAGGCCCCCTTTGAGCTTGAGGCCCAGGCCAAATGGACCTTCTGGGTCCCCCCTCTGACTGGCCCTGGCTGGGATATGGTGGGGACCTTGCCCCAAGGGGCTGTCTGAACCACTCTCAATGCTCTAATATGTGTGCCACTATCTGGGGGCCTGTGCCTATCTACACAGGCTGGACCCTGCTCACATGAGTCAGACTCGGGGGGAGCTTGCCCTTTTGTGAGTGTCTGAGTTGCCCTCCCTGTCCCCAGTGTAAGCCAGAGATCTTGGGAAGTCCTGTCCCTTTGCGTGAGGAGCTGAGAACAGGCATACTTCATGCATATTACAGGCTCTAAAGCACTCAAGAGGAGGGTGGGAACACCTGTGATAAATGGAATGGTTCACAAATCTCTGAGCTATTGATTGAGGTTGTATTAATCTCCAGTGGGTGTCCTCAGTCAATTGAGAACATCACATTGAGATGAATAGGCACTTTTCAGAGCCTCTTCTGTCACAGATGAACGTGGAGGTGAGGCTCATCCTGTAATCAGGGTTAGTTTAGCCCCAATCTCTCTAGCAGCACAGGGGACAAGTCACCCTGTTACACAGGAACAGAGAAAGGTGGCATTGACAACCTTCCCCAAACCTTTTGTCCTTTAACAGTGGTAGATGGAATCTGTGGATGAGAGTGAATGGATTGTAAAAGGATCATAGTGACCAGGGCGTAAGTGACATATTGCCTAATGGTCAGGGCGGAAGGAAGGCTTAAGGGTTGAAACAGAGCCAGGCCTAATGGCCAAGGTAGGAGCCAACTTATCAAGTCCAGGAAGCAAGCTGGAGCTGAGAACCAGAAACCAGGAGTCAGGTATCAGAGCCAGAGTATCAGCCGGAGTATGGGCAGGAACCAGAAGCAGGGACGAACAACCAGGAGCGGAAGCAGGGACAAGGAGCAGGCATGGGGAGGGGAGGGTCCAGACTGAGGGCTAGGAGCAAGAAGGAAGTTAAGAATAGGAAGCAGGACCAGAAACACAGCTGTAAACTTGGAACACTATTGAGTAGCCAGAGTCCCAGGCCTGCTACAGGTGCCTGTTGGAGTCTTCAGCTAATCAGGTGGCAGCTTCATTAGCTGAGGGCAATGAGCCAAGCCTGGGTTCAGCTGAGAGTCCCTGACAAGGAGAAAAGCTTATACATTTCAGCAACTGTGATAATCGCAGAGTAAAGGTGTGTTAATGATGCATATTGGGGCATTACTGAAAGAGGGCAGAGTTAAGGTTGCGTGGGCAACCTGAATAGTTTTCAGAGTAGCAGCCAATGTATTTCCTGGTTTTCGGAAGTTTGAGTTTTATTCAGCTCAGTGTTCTGCAAGGGGTCAACATACCACCAAGCAACCTTAAGTCTGTTAAAAAACATTTTTTTGCCACTGAAAACTGCATTACATAACCATCCAAGCAACCAAAAAAAGTTGGCTAAGATATGCTGCTCATTAACGAAAGATTGAATAAAATTGTACTGGAAACCTTTTGAGTACTCAGCGTGTTCAGTGAAGCACATAGTTGTATATTGGAGATGATCCTTAATGTATAGGTTTTAGTATATATTAGCGATAGATACAGGTGCCCTGATTTCTGTTCTCCCAGGGATTACAGCACAGTAATACTGGCGTATACGAGACCTTGAAATACTGTAGATGTACTTTTCTATAAATCTCAATCTATTTAATGAAATATACATATATTTTAAAGAAATCTTACTTGCTATTTGAAAAATAAACGGTGTGTGTTGTTACTAAAACAATACACCAAACTAGTAATTTAACATAATTGGTGACATAAAAAAGAACAACAACATTGTTCTTAATTATTCACGTTAGTTATCAATTCAATCTCACAGGAGAATACGGATCATTAGGAAAGGAAAGGAAACCATACCCAGCACTGTAATGTAAAATACACAGCACTAATTACCTTATTTTAAACAAAGAACTAGGTTTTACTTTGGTTTTTGAACAAAATCAAGCATGATTAAAACTATCAGACTCTAGAACCGATTCACTAGTATATCCAGTTACTTTGAGTCACAAAAACCCAGTTTAACTGGCCCTCTGGGGAGTCTCCCTGGGCAAAAAAGTTATTGGGAGGTATAGAGAGGTCATACAGGCTACTATACCATCCTCTTAGTTGAACTACACACATGTATCAATTTAAGCCTGTGCATAAATCTCAGCAGGCTCATGGCCCCAGTGTAGTAACTGGATCCTTGAGCAGAGGTTAGGGGCCCTTTCCACATCGCTCTGTAGAGGTGGATACAAACGCTCACCCTATCACATGAATTTTTATAACCATGGCCCACATCAAGTGACTGGGATCATGAAAAAACAAGTCTTTCCTGAAATCTTGTGCAAAGAGCTGGCCTGAGAATTGTGCAGAGGCTTAATAAAATAAGTCTTTGGCAAGCACTCCCTGGTTGGATGGCTCACTTTGAAAGAAAGAGAGAGAGAGAGAGAGAGAGTACATGAGTTGGGGATGGAAATGTGTAGGTGCCTCCTCTCTTAGGATCTTGCTGCAGAAGTGGAGAGTGGGTACTTGTGCTGGGGAGTCCAGGCTAGCACTTAGAAAAGTTTGCAAGAGATAATTGTCTGGAAGCTGAGGTTCTGAGGGTTTCTAGATTCCCAGCAGCTGGAGGGCTTTGTGTACATTCTAATAAGTTTTCAGGACTTACATGCCCCAACGTTAACTACTTAATTATCACGAGACCCCTTTGAAGTAGGTATTATCCGTTTCACAGATGCAGAAACTAAGGCTAAGAACAAAATTATCAAACCTGATTGTATAAAGTTAGAGGGTGTTCTTGTTTACAGTTTCATTAGACAGATTTTAGGCTTTATGAATCAATCTTTTGACTGACTGAAGAGAATGGGATTGTGATGTTCTGCAACTACAACAGCATGAAACCTTTTGCGATGACTAGAAATCTGAGACTTTTTCTCATTCCAGTCATATCTTGTTACATTTCATAAGGAAATGGTGAAGAGAGACTGGCTGGAGGTATTAGCAAATGGAAATTTGGATTGATATTTCCCACTCATATACTATCATAGGGTTCCATTCTGCAGCTACTCCATACATCAGAGGCCCACAAGAGAGAAAAGAGAAAATGTATAATTGGGCACTTTCACAGCCATGCATTTTTGATAGCTGTATTACTCACAAGTTATGAGATCACAAATGATTTATGCAGGTCAAATTAAACAAGTGTTGTTAAAACCTTTATTAGCCTTCTCCCTCTCCATACATACACTCCATGTGCCACATGTTACAGAAGAACTAGATTAAAATGCTCTTGAATATTCCTAAACACTTATTGGGACTTTCTCCAGGCTCCTTTAGTTACCCAGTCATATGCCCATTGGAGGCAGAGTTTTGCCGTGGCCTTCAATGGCAGCAGGCCTATACCTTGATTTACCAGGAGTCCTAGGATACAGAAGGAGATGAAAGTTATGGCTTCAAAAAAAAAAAAAAAACCTTTAAATATTACCTAAAGTACTTTTTCCTTATAAAAAATGTCAGACTATAAAATCAGTTATTTTGAGTCCCTGCAGGGCTAGCATCAAGTGCTATCCATCCTACTGAGAATATCCTTTCCAGAAGAATAAAACTCCTATAACTCAGTCTCCTGTGCCATGAGATATCAGACATCTGTAACTGATGTAGGACTGAATATTGCCCATTGGAAATATTGATCAGGCAGGCTGATTTTTAAGACAGTAACAATTTAAAAATGCTCACAAGTTTAAAATGTTAAAATAAATCCACAAGAGATGGATTAGTAGAGTGCAGGAAAAGTTGTCAAAGGTATATGATGAAGTCTGTATCACCTACCTCTGCAATTTATCATGCAAATATTCTCCATACAGTATACATGGTGTATATGATCTATATACTAATCTGTATTTTAAGAAACAGCTAATGAAATAACTTATTGCAACGAAAGCATAATTTTATTTAGGGTGAAAATAGCTCATCTACTTCTCTCAGAAATAGTCAATGAGAGTCCCACAGATGCATCCAAGGACAGAATTTGAAGTGTGATGGGGAAAATGGGCTGAAAACCACCTGAGTAAATATCACTAGACATTGTTCCTTTACATATAGGATAATCAGCTGATTATGAGAAAAGAAAATCTGTTTGATACAAGCAGTAAACACGGCATTCTGTTTACACTCAAAATGCTTAACTTTAAATGGCAAAATTAAATGTTTCACAAACATCAAACAGTGCATATATGAAATACTGAAATGTTAAAGAAAACTATTCTTTTTGCCCATGACTATATTTCATTGAATAAGACAGCTTTGAGAGACATCAGAACTCTTGTATTTTTTTTTAAACCAGTATTTATTGGATTGATCAATATTCCCAGACTACAGGGTAATTTTCAGGAGGATGTGTATGTACTGCAGGTGTAAAAAGAAGTCTAGAAACTATACATACAATACTTACTATTTTCAACAAATGGCACTTTATAGCAAGAAATCTATAAGTCTAATTAAGAGAGCAGAAAGAATTGGTGACACTAAGAATGCGGTGGTCTATTTGCATAAGACTGTGGTTTGGAAAAGGTAAAGTGCCCTTACCGGTTAGAGAGCACACAATTGAATTGAGAATGGGTACTCCAGCACAGCAACTCATTACAGTCTATAATCTTGATTACAGTCTAATAGGGAACAAATATTTAATAGTGGGCTCTTCAGTGTAGCAGAGAAAAGTATGAAATGATCCAATGGCTGGAAGTTGAATCTAGACAAATTGAAACTGGAAATAAGGCATAACTTTTTAACTAATTAACCACTGGAACAATTTACCAAGTGTTGTGGTAGATTCTCTCCATCACTGACATTTTTGAAATTAACATTGGATGCTTTCCTAAAAGATATGCCCGAGGAATTATTTTGGGGAAGAAGTTCTATGGCCTGTGTTATACAAGAGGTCAGACTAGATGATCACAATGGCCCTTCTGGCTTTGGAAGATATAAATCTACTAATGGAGAGGGAGCCTAAAGTCAATCAGAAAATCCTGAAGTTCCAGTATTGCTCTATTGTGTACACATCAAAATACTGAGGAATAAAACTAACCTTATATCACTTTGAAAACATTTTCTTCATATGGTTAGGAAGAAATGAGAAGTATTTCCCCCCTCATAACAAAGCAGAGTTAGCCGCTAAAAAAATATTAAGAGGAATGCATATGAGAGTCAAATCATGCCTTCTGCAGCGTGGGATAGGGATACTCATATCCCTGTAGCATTCTTGCAAAAGCAGCAAGTAACTCCTAGGAGGCACTGAGGGCCATATTATTAAAGATCCCTCAGGTGCCTAAAAATGCAGATAGGAGCCTAAATACCTTTAAAAATCTGGCCCTCGGATACTAAGGTGACGGAGGCTGGGTAGAACCTTGACAGTGAGACAGAACAGCCAGAATGAGGCCTTTTATGCAAGGGGAAGCTTGACTGAAATAACACAAGAGAGGATAGATTTAGGAATGGGCGCATGGCCATACTCCTTCCCCTGCATACACAATGGGCTGCAGCTGGAGGACTATGCTGAACAGTGTGGTCCCTCCCACATGCATCTCAAAGAAATATGCATGCTCCTACCCTCCACAAGGCTGTAAGCCCCTAGACAAAGCACGCACCTCTTCCTACCCCAAAAGCAGGTATGGTTTTAATAATCTGAGTGGAGTCCACAGGGTTTGCCAAACTAGGGTATCTGAATTTTAAACACATGGTGAGAAAATGATGATATTTTAACATGTACCATTTCCTTGGTATCAGCAAAACTCAGCTTTCAGTTTTCACAATTTTTTAATAGATGCAGAAGGTGTGGCATGAATGTAAGGAAAAATGAATTGTTAAGACACTATTTAGGCAAATAAACGGATTTATGCCTGTTAATAAGCAAAAGGCAGTGAACAGCAGTGTATGAAAAACTTCCCTCTTCTTCTTAAAAACATGATACATGCAGTAGAGCCAGTTTTAAAGGCACATTGCACAGTTAAACACAACTGTGAACACAACAATTTTCCAACCCTTCCACAGACAGCAATAGGAAATGTATTTCTACACTATAGCTGGGAATGATCCTCTCAGCCCAGGTAGCCAGACTTGAGCTAGCATGCTAAGAACAACAGAGTGGATGTTGCAGCTCCGGCAGAGGCTCAGGCTAGCAACCTGAGCTTGGCCCCCGGGGATTGGGTGGGCTGGAGAGCCAGAGTTTCTGCCTGAGCAGCAATATCCATGCTGCTATTTTTAGCACGCCAGCAAAAGCCTCACTAGCATCAGTCTGTCTGCCTGCACTGGGAAGCTTGCTCCCAGCTGCAGTGTCAACATATCCTTATAGCGTTCAGGTACCACAGGCACAGTGCAAGAATATGAATAAAAAGGAATGTTCATCCATATATCTCTAAGCACTTTAGAAAGATGGATAAACATTGTTAACCCTATTTTATAGATGGGGAAAATGTGGCAGAGGCACATTAAGTGACTTGCCCAAGGTCACGTAAGTCACTGGTATAGCTGGTGTCGTATGGTCAGCAGGCTGTTTAAGAAGAGGTCAGCCCTCGCTGTCACCAGTCTAATTTCCTCCCTGGTCATAGGACTGGGAATCCACAGAACATGTGACTGAAAGACAGGAAGAGATTTCCTTTAATAGATGGCTCTTTAATCTAGCAGAAAAAGCCATAACAAGATCCAATGGCTGGAAATTGAGGCTAGACCAATTTAGATTGGAAATATTTTTTAAGAGAGAGTAACTAACCCTTGGAAGAACTTACCTTGGGACATGGTGGATTCTCCAACATTTGAAGTTTTATTTAAAGACTCATATTAGAAAAAGATATGCTAGAAGTTAAACAGAAGTTATGGCCTTGGTGCAAAAATTACTGAATGAGGTTCTATGGCCATGATACAGAATAGGTCAGAGTAGATAATCATAATGTCCCTTTCTGTCCTTAAAATCTATGAAGTTCTGCCAAGGGCCAGCTTCACAGTCATGGGCTAGGATAATGGCAGAGTCAGAGAGGGAGCAGGAATGGAACCCTGCAAGGAGCTCAGCTGAAGAGGCCTGAGAATTGGCTAGGAAGCTGTGTTGAAAGAAGACGGGGAAAAAGTGAAGTAAAACAATCACTTCACAGGTTTGGAGCCAAGATTGGAAACGGAGGTCTCAGGCTTCCCCCTCCCCCCCTGTTCCTCAATCACCACAACTTGATGATCACAACATCACAACTTGATGATCACCTGTTCTGTTCATTCCCTCTGGGGCACCTGGTATTGGCCACTGTCGGAAGACAGAATACCGGGCTAGATGGATAAAACTGGGTAAGCACTGGAATAAATTGCCTAGGGAGGTGATGGAATCTCCATCATTGGAATTTTTAAGAGCAGGTTAGATAAACACCAGTCAGGAATGGTCTAGATAATACTTCGTCCTGCCATGAATGCAGGGGGGACTGGACTAAATGACCTCTCAAGGTCTCTTCCAGTCCTATGATTCTATGGGCCTTTGGTCTGACCCAGTATGGCCGTTCTTATGTACAGGGGGCAAATTGACTTCCCTGCCAGAAGAAGAAAAGGACTGAGTCAGAGAATTGAGAGAGAGCTGGAAAAGAATTACTGAGGCCAGAAGGGGGCTAGCACACTGTATTGTTTACTGGAGCTTTTGGTTTGCCTCAGAAGACTTTTGGTTTGGCTGGAGGGCCAATGCTCCCAACTCACCCAGCATTGTGATCATCTAGTCTGACCCCAATCTGCTAAAAGGAAACCGAGGCCACATTTACACTAGCGTGGATACTGTGGTACAGTTACGATGCTGCAGTTTTGCCGCTGTAGCATTGTAAATGCTTGCTATGTTGACAGAGGAGGGGTTTCCATTGATAATAGGTGATGATAGGTAATCCACCTCTCAGAGATACAAGAATTCTTCTGTCGACTTAGGTCAACCTAATTACATTGCACAGAGTGTGAAATTTTTCACAGCCCTGAGCAATGTAGTTATGTCGATCTAATTTTTAAGTGTAGACCTGGCCTGAGGCTAGCAGCACTGGATGTCAGGGAAGTAGGCTGCATGTCACAGGGGATATTAAAACCCAAGTTTCCTGACTCCAGTCTGGTGCCCTATCCACTGGACCATACTGCCTCCATATGTATAGTACATGTTCAGTTATTACTGTACTTGTTACTGGTGGAACTCCACCATGTGCTAGACACTAGACAAACACAAGAAAGCATGGGTCATATCCCAAAGAACCTACACTCTACAATTTTATTTTTTACTTTTATTTTTTAATACATAAAGGAATTCTATACATCCCCCAGAACAAGACACTGAGGAAAGAATAATTATTCTATTTTGGTTACCTTATTAATTGTACAACTCTGTTATGTCATAATTGTTGTTAAATACAATATAACAAACCCCATAGTAGAATCAGCATTCCATAACATACAAGTCAGGTAATGTTACATAAATACTATGAAAAAGCTCAAGATTCAGTTAATAGGACAGATTTATCACTTAATTACCAGTGGTAACAGGAATCACAATGGCAACAGTTATGAAAAACGATGTAGCAGTGAAAAATCTCTCTAAATATTTGGAGATCTCTCAATGTAAGGGAGAAATGCGGAGATTATACTGTATAACCGGAGATATTCCAGCTCAAACATTGGATTTTTCCAAGAACTCTAACCTGAATAAATATAACCTAGATGTACAACCCTAGTTAGAGTATCTTTTTCTCTGCACTAGCAGGCCCAAGGACATAGACTGAATGACTTAAATGGACTCACCTCCATCTTACATGAACATGCGAGTTCCACATTTGTATCTTGATGAGGTAATACAAAAGAAGCCTCTACCATTGACCCATGATTTTTAGATGTAACTGCTGCAGATAATAGACTTTTTAAAAGATTGACTTTTTTTGGTGCTTAAAAAGGCTTTCAAACCCTCATTTTTATGACATTTATAAATGCATACTAAAGCTCTTATCACAGTTTAGCTGAAGAGGTTGGTTCCTATAGCTTCAACCACCTGGAATCATATCAAATATCTAGTTTTTTTATCCATTTATCTAATCAGTTGACATCCACAGATCTGATTCAGGCTGTTTCCAATCTTCTCCCATTAACACCTTCAGGTTAAGTTGTTTGAAAAATTCCAAGCGATGGCTGTAAATAAAATGGGGAGGTGGGAAATTACTCCGGGTATGAGATTTGTTTCTTTACACTCAGAAGTTACAAATAAAAATGGTTGCATATCCATAAAAATAATTTAATATTTATTTTCCTGAGTTCTTGGACAGTGACATAACCAGTATTCTATTTATTTTCCATACTGTTTTGTGAGAACTAGATCTAATAAATTAGGAAACTATAGAGCTGTGTAAGACTTCAACAAATCTTGCATTGAAAATATGGGTCCAAATCCACAGCTACAGCCAACCAGCACACAGCACACATTGGGTGTAAAGTTAGCTAGCATTAAGCTCACCTTTAAACTCCTGCACTCTTTAAGCTGTTGTGCACTGGGCCAGTTTCCAAACTTAAGTAAAAGCAGCCTGATGGCTGATCTAATGGACATTGGCTGCTAATGGAGGCTGAAACTGCAGTTGGTGAATCAGTCCAGTAAAAAGGAAGACCCACTTCACCCCTTGCCTCCAACCACATCTTCCAGGTTAGCAGTAGAGAGGGAATCTGGTGTAGGACCCTGACTATTGGAGGATCACCGCTGTCACTGGAATGACCCTCTCCTTGCCTGTTATACTGGCTCTATGTCCAGAATTCACCAGTGATGTGACTTAAAGCTCAAGATCTAGCCCAAAGACAGTACTTAGCCAAGTTTCTCCCTCCTTCCACCTCCCCAAATAGGCAAAAATGAGAATGATGGGAACACGGCTTATTTCCATTATTATTATTAATTTACTTTTAGAGCAATGGTGGGGTGGGGGAAACGGTTGGAGAACGTTAGTAAACATGAACAGGAGATTTGGAGGAAAAGGAAAAGAGGAAAACGACATCAAAGGCAGAAAAAAACAGAGGGGAGTAAAATGAAGCTGGTATAAGAGAGATGGGTACACAGGGCTTGAAATCTCTCTTTCCCATTTACACAAGAATGAAATTAAAACTATGTATAAAATCCTGATTAAAACCCTGTAAAAATCCTTGCTTGGTACATCCCTTTGGGCCACTCTACTGGAGCATTAGAATACTAGATGTCTTCTTTCCATTACATATGCTGTAGTCATAAGTACCAGCCAGTAAATCATGTAATACAGCTCACACTATGCTAGTATCACATAACTGTTAAAGGGAAAGATTCCCCCCCCCTGCCTTTTCAAATAACCTTTGATCTTTCTTCACTTGATTTAACTCTGAAGAGTCAAAAATCAATGGTAAAGATGAATTACAAAACAAAACTGAAATTGCAATAAATAATCTATTTATATGCGGGATGCTCCCCCATACCAAGGTTTGGGGAGAATTCACACAAATATTGTTAGATATTCCATAAATTCTTTCCTTCCCCCATAAAATCCTTCTAGCACTCCCTTGTTTGCTGCAAAAGATGATAAGGCATTCTTCTTAAACAACACAAATATCAGAAGCCTTACTGCACAGAAGTAGCAATTAGTATTATAACCCAGTTCATCGTTGTCTGAGTTCACTTCATGGTCAGGGCAATAAATAGGCCCAAAATGGAATCCGGGTGAGGTCATGGTTGTCTCTTTTTCTGTTGATGTTGTCTGTTCTTTTAATATTACAATCTCTTTCAACTGATTTAGTCAGTCCCCCTTTACTGCAATCAATTCCAAAATGAGAAACTAGGCCAGGGCTGTCATGAATAGTAGAGAAGAAACAAAGCAGGTCCACTGGAGATGCAGATAGTAAGATTATTACTGGTTGGCATTTCAAAGGGTGTTCTAGGCAGGGAACCGTGGGACAATCAAATTATTGATCTTGTTGAGAAAGGTGATGAAACAGATGCCATTGGTGTTGAAAGCATCATTTGCTATGCACTTAAGGGATAGCAGTAAAAATCAATCTTTAATTACAGCTATCTGCCACAAAGCTCTTTACACACAGCAGAGTGCTTGTGAAACTGGTGCTTAGCAGCATAATTAAAGCACTAGGATGGTAGTCTTAAATTTATAACTAAATGAACTCCATTTTACAAAAATTTCCCCAAGACTCCTATTATATATGGTGATGCAGATGAGGTAATTTTCTACTTACAAATCCGGTTTCTGTCCTTTCTGTATTTCATGCTGAGGCACAGGGTAAAGTGCTTCATACGTTCTCTTTGCTTCTGATCCATGAATTGCAAATGCATTAAACTTGTCAGTGCATGGTGGAAAATAACTCCAAGGGAGATGAGCTCTGCCTTCCCATTTGGTCTCTGTTCTGGACACTTCAAATGTTAAAGCAAGTTCTTGCTATGTTAGAGCAATAAAAAAAAAAAGCAAAAGAAAGGCAGTTGTTTCTTATTTGAAAGATAAAGATCAACTAGATACTAAGAAAGGATGTTAATTTTCCATACTTTTATGGAAAGCATTTTATCACTTACTTTCCATAGTCGTCTTCTGCCAGAAAGCAACAGCAATAAATGTTGTCCATGGCTGACCATATTAAAATAGAGCAACGACGTTATTCAACTGAAGTAAACTATTAGTATACTCCTATAGTCACATATGTAATGGGAACTCATACATATCTCAGGGCTGAAGTAGCTTCCACAACTGTTGTATTCCCTACCAAACCCCCACACTTATGTGTGTCTGAGTGAACATTAGAAATGCTAATATAATGGCATTGAAAATATAAGGTGACATTTTAAAAACCAATAGAAAAGCACTGTACTTACGGACAGAGTTCAACTTCTAAGTACCGCTTAGTTGTCTCACTCAAGAAAAATGCTTCTACAACTGAAAACAAACAAACAAAAACCCCATGCATACCATCAATATAATATGGTAATTACTTATTCTGTTCCGCCTCTGAACTTCTCACTAAATAAAATAATTTTATTCTCTTTTTATGCAGAAATTTAGCCTACAATGTTCTAGAATTCCACTAATTGTACATATGCCATCAGCAGTTTCTAAGATATTCTGAGTAATATGCCACAATCATAATTTAGAATGGCAATGGCAACTGTCACCATAAGGAGCTTTATAAAAAAAAAAAAGCAGCAATAAAGGGGTTATTTTGCTTTTGCTTTGTTCTATCTAACCACTAGGTCTCAAGCTGGAGTCAACCGGAAAAAGATAGTTCTGCTAACTGATGTTAGCTGTCAACGGGACAAAAGCAGCAACAGCTCAGAAACACTTCACTTGTGATGCCTGCTGTGAGTGAAATTGGTTAAGGCTTAGTGATTGTAGTCAATTGCACTCCCAGTGGACATCATAGGTAAAGCACTTAAGTGCAGGAACCTGGTGCTATGAATTTCCAATCTCCTGGCTTGAACATGAAATACAAAACCAAAAAAAAAAAAAAGAAAAAAAAAGAAAAACAGAGGCATACACGTGCATGCACACAAAGATTAAGCTGCACGCACAGGCCTGTCATTAAGACCAGCTGAAGCAGGAATCCTTGGAGGAGCATACAAACAGCCAAAGAATAAAATGTTTGGACTAAAAGCCACTGGCTTTTCCGGACGATGACTGACTCTGGAGAGAGAAGTATTGTTCTAAGGCAGCAGGCATACTTGGAAGCAAGCTGTCCTTGTTGTATCACCCTTCAGGAGAAATTGATGGGAACGTGTATAATAAGGTATTTATGGCCTGAATACCGCACCACTTTCAGATTAGTAAAGAATTTTAAATATGAATCTTGAGGTCATTTATTGCAGTGTCAGAACAAAGTACAGTACTCGCTCACCATGTACTTTTTCAGAGCAAGAAATAGAGGTTATTGATTTCGGCTATAGAAAGGAATAAATACAATTTACTATCTATTTATTAAATTATTTTGGTTGTATTTTGCATTAATCTTGACTTTTTAGATACAATGAATTTTGTGGGTAATAGGTGTTAACAACTTATTGGTATATCGCTAGTATTAGTGCTTTGATAATCACAACAGAAGATGGAGCATTGCTGGAAACAACAGACTGACCCATTCACAACAGCACAACTGAAAAAGGAAAAAAAAAAAAAAAGACATACAGGAAAAAAAAGAAACAACAGCGCTGTTGTAAAAATAAATTTTGGGATAGTCATAATTTTGCACTGAAGATTACATGAACTAATAAAATTTCCCTGTTTTTATATACTGTGTTTGTGATCAATTTTGTTTGACAGTAGCCTCCTGCAAATTTATTATCTCTCAAATAGATTCCCATCGGAAGAAGTTCAATAACTGCTGATCTAAGTTACCAAAATTTGCCAGTTACTGGTTTAGAGTTTAAGCTATTACTGGTTTAAATTGAGTTGTCTGTTTCTTTAAGGAAGAGTACAATCATGATTCATTAGGATTAACACAATTGCCACTCTATCTGTACATTTCTAAATATACACTCCCCCCCTCTCATCTTTAGGATGAGACATAAAAACTAAGCTCCTTACCATTACTTGTCATGACTCTATCCCTCTATACTTTTCCCTCTAAACTACACTCCATCCCTCTACACTTTTTAATAACAAAAATCAAATATTTTTTAATTAAACAAACCACATGTCTACACTTTTAACAAGGACAGTGGAGTTAACTCCACTGTGTTGGAAAAAATCTTATTTAGGTATTTACACTCTGTTTGCCTCATATATTCATGCCGTTTCAACTAGATAACATATTCACTTCCTTTCCCAAACTAATGTGACTTATTGTATGTGCTATTAAACAACTAACCACGACTCTTTGTTCCAAGGTTGACTGTATTTCTATAATGGGAGAATTGATTTACATATATACATACAATGTAAAGTTTTAAGTTGTTTAAGGAACTTTCTGAATGCAAGGTGTCATCATAAATAAGTAGTCATTATTAGTAGCAAAGTGTTTTTTTGAACACTCAGCATATTAAGGGAAGAAAGAATGTTAACTTTACAGTCTTACCAGACTTCGTCTTTAAGGGAACTGTATTGTGATCAAAGAATCACAATTTGTAACAAATAGATTTAATGTATCTGTCAGTTCAAGCTATATTGGCCTGGTGAAATAACTTGCCACAGGATTTAAAACAAAAAATAGATACACAGGAACACTAATATCTACACTGGTACACAAATTAAGTATACTGCTTGAGGTATTACACAAGATTTTTGTTTGCAATAAAACATTTCCACTTACCCTCATAGTCCCACAGTCCACTGAAAGGCTTTCCTGGCTCTCCGAGTGGTGCTGGAGGATCATTAAAGAAGGGAGCACTTACTTCCATCAGCAATCCTGCACTACCTGACTTCAGCCTGACAGTTACTGGCTCATGACTCACTGGTAAACTGTCCCATGTGTGTTCAATTTTAAATTCCATCTAACTATTTTATAAACAAACTGGAAATGGAAGTATGTCAACAATTCCAGATTAGCCGAAAAGACTGTCCTGTTGGTATAGTCTAAAGGAAGAAAAAAAAATACAAAATTGTACGCAATGTTATTTTGTTATCCTAAGTATGAAACACAAAGAAAGTTAGCACATGGGATAATTGATCTATTTGTACCTGATCTTTCAGTTCTTTCTGACGAGGAAAATGCAAATGAATGTCAGTGGGACTTCTCCCATGAATAAGAGCTGCAGGATGATGCCCTTTAAATGGAAGGACTAGCTTAAAGAAAATTGAGCAAAATTAAAATGAAAAACTGCACAGAGGCCATAAAATAGATTAATATTCTTGTCACAGCTTAATACGGTTAATTGCAAATTCTGCTTTTCACATACAAGGATTGATAAAATAAGCTTGGTCATAGTACCTTAAAAACAGAGGTCAGATTCAGTCATCGCATACAAATGCAGCTCTGCTGAAGTCAAAGGAGTTGCACTAGTTTGCTGCAAAAAAAGAATTTAGCCAAATGAGTTTTATAATAAAAGCAAATTCTGCACACTGTTTAAAATTTTAGAAAAAGCAGCCAAGCTCGAATATTAAGATGGTCACAACATGCACTTAATTAAAAACTTATTCCTGGGCTATACACATAGTCCTGGAACCCTAAAATTCATCCTTTTTCAAAACAGGACCTCAGGGTTATTCAATGAAATTCACCCTGTAGTACAGGAACATATGATGTAACCCTGATCCCACATTCAAAACATCAATAAAACGACTGTGTGTGTGGAGGGCCCAATAGAAGGATTTGGAAACATGTGGGGCTAAGATAGGTTTCTCTACCCCTCATCACACACCAGTCCATGGCTGCTTCTGGTACTGTAGTCTATCGGAGTGTCCATGGCCAACTATGTTCCCATATGCAGGGATTGTAGGCAAAAGATAGGTAATGTCCTGCCCCTCTGACCCATCACAACCATCTCCCCTCCCCCCGGTCATAGAGTGGATTGTCACAAAGCTGGCTCTTCAGTGCTCAGGTGGTTGCAAAATACTCTGCATGACAGCTGGGCCCCACCTCCAGGCCATGAATCGGGTGGTTCCACATAGGCCTTTCTGTATAATATCTTAACATGAGAATTTTTTTTTAAATAAATGTCAGAAAATTTGAAAAACAACATTTTAAAACAAATGCAAAACAAAATGTATGTACTTGTTGCTAGTTAATGCTTTCAGGAATCTTATATTTGCATAATTAAAATAAATAAAATTACCAAGCGATTCATTTAGAATAAGATCCAATTACTTTTGTTATTTTGAAAATACCATCTCCCAAGTTAAGATTAAGAAATGGCAACTGTGCATGTGCACATAAACATTATCTTCCATAAATTGTCAAAGATTTTTACCAAAACAATCAACATCTATTCTACATTAGACCAAACTATAAATTTCCACTGCAAAATGTATCCTCACTGATTTGTGAATCTAAAAATCAATTTATTTCATGGCAAAGTAACATGTAATACCTGTTTTGTAAACATCAAAATATAAGAAATTAGAATTATTAGAGAACAGTTGGCACTAAGGATTGCTCTGCTGTAAACCAATAAAATGCAGGGATTTAAGAACCAAACCAACATTTCAACTCATTAAACCCATTGCTGAGTCTTTATTTTCATAGCAGCATGAATTAAGGACCATGCACTCAAGTAACTTTTCAGCTAAAAGGTAAAGTGTAAAGCTGATACTTTTAAAGGTTATCTGCAAATAAACCACCATATTCTGCTACTGACTATTTACACACATCTTCAATGAAATTAATGCGGAGTGTGGTGGTTTAAAACAAAGAATCTTCTGTGAAGGAAGTGGAGATGTAATAATTTATGAATAATGTATGTTGACCTGGTTATTGGAATGTTTACTGTATGGATATATTGGTTAGTTTAGTAGTTGGGCTGTAATGAAAATAAGCAGCAAGGAAGAATAGCTCAATGTAAGCCACCTCTCAGCAAACACTTGAGGGTTTACTCCTGGGGGAATTCTGCACCACCGCGCACGCAGAGAATTTACGTCCCCTCACAGATTTCTTTGCTTCCCCACAGAAAACTGACTTTCTGATGGGGAAGCAATGGGAAGCCACAGGAGCAGTCACGCAAGCCTCCCCAGCAGTATATTTCAAGGTACCCAGGGCAGTCAGCAGAGAGGTAAATCACTGTGATGCAGGGGGGCGGGACTGGGGAAACCCCGCTGGTGGCTTCTACCCTGCGCCAGGCTCAGCTGCTAGTCCCGACTAGGCTGGGGAGGACGGGACTTCCTCTTCCCTTACACAGCATCTGGGGCTGGATCAGACCCACCCCCAGATTTCTCCCCCAGCTGCAGAAAGCTCTGCAAACTCCCCCCTCTCCCCAGCTTCCTGAACCCATTGCTCCTCAGCTTCAGGGGGAGGGATCCCTGTATAGGGAGCTGCTCCCTCATCTGCCCAACCCCCGTGCATCCAGACCCTCTCATACCAAAACCCTCCTGCCGAGCCTCACCTTCCCACACCCAGAACCCCCCCGATGAGCCCCACTGCCCATGCACCTGGACCCCCGACTGAGCCCCCCACACCCAGACCTCCCTGCCAAGCTCTAAACCCCCACGCCTAGACCCCCCTGCTGAGCCCCAAGCACCGTCACCTGGACCCCCCCTGCAGAATCCCATTACCGTTCCACCCAGAACTCCCCAACAAGCCACTGTGCATCCGGATCCCACACTGAGCTGCCCGTATCCAAATTGCCCCACACAGAACCCCCTCCACCCCTGGATCCCTTCATACTAAGCCCCTCCACACTTGGATCCTACATTGCTGAGCCTGCCTGCCCACACCTGGTGCACCTGGCACAGAGGGGAAGGCACAAGTGATGTGTTTCTGGGACAGGCCCGGTCCTTGCGCTGTCAGGGTTGGGTGCAGCCTCACTGCTGAGTCCGTATCCCAGGAGGCAGCTGCACAGTGATCTCCCATCTCTGTGCAGCCAGCGACCTGTGCTCCTCAATGCCATGCTGGAGCCTCCACATTTATTTGACAAATAAAATTTGCAGAATTTTAAAATATTGTGCACAGAATTTTTATTTTTTTGGTGCAAAATGCCTTCAGGAGTAAGGGTTGTTATGGGGTAATGGCTCTGAGGAATCTGTCTTGACTTCCTGAGGAGCCTACTGAACTGTTTTTTGACGACAAAGGCAAAAGTCTGGGAACTGACAAGAACAAAAGAACTCTGGTTGGATAAAAAGAGACTGGGGAGCTGCTAGAGACTGGAAAGTAGCTGGGGAGCTGTTAGGGGAAAGCAGACACCCCAAACCAGCTGGGGTGTCAGAAGAAATTCAGCCTGTCAAGGCCAACATGAAGGGATTGTAAGTCATTAGATATGCATGTAGACTGTGTTGATTTATAATCCTTTTTCTCTAAATTCTTTGCTCTGACTATTAAAATAAACAATGATTTGGCTTTCTGGTCACCATATTTGCCTCTGTCACAGATTCCAAAGGGAAGAACTCCACGTGTTGAACTCTGTTGGATCTGCTGGGAAAGCACAGTTGATAGACCAGGTCCTGGACTGTAATACCTTGGGTAAGAGTGGGAGAACTGTGGAATTCCAACCCAGGAGAGGTAAGGGCACAAGGCCCAACACCTGAGGGGACGCACTCAGAGAAACCAGAAAGAGAGGAAAGACATAGCTAGCCCTGCACTCACGACACCTTCCAACTACTTGGACACAGTGGTAGAATAGGATATAATCTGAAATTTTGAAAACTTCATCCACTTCAACAATGTGTGCTGAATGCTCCATTAAGCAGCCTACTGCAGGAGGAATATTCTGCATGCTCTCTTTTATTCTTAAATACTAAAGGTCTATCCTTGTTGTGATGGATAGCACCTGGTCAGCTGTGGCACTGCACCAAACACTATTCTAAAGAGCCACCAGACTCATCTGAACCCCTACAGACTAGTTTCTGTGAAGAAGCTTTCTATTTCTTATAATGTATAGTTATCAAGTTATAACATCTTGATCAAGTAGGCAGACAGCAAAGAATGTCCTCTGCCACTCTTTGTCATGGGGAACAGTACACTTCACCTGGTGTGGACGGGGCAGAAAGGGTGTTTACCCTTGTAAGGGCATGTCATTGTCAGGCCCAAAATTAGAAAATTTCAAAAACTGAATCAGATTTTAACATTATAAACAGGAGAAAAACATTCATACTTGTGTAGAAGCATTAGGTCTTATATCCTTTTTAGGCTGCAGCCACTGGAGGGCAACATGCTCACACAAACAGGTGATGGGACAGTAACTTTTGTAACAGTAGTTAGCTTTTAGAGGACAACGTGATCATATACTCTAACCAGGTGTGAATTACATCCAGCAGACAGTTGAGGCACGTACATACTGGGTAAGGATAGCCATACATAATTAGCAAATTATCTAGATAGAGCAGAGCTGTTTTGCTGTGTAATGCACTGTGCAGTAATTCCACAAACCATTCCAAGCTCTCTGTGAAAAGTTCATGCATCTGAACAGTGATCCAGTTTTTAGAAGTAAAATCACTGGTTGCAACTAAGCCAGGGGAAAGCCAGTCAACCTTAATATTATGGTCTTCCGATTGTGACTATTTAGAACATAAACTGACAACTGTTAGCTACAGTCATGCTTTTAGCAGGTTTCCATTAAATAACATATTTACATTGCAATATTAATACAATAAATATATATTAATGCAGTATCACCTTTTCCTTTAAAAGAACAGAGCCTAGCTCAATAAAATAACTAGAGTGAGGATAACTAGGTAAAGATACTCATGAATGTGGAGACGCTAAAATGTATTGTTCTTTTCTGCATGGGAGAAAGATTTAAAACATGTTTGAAAACAATACTTATTTTTAAAAGCTCCCTTGGTCTTTGCAAACAAATAAGCAAATAAAGGGAACTCAAATATTGGGCCAATCACCTTAACAATGTCT
This sequence comes from Terrapene triunguis, assembly GCF_002925995.2. NCBI lineage: Eukaryota > Metazoa > Chordata > Testudines > Emydidae > Terrapene > Terrapene triunguis. The sequence goes on along the minus strand of NW_020664417.1, from coordinate 9,099,188 downwards.
CTTTAAATAATGTTTAAAAAAACCAAAACAAATAAACAATTAATGTTCAATTCAATAGGATTTCATTGACATGAAAAGGTAGACTAATTCAGGATAGGGCCACAAACTGTGGGGAGCTTTATGGCTTGTTTCCTTTACTGTCAATTTCCGCTGTGGTGGCAGTTTGTTATGTAGCATGATAGCTCAAGCTGAAAAAAATAAAACTTAGTCAGCAAGGGCTAGAAAATGAGACCCAGGCACCAATTCTGCTAATACTTATGTATGTGAAATATGTGGCACTGTTCACTTGCTTATGGCTAAGTACATACGTAAGTGTTTGCAGCACTGGGGCCTAAAGGAGAAGTAATAAGTAAAATGGTTCAGACCATAGAAAAAGCAGAATTTAAAAGATTGCAGAAAAGTACTAGGCCATTGATTTCTTGGAAGGACAGAGGGAAGAAGAATAAATTCTAAAACAAAGCTAATGGAAGATCTTCTGTGGATAAATAAAACATACATTACCAAATGAACAAAACGGGGCAGGAATTAATGTCTAGTACATGAGATGATGCACCTTTTCATCTATACAGAACCGCAAAAGGGTTATATATTGTGGATAATCTTTTAGATGATTACTTTAATATTGAAAAAATTGTGTCTGAAAGATCTCTCAGAAAAGGTCACTAATTGCATACATGAATCTTGAAACCTTGATCCTATAACTCCTTGTGCACTGAGCAGCAGGAGTATAAGGTGACTGTGCTTTGGAGACGTGTACACAGAGGATATGTGTGGACATAACTAAGGTTGAGCAACTAGGGTTCTGATTCAGCTTCCACGGAAGTGAACAGAAAGATTCCCATTAACTTAAATGGGAGCTGGATGGGGCCCTATGTGTAATTCTCCACATTTAGTGAAAGTAAGCCCCAAGCCCACTGTGGGCTTGTTCCCTTACTCTGAAGAGCTCAGGGTAAAAAAGGGCACAGAATGAGTGTGCCTGAGGATGTAAACAAAGCTTCATGCTCCCCTCCTGTATTAGACAGCAGAAATTTGGTGGTTATGCAGATCAGGATCTGATGCTTCCTTTGTCCGGCTCATCATTTTTACCTTGTGCCTACATGTACAACACACTGCACCTGTACAATACAGGATCAAAACCCATGTGTGCACACATAACATATATACTCATTCATAAACACTAGTAATAGTTTCTAAAAATAAAAATAGAATGTTGGTGCTATTATGGAGCTTTAGTGACGAGGCACTTTGGGTTTTCAGTCATTTATGTTCCATTATGTTTCTCCTCTCTCTCATTAGAAAAAATCTGGGGAAATCCAGAGATTATCCTTGCAGAAGACATAAAAACAACCATTTATCAGAAGAAAAACAATAATGAAAAGATTTTCTTACCTCTTTGGTAGGTGGTTACAATTCCTGACAGCAGCAGGCACTGCTTCCCCTTAAGCATAAAACTTGAAGGTAGTCTCACAGGTTAGAATTATAGAAGAGCAAGTACTAGAAATGACAAGAAGAAATAATGCATCTTATTAAGATACTGGTAGCTGAAAGCCCATGCTCTTGCACAGGTGTAATTCATGTGTATAAAAAAGCTGAAAATGGCTGATAACTTAAAAATTGGATGGCAACGGTCCGTGAATCCCAGTTAAGATTGAACCTGCTGACATTCTAAACAAAAAGAGCTCTCAACCATGCACATAACTGTTTCTATTGCTTCACTCAGGCATTCCAGCCTTCAGAGTGATGTTTGGGGCTATTGTGTGTGCTAGTTGCATTCTGTGTGAGTGGCTATGTTGACTTGTGTATGGACTGTGTTGTGCTGAGACAGTTATGTTAGTTTGTACGAATGGCAAATGAGGGGTGCATGCTGCATGAGAAGCTGTGTGTGTTTGGAGTTACCGTGTATGCTGGTTGTGTTGTTGTGTGGGTGCTTGCATTGATTGGGGCTAGGGGCATGTGATAGGGTATACAAACCCCACACTAGTAAGGAAGGGATTAAGCAGCTGCACTGGGCCCAGGCACCCCCCCTCCCCATTCCCCCAACACCACACCACACATGCAAAGCATACATGACTTGGAGGAGGAACTCAGAAGAAAAGGCCAGCAGACAGTAGAGGTAAACTGTCTTACATTTCAAGCTCCTGGGAAGGAATACTGCAGGAACTCCTGCTGCCTGAGGCCAGGCTGTAGGGACTTTGCCACGCCCAGAGAAAACCTGTGATGCTGTGAAGGTCTGAGACTTTACTTTTGATTTCAGTTCTCTTTTATATGGGCAACTTAAAAATCAACATTAAAGGTCACATCCAAGTTTGTCATGCACTCTACAGATTCCAGTTATTTAATGTCTTTACTTAATTTGTTGGGGGAGAAAGGGGACTGGTAGGAAGTGATCCAGGGAAACAACACTTCTGGGGGCAGGATTTACATTCTACCACCGGACCCCAAACCAGAACCTGAGGGAACCAAGGGGGCAGACCACCACAGGGCTGGAGAGAGCATCAACACCAGGAAAAGAAGAGATTGCTATGCCCATCTTGGCCACAAAGACATCCATGGTGAGTGAGCTCCCTTGGGGGTGGGGAGCGGCAGGAGGTGGTGGGTTGTGCTGGGGTGAGTGTGCCATATTAAGGGTCTGTGTGTGTTTGGAGTTGCTGGTTGTGTTGATTAGTGTCTGGGGGCGGGTTGTACTAGGAGATGTATTGATTTGTGTGGGTAGCAGTTGGGTGCATGAGTGTGGCAGCTGGGCCAAATAATCCACTATCTGTACAGTCTCCCTCATTTAACTGTTTCTTACAAATTAGCTGTAGGGTAAGGGTGGCGATTGGACGAGTCATCTCTGATATCACAATGATCTAGGACTCCAGGCATAGCACAGATACATGCCTTCCTGCAGTGATTCTCAAACAGAGGTACATGGGGGCACACAGAGGTCTTCTGGGGGTACTCAACTCATCTAGGAATTTGCATAGTTTTAAAACAGACTACATGAAAAGGACTAGTACAAACTAAAATTTCACACAACTTGTTTATACTGCTTTATGTACCATTCACTGAAATGTAAGTACAATATTAATATTTCAATTGATTTATTTTATAATTACGTGGTAAAAGTGAGAAAGTAAGCTTTTTTTTTAGTAATAATGTACTGACACTTTTGTATTTTTAGGTTTGATTTTGTAAGCAAGTAGTTTTTAAGTGAGGTGAAACTTGGGGGTACACAAGGCAAATTAGACTCCTGAACAGGGTACAGTAGTCTGGAAAGGTTGAGAGCCACTGCCTTACTGTAGCTGTACGCCACATGAGTGTAACTCAAAGTCAAAATGGCTGAAAACCTGAAAGTTTGACATTAGGAGACTGTGAAACACAGTGACAATTGAACCTGGTGATATTCTGAACAAAAGCTCTCAACCACGCTTGTAGCTGCTTTCATTGCTTCACACTGAGTCAACAAACATCCTAGGCTTAAGAGTAAAGGGTGACATTCCTGGAATCTTACACCACGTCTACACTTCAAAATTACATCGAACCTAACTTCTATCGGCATACAGCCTCCACAATTATTAAATCGCTTGTGTGTGTGCACACTTGGCTCTTTGTGTCAGTGGTGTGTGTTCTCACCAGGAGCACTTGTATTGATTGTATTGTCAGCGTGGGTCATTGTGTGACAGCCAGTAACTGTCAACATAAGCAACCTAATTACATTGACCGTGACTCTATACCACTCTGGGAGGTGGTGTTACTAAATAGGCATATGACACTTCCACAACTAGGTCAATGCAAGGCAAGTTACGTCGACCTAAGCATATAGTTTAGACCAGGCCTTACTCCACAGATTCACTATTACTATAGGGAAAAAATGCATATAAAAGATGGCTGAAAAGACAGCTGCTAGTATGAGAGGTATGCAAAACACAGAGGGACAAATTCTCTTCTCAGATATGTGGATACAACTCCCATAGGACCAAATTCAGATGTTATATAAGCAGGTACAACTTTACTGATAATTTGGCCTATTGATTTAAGTGAGGTCTGCTCTTCCGTACAGGAATGCAGAATTTTGCCTGTGCCTTCATGCCATTTTCAGAACTCCATGCTCCACATTTTAATAATCTGGTAAAGGTCTTTGTAATATTAAAACATTAACTGCCTGACCTGAAGCCCTGATATGCACATTTTTTCTTGAAGTCCACAGATTTCCCTGCATAAGGATTGCATGATCAAGCCTTAATGTGTGAGACAGCATATATTGCAAATTGAGAGGAGCTGGTCACCATTCTATTCTTCAAGTGGAAAACAACATTAACACCTAAATCTACACAGGTTGTTGCTTAAGAAATGGGTTAAAATAGTGACAGTACAAAGATATGTACTCCCCCCAATAACTCTATGCTTGAGCATTTACTATAAGAAAACTCCAAAATGCTCACCAGTCAATTAAGATATGCAAATTCTGATTAAACAGGCTCTACAACAAAGGAACTTTCATAACCATGTGAAAAAACTTGTATAGCATAGCCTCAAGCTAACAATGTAAAACAATTAGCAGTGTTTGATTTATATACTCACAGCTCTTTGAGTGCATTAAATTACTTATTAAATATATAACTAAGCGTGGAGCCAAAATTTACTGGTACTGGATTAATAACAGGAGTACTTGTGGCACCTTAGAGACTAACAAATTTATTAGAGCATAAGCTTTCGTGGGCTACAACCCACTTCTTCGGATTGTTTCTGCTATTGGCATCTCTACACACATCCCTTATAGTGCTAAAGAGAAATGGAGTTTGGTGCCCACTATACCACATACTTTTTATAGTCAGAATAGACGCTCTAACAGTGACCAATACACATTTCTGGCTTATTTCAGGAATTCCCAACAAAGATAAAAATAAATTCCAGGAAAAAATAGTATATGACCACATAATTCAAAACTATAATAATGCATACACACAAAGGGACCAAATTAAGGTTGAACACGGAACTGTAATTCTGGTGTTTGACTTCTGAGTTCTTGACTTTGCAATTCTAATAATGTTCTTTTTACTACTTTTTTGTATGTAGTTTTCTAGGTTTAAAAAAAAAAAAAAAACACAAAAAAACCGAATTCCATCATATGGATACCCACACGGGTCATCAGCAGGGTTAGCTCCACTGCACAGAGGCAGCGCTGTTTCATTACTGTGTAGACTTCCCGGCTCCAGCTGGAGCCCGATCTCTAGGACCCTCTCACTTTGCAGGGTCCCAGAGCTCAGGCTTCAGTCACAGCGGAAACATCTACAGGGCAATTAACCAGCCTGCAAGCTGGAGTCATCTGGCATGGGCCAGCCACGGGGGTTCTAGTTGCAGTGACTTAGAGTGACCAGATGTCCCGATTTTATAGGGACAGTCCCAATTTTTGGGTCTTTTTCTTATATAAGCTCCTATTACCCCCCACCCCCTGTCCTGATTTTTCACATTTGCCATCTGGTCACCCTACATACCCTCTGCGGACCAGCACTGGAGGGGCACGGGACAGATGAGACACGTGCTCTCCTGGTGGGTTTCAGAGATACTTCCTGACGCTCAGGCCTGCTGGGGTCCATTCCAGCCCCCAAAGGGGAACGGGTTCTACTGGGGAGCGACTCTCCTGCTGGTCTCCTCCTCCCTAGCCCGCAGGCCCCACCCACCCAAGTGTGCCCAGCTCCCAGCACAAGCTACAGAGGCATTTGTTGTTGTTGTTGTTGCTGCTGCTGCTGCTCCCCTAAATGGATTTCACCTACCGCACACCTCCGCACGCTGGACAAGCGTATTCGCCTACTTGTCTAGCCCTTCCTTACCCCACGTGGGAGAAAGGGGCGGACCGGCATGGTCATGCGGAAATGACACCAATAAGAAACCGCTTTACACTTACCTGGGATTCCGATTGGTGGATTGATTTCTGTCACGTGAGCGGCACAGTTCCTCGCGGGGTCGGTCGCTAAGGCAGTTGGTGGAAGTGTCGCTGGTTTACAGCGGGGCTCGCAGTGCACGTTGGGCAGGTAGGAGCTGGCAGCTGTACCTCGCTGGCCGGGAAAGGGGGTGGGTCACAGGCCGAGTCGCTGCGCGGGCTCACTAAGCCTCGTTTGCGTAACGGTAATTCTGTCCCCAGGGTCGTCGTCTCCCGCCGCCGAACTGCCCCGGGGTTTGTACACCTCTGAGCGGCGGTGCCCCGCGCAGGAGCCGCTTGCTGCGGCTCGCTGCCTTCCCGGGGGCGGCCCGGGGTTCGCTAGGGGCAGGGCGTGCGGAGCCCTAGGGGCTGTCCCCCTCCCGCTTAGTGCCTGGTGGGTTTTGCCGGACGGGGAGGCGGAGCTCGAGCCTGCACCGCCCCTGATCGCAGCTCGGGGCACTTCCTGGGGGGCGGGGCGGAGTAACAGACTGGGGCGGGGCGTGAGCAGCTGGGAGACACCTGGGCAGAGCGCGAGCTGTTTAGGGTTGGAGCCTGTGATTTCCTCTAGCAGCTAACTAAGGGGGGCAATTGATTGGCTTAACCGACAAAACACTGCTCCCTGTGCTTTTCCCCCCACAGTGCGGAGGCTGTGGCGCTTTGCCAGACCCGGACAAAATGAAACTAATGCGCCGAAATAGGTTGTTATTTAAAGTTAAAATGATTGGTTATTCTTTTTGTCTCTTGCAGGTTCTGCAGCATAGCTGGAAAAAACAGTAATTTACTGAAGCTCTTTATTACCAACATTGGACTGCACGTGCAGATTAAAGTATGGCAATGGAGATCAACTTTCTAAGAGATCAAAGTAAGCTCCATCTAGACTTAAAATAGATTTTTGTGCACTTAAACACAGTCTTGCAATTACATTTCTCCATAACCTGAAACTGTGTTTCACTCCCTGATTATTGTTTGAAAGATGGATGCTGAACAGGAAACCTGCTCCTCCTAGTCCCAGAGTAAACAAACAGAACCCCTGCACTGTTCTGTTATACAGTAATTTTAGGAGTTACTTTCTGTAAAACTCTCTCCCAATACTTAGTTAAGAAAATAACTGTGTCAACAAATCTGGTTTGTCTTCAATAACAATAGTAAACAAAAATTCAGTCTCACTGTTGACTATGGTTCATTGATACTTTTAGCTTTCATTTCCCATCCCCACCTACCTACAATGTTGAGAGGTAGTTGGCATGTGCACTGTAGGCTTAGACATGTTGGAAGGGACCTACTTGGACTTCTGCTTCCTTCTGCTGTGTCTAAGATGGTGTAGAAGAGCACTCCCAGTGTGTTGCCTCTACTCTGTCAGTATTCAGTAATGCCTTTCTCCAAGGCTACGTCTACACTGGGAAGTTCACAGCGCTGCCATGGGAGCGCTCCTGTGGCAGCGCTTTGATGTGTGAGTGTGGCCGCGTGCGAGCACTGGGAGAGAGCTCTCCCAGTGCTCCTGGTAATCCATCTGCACGAGAGGAATAGCTCGGAGCCTGTCCATGCTAGCGCTTTGCAGCGCTCAAACTTGCTGCGCTTTGGGGGGGGGGGGGAAAAGAGATGTGCGTGATTTTTCACACCCCTGAGCCAGCAAGTTGGAATGCTGTAAAATATAAGTGTAGACAAGCCCTGATTTTGTCATATGTAGGGAATTTTCTTAGTTATCTTTTGAGACTTATTTGTAAAGTGGAAGTACTGGAGATAAGATCTTGATATTTCTGTTTTTATGCAACTGGATGGTATAAAACTTGATTCTTGTGTAGCCATAGAAGCCCCATATTAATGTTCTTTTTGGGACTATGAAATTAGAATATGTATGTTTTGTCCTTTTACTGGTGAGAATAGGCATCATTTTTTAGTTATTGTTCATGAAATAGGCTTCACTACAAACTGGTATCAGCATTATTCTTTTGTAAGGGATGCACTGCGTTGATAGAATCGATAAATAAAATTACTAAGGTTCTGAGGAAGCTAAACTTAAAATATACAATAAGCACTTCCAGCTCTACAGCTTTTTTCTGGTATGTCCATAGGGCTACGTTCTGTAAACAGGAAGTGACCTGCTGTACTGTATGGATCAGTGATCCCTAAACTTTTCAGGGTTGTGCGCACCTCCCCCCCCCCCCAGCTGGTTCCGAGAGCAGGGCAGCACCTGGGCCCACAGCCAGGTGCGGAGCCACCCCGAGGCTGGGCGGTGCTTCACGCCCCCCATAGGGGCTGGCCCAGGCCCTCTGCACCCCCTTAGGGGGGCACACCCCACAGTTTGGGGACCTCTGGTATAGATGAATGCAAGCCCAGGTGCTATTACTAGTATGCGGGGGAAACTGCTAGCAGGGTAGGAAACGAGAGCTTGCATCAAGGATGCCTGCTAACATTTTAACAAACTGTTTAACAGAACAAGCGGAGTAATATATAATGGTTAGAATTGCCACTGATGGCACAACTTTCTTATTTTTTTAAAATAAAGAAATCTATTGAACAGCTGATTTGGATGACCTCAGGTGAAAAGTCACCTTTCGAATTATAAAAAGGCACCTCTGTAATAGAGAAGAAGAGCTTCTGTATCAGATCCTCTTTCCATTATTGGCAGGGGGAGGTTGTATTTTTGAATAGTAACTTGTATGGTTCGTGCACCTAGCCCAATGCTTTTATTTGGGCTTTTTTTTTTTTTTTTTAAGTGCCTGGTATTTATGACATTGTTGCTTTTTTTGCACTTGCATACTTCCATTATTTTCCCTATCAAAACTGAGTTCGCACTGTCTCGCCAACCACAAACCACCTGATGGAACTTGCTTAATCTGTCTGGGGATTTCAGGCTTGCTTTTGACTTTCCAAAAGACTTATTGTTAAGAAGTACCAGGACAGTACCTAGTGATAAAGGTAGAGTTTAACCTGTATTCTCACACTACATGAATGTAGGTTACAATTGTGAGATATTGGTTAGAGGCTTACTGTAGATCTGGTATGATTCAATGTTTTTTGATTCATGGCTGAGAAGTCAAGGTTTTAAAATAATGAATGTTTATTATATTCATAAGGAGAATGCTTTAAGAATGTGCAATGTTAGATATTATTAAAAGGACATCATCTGTACCTATAGTGGGGCTTTGTTTAATAGCATTGATTTGTAGTAGGTGAGACTCACCCCAACATGCACTCATGTGGTGATCAGGAGTTGC
>NW_020664417.1:9058078-9085068 GCF_002925995.2 Terrapene triunguis | reverse complement strand
TAAGATCAGCATTTTAATTTAATTTTAAATGAAGCTTCTTAAATATTTTGAAAACCTTGTTTACTTTACATACAACAATAGTTTAGTTATATAATATATAGACTTAGAGAGAGACCTTCTAAAAAACGTTAATGTATTACCGGCACACGAAACCTTAAAGTAAATAAATGAAGACTCGGCACACCACTTCTGAAAGGTTGCCTACCCCTGATCTAGACCATGCCTGACAGGTGTTTAACCTGCTCTTAAAAATCTCCAATTTATAGAAGGATCTCGATCTCTCTCTCTCTCTCTCTGACTTCATATAGACAGTGAGGCAAACTGAGTAGTGATTTTTAAACAGTAGTGCAAATTGCTTGTGGTTGCAAATTGGTCAGTAAGCAAATATGAAAAACTTGAACTGTTGACTGATTAGAAAGTCAACTGTAGTAGGAAAAAAAACTATTAGGAAGAAAAATAAAGTGTGTGAATTAAGGTGCATTATTTTACACCTGCCTTATAGTTGATGTTCCTGCTTTGTTTCTTGCACATACAAAAGTACAATTTATGGTCTATGTTAAATCTTAATTTTTCCCCCTTTCTAGTGTTTCACTATATAATGTTGCATTAACATCACTTTCACAGTTAAAGTAGCTTAATTCTGAATTCTGAAAACTAAGTTTTGCAAATGTACTTGAACTTTGAATGACATTTTTCTTTAAGTTGATGTGCATATTTTAAGAGTAATAACCAAAGGTTGTTCATTTGACTGTTGTTATAGTTCCATCAGGAAGTAGAGAAAAACATTTTTATTTTAGTATGTTTGGCTCAGGTTGAATAGTAGTTTTGATAAGGGCATTTCTGTAAAACCTGGTAACTACCAGAACACTGCAGCAACTATAATTCTGTATCTTATACATTTTTCACTTTTAGCTTACTGTCCCCTCTAATTGCTGAGTATGATAAACATCTGGAGGAAATGAGTGAACAGCTGCAGTACTATCAGGTATGAATCATACCACTGGAAAGGTTTGATTGTATTTATTAAAAGAAAAAAAACATGCAATTAAATGTAAATTTGTCATCTCTCTATATTCATTTAAAAAACTAGGAAATAAAATTTTAAGTACCAATATTAAGAGGAACTAAGTCAATACAAGGTGGGACTGTAAAGCTTGAAAATGAAGTGTTTGCTTCAATATTAAACACCAACGTTCTTATAATCTAAAAATAATTTAGACCAGAAACTAGTTTATAGCTTTGGACATATTGTGCCCAAATTACAACCTTCTAGAATTACATTAATTTTAAGAGCACAGTGGCTGCCATCAGTAGTAATATTTCAGTCCTCTAGTACTAATAGCTTACTGCACTATTTTCCGGCGAAGGAAATTGTTTTGTACTACCTTTTGAAGTTTTATTAGGATACTCCCCTTTTTGAAGGGAGAGGTGGATCTTTTATGAAAAGAAATTGAATATGCCCAACCTGCCCAATATGTTGTCTATGATCTTGGAAATAGCATTGAGAGACTAAATATGCCCATCGACATATTCCTAACGTGGCAGCAGGGACGAGTGGCAAGAATCCTATTTTGTGAAATATTTATTAGCTTGTGTTCTTTAACTGAGTTCATTACCCAGGAACACCTAAACTCTTAAAAACCAAATTTAGTGATGACTTTGCTACTGCTGTGTGTAACTATTCACTTGTAATGCTATAAAATGTTTGTGTAACATTTATGCAAGATTTTTATTGCATTATAAAACTTGTACACCTACCTCGATATAACGCTGTCCTCGGGAGCCAAAAAAATCTTACTGAGTTATAGGTGAAACCATGTTATATTGAACTTGCTTTGATCCTCCAGAGTGCGCAGCCCTGCCCCCCCAGAGCACTGCTTTACCACGTTATATCCAAATTGGCGTTATATCGAGGTAGCGGTGTATATGATCTACCAGTTAATTCTCTTGCAAAAATAAAAATCATTTTACACAATTGTCCATCTTTAAACATAGCTAGTCAGAAATAAAAAATAAATTTTTGAAAGTTAAAGGAATGGTATTTCAGTGTGTGACTTTACTGCTTAAAGGCCCTGTGATTTAAATGTGAAATTTCACTGTCAAATTTTACTTTCTCAGACACAGATGGGTGAGATGAGACTAAAACTTCAACAAGTCACCAAGGAAAATGAAAGGTAAATTAATTGACTGACATGTTAAACACTTTACATTTCTAAAAATTAAAAGTATTTCTAGGGACCCGGAGATAAACCTCTGAATATATGTACTGTGGCCAAAATTTTTATACTTGCGCATTTAAACTTAACCTCTTAGGTGTTGAAATATGTGTTGAGGCACCCAGGTTTGGAAATTTGAGCTATGTATATACATAACAAACAAGGAATAATACAAATTTGATTGTTTAGAAGTCAGTGTATACATTTCTTTTGTGTATTGGTCAAGGTGTGTATTTTCAACTGTGCATTTTTTTAATATGTATATGTTAAAGGACTTGTGATGTTGGTAATTAAGGAGAATGGACTCCAGACTTGCTTGTCTTTCTCCTGCTTCTTTTAATAGCAGGTTGTCTCTTCCTGGATTCTGCTTCCAATGTATGCTGGCTTCTGGGATTCTACATTTGTTCCTATCTTCACCTTTTGATACTAATTTTTACACTATTAATGTTCCCAAAAATACAGATTACAGGCGCAGTCTTGCAAATACAACAGTGTAGTATTTGCTCTCCATTAAAGTCAATGAGCGTACTCATGAAACTAAGAGCTATACACAGCATTATGTACCTTAATTTTCACTGTTTATCCTCTTATTTTTGACTTTGTGCTCCAACACTAGGTTAATTTGGACCCACAAATCTGCCATCTGCTAGTATCTCTAACATCACCCACGTTCTTGTGGTGTCTCACCACGTGAATGAGGGGGAAATCTACCGTGGGCACAGATTCTGAATCATGACCAGGTCCAGGTTGAACCTTCAGTCTCACTGCATATGGTGCCTTCCCTGCCCCCAGCTCTGTTACCAAACCTATCTTTTGCTGCTGAGAGGTTGAAATAGAGCAGGGGTCGGCAACCTCTGGCACGCGGCTCGCCAGGGTAAGCACCCTGGCGGGCCGGGCCAGTTTGTTTACCTGCCGCGTCGGCAGGTTCGGCCGATCGCGGCTTCCACGGGCCGCGGTTCGCCATCCCAGGCCAATGGGGGCTGCGGGCAGCAGCGCGGGCAAGGGATGTGCTGGCAGCGGCTTCCCGCCACCCCCATTGGCCTGGGATGGGGGACCGCGGCCTGTGGGAGCCGCGATCCGCCGAACCTTCTGACACGGCAGGTAAACAAACTGGCCCGGCCCGCCAGGGTGCTTACCCTGGCGAGCCGCGTTCCAGAGGTTGCCGACCCCTGAAATAGAGTGAGTTCACTTCAGAGCTCTATTAAAGCCTTTCTTGGTTAGTCAGCAGTTGTAGTCAGTGAGCCATATTAACTAAATGTAAGTGGGTGACATCAAATTCAACCAAGATGCTTAAATCAGAAAATTAAGCAATTCAGTGCTCATATTAAGAGAAATATTGGTGTTGAGAAAAATGCTTAGCTGGCATCCTAACTGGACCCTGTCATGTCCATTTTATTAATACCTTTGTAATTACAGTAAATGTAGGATGTACTTTTCAAGAGTGATATGCTTTACATAAAAATACATGTTCAGTTCATTTCTTTTGGAGGACATAACATACACGGATGTATTCAGCTTTCAACTTATGTTAGTGTGCAAGTATCTTTTGATAGCTGGTAATTGCTAATAAACTAATAAGACTGAAAATCAGAGATGATAGACCAGCAGAAACTGTTCGTGGTGATCTAAGAAAATCACTGTGGTGTATGCTTTCTCAATGATCATTGCGGTGCTGTAAAGTAATTCAGTTTAGTTCACATGATGTCTTATTGCATAAATATAAACTATTTTCAGTGTGACAGGTGTGCAGGGAGAGAGAGAATCAAGCATGTAGTTTATTACGTGACAGATTTTCTCCACTTCAGTTGTAGAATTTACATTTGTTTTCCCAGGTATGCATATTATATGCAAATCGTTATTTTGTTGACTATCAGATATTAAAACATATCTGGTCTTCAAAATATAGTATTACTCTAAATGGTGACATTCTTATCAGCTATGAAGGAACTCTGAGATCTGAGAGAGCAAAGAGACAAGGAAATCCAAGAGGTGGCTTGGGCGGAGCAGGAGAGGGCCAGTGCAAATTGAAACAAATGAATAATTAAGCTATTTACACAAGCCCCTGCTTGACTTAGCATGTAGCAGTCACTATGACATTTCTGCTGATTTTGGTGTAAAAACTGTATTTACTATGTGAAGTAGTAATATGTTTTGCTGAGAAGTGGTTATATTTAATGTATATGCATACATAGAGTTGAAAGGCAAGTCAACTTGTAATATAGTTAAGTATTCTCAGATACTGCAACTGGCACTGGGACTCCTTGCCAATTTTTGTGGTTTAAAAAAAAAAAAAAACAAAAAAAAAACGACTAAGTATGTTACTCTTCTGTTGCTGAGTGAGAGGCCCACATATAGAAGAGGAGTAGACTAAAATATGCAGGGGAAACTGTTTAACTGTAAATTTTCAGGTTTTTTAATTTTGTGTATATGTAGATCTTTTTCTGTAACCTTTGTTATACTAATCTTGGGCATGGCGTGTAACAGTAAATACAAGTGAAATATAAGTGGGATTTGAGTTGATTGTGTCCCTGTATGTCTTAATTCTTCAAAAGAGAGGAGCAGGGTTACTTATGGTTATCAGAGTAACATTGGAAACCTACCCTTTGTAAGTGAGCAGTACAATAAAGATACTGTGTAACTGAAATCTATTCTTATAAAGTATTTATACTATTTATTTCATGAAGTTTTTTCCTCTCTGTATAGTCAGACAACTGCCATTAATGACAATAGGAATTATGCTAATGAATTAATAATCATTTAGCACTTCTCATTATCAAAATGCTTTTCATACAGAAAAGAATAGTCTAAAACTTTTGGTTAATTTTAAAGCATTTGCAGAAATATTCAGGTATTAGGATTCTTTAACAGGGCTTGAAAAAATAAATAAATTCAGAAATGCTAAATGATTAACTGCCTCAATGGGGGTGGCCCAGCACTAATTTATTTCTGGTGGGGAGCAGCATTAATTGGAGGCCCGGAGTACAACCCGCTGTAATCTGCAGTCTTTAAACCAAACAATGAGGAATTCCCAAACTAAGATTGAATGGGTCTGATTCAGGGCACCTGTGTATTTGAATAGGCTGTCTTTCAGCAAACAGATTTGGATAAACTTTAAGGCCTGTTAATTGATTTGACAGACACTTCTTAAGATACATTTTATACGTATGCAGTTGGATGTCTATCATTCCAGTCTCTCTGGGGTGAAGAGGGGATTACAAATATAAGGCCGAATCCTGCTGCTTTTAATAATCCTAATAGACATGAATAAGGTCTGTGGTATCTCTTTTACTATACAGTTGGTCAGGAGTTTATGTAGCACTAACATATCTTTCATCAGTTGATTTACCAACTCCAATAGACATGGTAGTGTGCAAAATATAGTATTGTAGTACAGGGAGGCCTAGAATGGGCTAGCTGCCCCAAGTACAAACCTGCCCAGACCCTGTGGGTATGTACATGTGGCAGCTAGCCCATGCTTCTGCTGCCCATATGACCGTGGCTACATTACTACTTTTTGCATGCTTGATTTACCTCCCTCTCCATAGATGCAGATGGGGGTGCACATTTGTATCCTTCTGCATCAGCTGCTGCACACTACATGGCATTCATTTTCTGGTGGGGGCAGATACTGTTAGTCATTGTCCTCCCCGAACTGTTCCATCAATGGAGGACAGCCTTATGTCACACACAGTGATCCACAGCAGTCTGGCAAATCATTGCATCCCCAAACACCCCAGCCATGGTACCTTTCCTATCCTTATCTACCTGGCCAATGCTACCCACTTTTGGGGCTTTGGTGGCAAAGGCCATCAGGCAAAGCAGGGTTTGTAGATGCCTTGTGCAACTTCAGTTCCCGTCAAAGCAGGCAGGTACAGCATCAGGCCAGATGTTTTCAAGCAGTTTGTACAAACAACTAGTTCTCACAATACTTCTTTGAGACAGGCTTTATCATCCCCATTTTATGGATGGTTTCAGAGTAGCAGCCGTGTTAGTCTGTATCCGCAAAAAGAACAGGAGTACTTGTGGCACCTTAGAGACTAACACATTTATTAGAGCATAAGCTTTCGTGGGCTACAACCCACTTCTTTTATGGATGGAGCATCTGTGATGAAGATTACTTACCTAAGGCCTTACAACAAATTAGATGTGAGGTGGAACTAGAATTGAAGTGTGTGGTTCCCACACAGTGCAAGCAATTTTGTACTGAGGGTGGCCAGCCCCTGCTGCTGCTGGCTGTGCTACTGCAGCTATGCTTATATTTTCATCGTGCTAGCTTGATGAGAGCTAGCTTGAGTATGGCTGTTCAAGATGGGAATCACAGTGCTAGCTCCAAGTATCGGTGTAGCCTAAATGAGTCTCTTTCTGAGAGTTGGCTTTTCCTCAATAAGGTCTTAGAATCATAGAATATAAGGGCTGGAAGAGACCTCAGGAGGTCATCTAGTCCAATTCCCTGCTCAAAGCAGGACCAACACCAACTAAGTCATCCCAGCCAGGGCTTTCTCAAGCTGGGCCTTAAAAACCTCCAAGGATGGAGAGTCCACCACCTCCCTAGGTAACCCATTCCAGTGCTTCACCACCCTCCTAGTGAAATAGTGTTTCCTAATATCCAACCTAGACCTCCCCTACTGCAACTTGAGACCATTGCTTCTTGTGCTGTCATCTGCCACCACTGAGAACAGCCTAGCTCCATCCTCTGTGGAACCCCCCCTTCAGGTAGTTGAAGGCTGCTATCAAATCCCCCCTCACGCTTCTCTTCTGCAGATTAAATAACCCCAGTTCCCTCAGCCTCTCCTCGTAAGTCATGTGCCCCAGCCCCCTAATCATTTTCATTACCCTCCACTGGACTCTCTCCAATTTGTCCACATCCCTTCTGTAGTGGGGGGACCAAAACTGGATTCAGTACTCCAGGTGTGGCCTCACCAGTGCTGAATAGAGGGAAATAATCACTTCCCTCGATCTGCTGGCAATGCTCCTACTCATACAGTCCAATATGCCATTGGCCTTCTTGGCAATGAGGGCACACTGCTGACTCATATCCAGCTTCTCGTCCGCTGTAATCACCAGGTCCTTTTCTGCAGAACTGCTGCTTAGCCAGTTGGTCCCCAGCCTGTAGCAGTGCATGGGATTCTTCCTTCCTAAGTGTAGGACTCTGCACTTGTCCTTGCTGAACCTCATCAGATTTCTTTTGGCCCAATCCAATTTGTCTAGATCACTAGGTCACTTCTCTCAAACATACCTACACTTACACCAATACACAAACTAATCAATCAATTTCTCTTACAGGCAAGCAAGGAAGGAGGATTTATTTTATTTTTAAATGCTTGTGATAGGGTCATGTTAAATGCATAGTGTAGTGAGGGGACTACTACCTCAATTCTTGGCAGTTACAAGGGCTGCCACTCTGAGACAGAGTGGGACAATTTACGTGAGGGAGATTATCTAGTAGGAAAAGCCACCACAAGATAATGCTCCAAAACGCTGCCTTAGCATTTGGAAAAAAGCAAGAGTCAAAAATGTTGTAATTTTAGAAGTTTGATCAATTTTATATGAAATTGATCAATGATTTTGGTCATTCTGTAACTTCCAAACTTTAGTTTAAAAATAAAGTTGCTAGTGGTCTCAACTGCAGTCACTCTGGTACCTTGCACGGTCACTCAGTAATCTTTGGAGATTAGAAATCCATGTTCATTTCAATGGCAAGCTCAAAGATCTACCTCTAGCCTTGCAGTGCTCCACTCTTCTCCATTGGATAACAATTTATATTTAAGCATATGCTATGATTTAAAAGCACATCCATCTTGCTTTCACAGAGAGCAATTCTGATCTCTTGACTAAATATACAATTACTGCAAAAATTATGTTTACTGAAGGTATGAAAGCCTTTGAGTTTTTCCCCCTGATGTTTGTTTTAGGCATAAATAATCAAAGCATAAATTGTAACTCTCCTAGAAAAACACCTGAAACCTTGAGTTTAATTTAGTTCTTGTTTTTCCCCCCCAGTCTTTGGCTAACTTAGAAGTAAGTGTCTCTACATGCATGCACTTCCATGGATGATGGATAAGAGGCAACAAATATGTGCTAGTATTCATAAGGAAGGGAGTTAAAACGGAGACTCAGATTAGATCCATAATACCACTGTTTTTCTACAATGTTAGTCTCAATGACAGGCAAAAATTTATAAAAACTGGCGTATATGCACAACAAAAATGCTTGCAAAGCTGAACTTCTGGATGAACTAACCTTAGGACTTCTGTAGATGGGTCTTTAGTTTGCACCAGAGAGGTGTAAGATTTAGTCCACACTCCACACTAGCATGTCATTCACTGACTGGCCTGTGTGGACGTGCTGTTGTGCACTAAGAATTCCCTAGGGCACATTAATGTAGGCCCATTTCAAACATTATGTCAATACGTATTAGGGAATTTTTAGTGCACACCATCAGGGTGCACATGGACTAGTTAGTCACAACTAAAAATTTATATTCCTCTGGCATGGACTAATGCACCATGTAGACAAGTCTTTAGTATGTAATGAGTTTCTTCTGGAGAGGAAAGCAAGGGTCTTGTAAGAATCTGTTACCTCTTTGAGAAGATTAAACAATTTTACGATTTCTAACATAATTTATAGTGATTCATGTATTTTAAATTAGTCTTAATTTTATAATACACAAACATTAATTCAAAATATCAATTACATTTAGAAGGTGCACTGTAAATATAACTTGTTTTAAAGATTTAGTTTTAATGAATTTTACATTCATTGTACTTAGGCTACTCCAAATGTTTTAAAAAAAATATTGTTGCAAAAGCAATGGTTTACTGTATTTGTGTCACAGACTGCATGAGGAATTGAAAGAAGCTGTTGAGAAGCAGCTGGAGGCCCTTCCTTCTGGCACTCTCTTGGGGAGTGATGTGTTTGCAGATGAAGAAATAGTAAGAAACCTTCAAGATCAGTTACAACTAGCCAATCAAGTGAGTGATTTTAAAACACAGCTGCTACTTTATTTCTTTGGCTAATTCCTTTGCACATTGGGGAAAACATCTTCATCAGTTGTAAGGAATCACTCTTCAGAACCATCTTTTTTGGATTAGAAATATGAAAAGTACTCTTTACTGATTTTATTATTATTATTTTTATTTTTTTGGTAACCTACAAACACTGATACTTTTGATTACCAGTCTGAAAGAATTTGGAGTTTTGCACTCAGAGTTCGTGTTTTGTACTAATACTTAATTACTATATTGATTTCTCCCCCCCCCCCAATTCCCGACTAGAGAAAGGAAATAGCGATGAGGCAGGATGGTAAAGCCTTTTTACATCCATTGAGAATACATATTGAAATTTTCACCAATCATTTTTGGTGAACACTGGTCAAAAAGATAGTAAATGTGAAATGAGAAACAATTTTGCATTGTTTGTTTGGAAGGTAGAAAATCAGAATCTAAAGCTAGAAAAGGCTAGATTCTCTAATCTAAGATCATTACTATAACAGGCTGATGTCCTATCTCTTGTACACAAAGACCAAATTCTGCTGTTGCACAGGTGCAGCTCCTGTAATTTCACTGGGTGCTGATCCATGTAATTGAGAGCTTATTTTAGCTATTTGAATCAAATAGGCTGGTATGTTGAATCAGAGTCTCAGAACTCTCAGTCGAAGCCACGTGTCGCTTCTAATTTAAACTTCTGAAAAGAGCTACTCTTTTTAAAAGAAAAAAAAAAAAGCAGAACCTATTAATCTGTTCAGATCTTTAACATGACAGGGTCATGCTAAGTCACACTTTCTTGAAACATTTTCACTTCTCTAAAGTTGGTATTTTGTGAATAAAGTCACAAAATGGGACTTCTGGTTTCAGTAGTAGAACAGTGAATTGTCATTGAATTCATCCATTTAAACAAACAAACCCCATCTTGAGTTTGCTTTTTGGAGACTGGGAAGGAAGAGAAAACTGCATCAGGAGTCCTTCGATGAGATCCATAAAAGTATCTAGAGAAATAAAATTCTGACTTCCCTATGAAAACTACATCCCTACCAATACCAGCCATAGCATAGTATAGCTGTGGGGATGCTTTGAAAAGCAGTGTGTCTCCTACGTTTATTCAGTAAAAGAGATATCTAGTAGTCACTGTATCTTGACGATGGTGAAAGAAGAGAAACAGGAAGTCATTCACAATAATTATATTAAGTTTCTTTAATATAAAGGAAAAGTTCCCTGTTTTTAAAGTGTTGTACACTAAGCTAAACACATTCTGGTAAGAGAATCTTCTATATAATCTTTCTTGTTTTTAAACCTTCTAGGAAAAAGAGCAAGCACTAGAGCTCTGGCAGACAGTATCACAGGAACTAGATCAACTCCAGCAGCAGTACCAGGGGCACATGACTGAAGCACAGATTCATGTGGTAGAAAGGCAAAAGCAAAAAGTAATTTTGATTGTATTGTTTCTTTTGGCAAGTCATTGTAATCTGGAGAAATTCCAGAGCTGTAAGTAAGGCAAATTTAAAATGTTGTATATCACTACTTAGCTATCTGACACCAAATATATTATAACAATCATCTAAATATTATTTAATGGTCAGAGGCAATTGTAGATTTCAGGTGCCACTCTTTTTGTTCTAATCCATATTGTACAGGTAAGCTATATTTCATGTGTCCATTGACAATCAGATGGGGCATGCATATTGCAGTAGGGGTGTGTGTGTGTGTGTATATAAAGAACTACAATGAGCTAGAGCAAGAATCAGTCATGTGGTTCTTCAACACCCTTCAAAAATAAGTTCATATTTTTTAAAAGGTTCAGTTCATACCTCTGGCTGCACTGTTTAATTAGTGGTCTGTGGGCTAAATCGCAGCAGGGTGTTATATGTAGCTACCTGCTAGAAAATCCAAACTCAGCAAAGTGAATATGGAGTAGTAGGCATTGTTCATTTTTTCCCCACATAACCTGTGAAAAAGCTGTTCTGCAGGTCCGTTGTGACAAGAGTTGTATAGAGGGTGTTCTGGAGTCAGGGGAGTGGTCCAAACGTTTATGCATGTTTGCATCCTGCTAGGCTTGTACCCATTTAGGAGGGAGGCATTATGTGACTGCTTAGAAATTGACCCTAAGGTTTTAGACCCTTTTTTCAGTAGTAAATCTGTGATGTACCCAAAGATTTACCAGGTCAAATCCCACTAATAATCTAATTAAAATCTAAAAAATTAAAGTAACATTGACTGCATAAAACATAACATATCTAATTTGTTGAAATTGCTTTCAGTTGAACTTAAAATGCCTTTAGGATAATTACAAGCCCTTTATAATGATGATGATTACAAGCTCTGTATTTCCTATTTTAGGATCAGTTGGCTGGCTTTCAACAACTGACTGAGCAACTTCGATTAGCCAATGAGAAAACAGAGTTGGTAAGTGATTCCATCTGGACAATGCATTCATATTTTAAAAATATTAAATGGTTAGTTTATATTCTGGGGGGTATCAGGGTACTGTACTTACCACAGGTGGCACCTACTCCTGGCTGTTCTGGGGATTAGCTCTCTTGTGGGTCTGATGTCTCCCCTTGTGGTCTGCCTCCTCCACATTGTCCTTTCTCTCACTCTGCAGCCCCTCTCTCCCTCTGACAACTGCAGTTTTCTCTTCATGACTCAGCTCTCCAGCCAGGTCACTGTGTGGTTTCCCCTTCTGGGGTATAGAGGCTCACTGGACCTGCTGTCCAGGCAATGCCAATGCATAAGTGGCTGGTAGGGGAATCCAGGCTCACCCACTACTCCAGGCTTCCAGCCCAGAGACCCTACAACATGCAGCAATGGTCTGTTCAGTCTCCAACCTGGCTGTTCCCTACCCAGCTCTCACAGGCTTTCTTCTCTACCCTTCTCTCATCTGAGTATGCCCTTCCATAAGGGGTCTACTCTTTCCCTTGGTTCTCTCCTTTCCTCTCTAATGCACAGAGAATGGCTATAGACTTCTTTACTGCAGCCATTTTTGATACCAGCTTCTGGGCTTTATACTAGCCCAGCCCACACCTGCTCACCTGAGCTTCATCTTCTAATGAGGGGTTGCTTCTCCAGCCTAATGCCCTCATGTGCGGCCTGTCACTCTAATTGGCCCTTTCTCAGCTTCATTAACCCTTTCAGGATTAGTGTGTCATGAACGTCCCATCACAGGGGATCGCCAATAAAGGAAAACATAGAGACACCAGACATTACATGTCTAGTAACATGACACATAACATGCTGTCCTTGGATAATGTCATATAATTTACAAGCAATTGGACCTTATCATAAATTGTCCTAATTGGTGTTTTTTACTCTTGAAGAATACCTTACTGTATAAACTAGGTTGTGTTACTCCCTTCCCCAGTAACTAATCTAGCAAGTAGCCCACCCCAGAAAGCCTTACACATGAAATTGTCTTCTTCTTTCCTTCCTTCCCTCCTGTATCTACCTTATGAAAAGAGCATAGGACTTGTCCTATGTATAATATGGAGCCTGTGTTATCCATGTTCTTCTCTTTTCTAAACTTCAGAGTTTGTTTAATACAGATGGAAATGTTCAAAAAACAGATTTAATCCTATTTCTAGAGTTAGCTAAACTTTAGTTTGATTACTTCAAAATTGTTGGCCTTTGTGACTTGACCAAGACCACAGATGGAGTCTGTCAGAGCTGGGAGTTGTCCTTTATTCTCAGTCCCGTCGGCAGTACTGACTTTCGTACTGCTGACCACTCTTGGCTGCTCAGCGGAGGAGTTTTTTCAGCCACAGACAGCCAGCTGGTAGGAAGCTTGTGCTGGTCTTGTGCAGTCATCTGTAGCCTGTTCAGCACTGCCTTGTGAGAGGGTAAACTGATCTTGGAGTCCACCAAAAAATCCAGTGATCTGTGTGTCTCTTTTGGATGCCAAGAACCATCCTTGGGTGGTTGTGGGGTAAACAATAATTTGTGATCTTTAGGAGAAATTGGTGACAAGCTTTCACCCTAGTGTATAGTTTGCATTATGTTAAATTTGAGTCTTGAAAATGTGAACATCTTCTCAAGGAAAAGGCAAGAAAGTTATTTTGTTTCAAATGAAAACTAAGATTGTCCAGCACATTTTAGGTCTCCCATAATTACAGGTCATACAGGCCAGTTCTGCACCACATTTACCAGTGTTTTATAAAGTTTGTCACTGATGACATCGATGTCCTTGCCATTTACAATCAATCTTTTTAGGGTTATTTTAGGGTTATTATTGTGCTTCTGGGGCTCTGAAACCACTTTTTCCAATCTTGCATGTTGGCTTCTGCTCCAGTTAGCTTTAGGCCATGTTTTTCAAAAGTGGCTAGCAATTTTGGGTGCCACATTTGAGACACCATAAAGGGGCTTGATTTTTTTTTAAAGGATAGGTGCTCAGCACTTCCTGAAAATTAGACTTCTACATGGTCTCAGGTTGAGCACCCCAAACTTCTAGTTGGTTTGAAAATCTTGCCTTAGTGCATGGTTGAGCCGTGGCTTTCTGGTTTGTAATTTGGCCTCATGATAATCAGTGGGTTTTTCTCTTTTCCTCACTCTCCTCATTTCCCCCATTCCTTTAAGAAAAAGGTGAGATCAAAGCCCACATGTGTTGAGAATTAGAAGTAATTTCCAGGAAGGAAATACAGAGAGGAAATGGTGAGAGGCAGGCAGGGAAGAGAGAGAAACAGAAGGATGGGAAAGGAAGTGAAGTAAAAGGGAAGAAATAGCAGTGGTTGTAAAGGTGAGCATATCTTCCTACAGACTAATGTTAAACACAACAATAAGGTATGGAATAGATTATGTCTGGGGTTCCAAATGTGTAACTACCTCCCAGTGGATGGACCCTGTGCCCATGTAATGCCATATTGAGTTCTTTGGGGCTCCACATGGATTAAAATGTCAGTTTACTGGTGACAATTACAGGATCAGGGCTCGAAAGTTCAGTTACTACATAAAGGCCATATTCTATCCTAGGTGTTCGTGCAAGCCTCCTGTTGACGTCAGCGGGAGTCCTTTTGATAGTTCTTAGGGCATCCAGGACTATGAGTCACCTTGTTACCCCCCTGCTTCCAGTGAGAGGGAGACTTGCTGGTGCTTAACTGCTTGTCAGCTCCCTGACACCAACTGCCTGTTAGCTACCCATACAATCTACTCTGTGCTATGCCAGCTCTGACTTTGCCTTGCAGGATAACAATAGGTATACACAAGCTCCTTTGAAGAGTTCCCCTGTAGTGTCCAGCCTCTTAGCCACTGAACACCCACAGATATCCCAGGTTTGCTGTTCCTAAAGGACCAGTGTACACACTAGCTTGATTGATTCAACTCAGGATCAGCTCCTTGTATAGTACCCCAGCACTGAGATATATTTATAGTGAAAACAAAAAGTTTTATCATAAAAGGTTCAAGATTCAAAAGATGGGGAGAAAGGATAATGGAAATAAAAGAATTACATATAAAACAAAATCATAATGTGATTTCTAGAGACTAAATTTAACAGGCTAACCTTCTGTCTAAAGAGGTTTCTCTTACTCAAATGTCCTTTGCAGCCTTTCAACCAAGCCTGGTTGAGATCTCGTTTTCATGAATGTACTCGTACTACCTGATTATTTCCTAGGTGCAGGATAAAGAGATGTCTTCCTTTCCTTCTCCTTATATTCCCCAAAGTTCATTATATATACCTCAGAATCAGGATGACCCCTGTAGTTTATTTTCTTGCCTCCATATTGATTTCACATCCCCTGCTGAGTTGCTATGTAGATGTACAGCCATTGTGTTGGCTTACAATGCCTAATTTGTATATGAATAGGTGAATAAATATCTCTTGTGTGACAGAACCTATTTTGTCAACTCTGGCTTGATACAGACTTTAGAAACATATTTTCAGCATTCATGTGTAACTCCTAACGTAGCGGGGGAGGGATAGCACAGTGGTTTGAGCATTGGCCTGCTAAACCCAGGGTTGTGAGTATATAATTGTGAAATGTAAGGAACAAATGAAAGCCAGGGTCATACTAAGACCTCACATGAGGTCTTTGGTGAACCAAGAATGTACATACCAGGATTAGAATATTCTCATAATCCCATTGGTATTGAGAGTTTCATGGGTCATAGTTAAGGCTATGTTTTAGTCATAAGTATTTTTAGTAAAAGTCATGGACCGGTCACGGGCAGTAAATAAAAATTCACGGCCCATGACCTGTCCATGACTTGTACTATATACCACTGACTAAATCTTGGGTGCTGGGGGGAAGAGGGCAGCCCGGGGGCACTATGGGTGCTCTGGGGGGGCTCACAGCCCAGGGGTGTCGCGGGTGCTCTGGAGGGGTGGGGGTTGCGGTATGTGGCCCGGGACCCCCACCAGTGCTGGAGTGGGCAGTAACACACGGCCCAGGACCCCCGCTGCTGCGGGGGGTGGAGGGAGAGGTGCGGTGGCCTGAGACTGCCTCTGCAGCCGTCGGTGCGGCTGGCCCATGGGCTGCTGAAGCTCCTCAGGCAGCCCCGGAGCCAGCCACACCAGCTGCTGCAGAAGTCATGGAGGTCCCAGAAAGTCACGGAATCTGTGACTTCCTTGACAGACTCGCAGCCTTAGTCATCGTCCCATTCTAGACTGAGGGTGTTAGGTATACTAGTGTTTTACCTCCATCCACAGACCATAATTAAAAATGGGATTTGGCTTTTTCCACAAAATAGGTTTGATGCTTCTTTTTAAACTACACTAGTTAAATATTATAAAATGTCTGTAAACAGAAATAATCTGAAGCTTAAGTAATGTTCCTATAATGTTTTGTGATGTTCCAAATTTTTTTATATAACTTCAAATAGTTATCTAGTGAAAAATATCTTTGGTTTATATAGCAAATAGATGGCTTTCTAATTTAATCAAGCCATAATTTAAGAGAAGAGCTTAAACTGAGAGTTTGAAATTCTTTAAAGATAGTATTTTCTGTACCTCTAGTCACAGTAGTTAGTCTACCTTAACAGGATGCCTGATGAAAGAGTAAGTGCATTAATGAATAAGCCCACATAAAATAAGCAATAAATTGATTAAAGAGAATAAATGAATAAATCTGCATGCCTGCTTTCATTAGTGAACATACTAAGTGTCAGATAAAGGAGACACCATATAACAAGACTTTTCATTAAAATAGCCTTCAACAGAACAAGGAATATGTTACAACTCTTTCTTCCTTTTACAGACTAACCAACAATTTTTGAAAACCGTAACAGAACAGAATATGGAACTAGAACAGCTACGCAAACAACTAAGGTACAAATCAGAGACCCTTTTAAATATACCGTTCTATCTTATATTCCTTCTTGATACATTACTTTATCATTGGCCTTGTCTTCATTACAAAGCTGTTACTGATAATTGTTTTTAGCAATAGTTACAGTTCATCTTTGAATGTAGGTAAGAATAGATTCTGACGGAGCACGTTTTCTGCTGATTGTTGAATCCTGCACAGTGTATACAGTATACCATACTGTGTGTGTATATATAATTTTATAACATAGAAGATACTACTTCATATATTCACATAATTTACATATTAATTATATCTAGAGTTAAGCAAATCGCTGCTGTTGTCACCCCCTGCACCCATTATTACTGTGTGTGTTAAGCTTTAACATAGAGATAATCTTGGGGCTAACTTTGTACATTTAGAGTCGCATCCTCTGAGGTGCTCAATGCTCCCATTCACTTAAGGTACTGAGCTCTCTCTACTCCCATTTAGCAGATTTGAGCCCTGAGGGCCAGCCAGATATTTTTATTAGCATAGCATATTTGCACAAAACCTAGTTGTATTGGCAATAAATCACATTGCAACTTCTGGGCATCGTGAAGTGGGAGTATTCAAAATACTCTGAACAACTTTAAAGTTTTATTGTACAACTAGGATAATTCTTGTTTGCTTCATGTATGTCATATACCATAGAGAGGTAAAGAGAATTATGTTTCTTAGGTAATATGGAATATAGAAAGGGGTGAATCTTAAATTGTTCAGTTTCTTTTAGGGTCTATCTCTTGTATGAATTCTGTGCTTTGTTCTCCCCACCTCTTCCTCCTATTTTTTTTAAAGGGTGTTTTTAAGGATTTCAGGGAAATGATTAAATTTCCATGGACCACCCCACAGATTTATTTAGGCTTGTTCTATCACTGGCACTGAACAGCCTGTTTGGGGTACCATCTGAAGACATATTTATGAGTTTATCTTTTCTGGTAAGTCATAGTACTAACATTTTCTTAAGTTATTGGTTTTTTCCTCCTAACTTAAAGCTTACATTGCACAATTCTGTTAACTCTCTAGCCCTCTCAGATTATATTAATCATAGAATATCAGGGTTAGAAGGGACCTCAGGAAGTTATCTAGTCCAACCCCCTGCTCAAAGCAGGACCAATCCCCAGACAGATTTTTGCCCCAGATCCCTAAATGGCCCTCTCAAGGATTGAACTCGCAACCCTGGGTTTAGCAAGCCAATGCACAAACCACTGAGCTATCCGTCCCCCCTGTATATTGACTGGTATGGTGCTGTACATACCATAAAATGAAGGCAGTCCCTGTTAACATTTATATTTTGTATTGTGTTCATCAACAAAACTGTCTCTTTAAAGAGTTGTTCAGAAACTAAAATTATTTCAAAGTTTGTACTACAACAGTCTAAAAGCATGAAAATAATCTAAAAGAAACATTTATAAAAATGAAATGTAAACCATAAGGAAGAGATGAGCTAAACTGTCTGAAGTTGAACTGAGGTTAGGAAACTTGTAACCAAATTAATTTTGGGATATCCTGGAAAATGGATTAGCCTTGTAGACCCTCTTTTTTTGTTTGTTTGTTTGTTTGTTTGTTTGTTTTTTGTTTGGGTAGCAAAACAACTATTTTCAGGATTTTTATATGGCACGGACCTCAGAGGTTCAAAGAAGCTTTTTGTTGTTGTTGCTGGGGTAGCAAATGCAAAAATAATACAGCAGCCAATTTACTCCACATCAACAGACTGCATTACATACCGTTGACCTAAACTATTTGTCATCTATTTGTGGAGGTCAAAATCTTCTTTCCTATTACACTGTCATTACTTCCAGCAAAAATTGTTGTTAGTTGAAAATTCAATCATAATATTATTATTTATATTACTGTAGCAGCTACGGGACCTAGTCATGCACAAGGACCCCATCGTGCTGTGTGCTATACACAAACAAAACAAAAAGATGGTCCCTTCCCCAAGGAGCTTACAATCTAAGTATAAGACAAGAGATGTCTACAGATGGACAGTAGAGTACAAGGAAACGTTGAGACAGTATTAGTCAGAATGACAAGCGGTGGTCTCAGCACATCAGCAGCCTAATATGGCTAAATTTTTTTGTAGGCATCACAGTAAAGGAGAGTTTTAAGGACAATAATGAGGTAGCTTGTGGATGTTTATGGGGAGTCCTCCCAAGCATGAGAAACATGGGAGGAAGTCTGAAGGTGTGTTGAAAAATATCCTGATTCTCCTCAAGGAAGTCTCTCTTGTAAATTACAGTGAAATTGACAAGAGCCCTCCAGTCTCAGTGCCTCCCTGCCAACCCTGCCCCCCATCCAGAAGCCAAAAAGGTGCTGTCTGTACCCCCGAGCTGGAGGTGATGGTGAACAAAAGTTTTATTGAATCTATCCTAAATTCAGTGGAATCTCTGTTCTACCAAATTAGAATTTTCTTCTTTGAGTGATGGTCCCTGTTGTATTCCACTGAAGGTTATGCGCCATATGCCCAGAGCCAGAGCTTTTAGAAGTAGTAGTGCCTGTTGGTCCTCATATGCATCTTTGATCTGCCTCCTGGTTTCGACCAAGGGGATAAAGAGTGGGGTAGACCGACTGCACCCTCAGTTCCTTCTCACTGCTGTATGGTCCGAATCAGAGCTTCTGCTGTTCTCTTGTCCGTTGTGACACACTTTCAGGCTCTCTAAAAAGACTGTTTTATTCTTGTTTATAGTTAGCATTTTATTGTTTTTGTAGTAGTTTTTACGATTCGTAGTAGTTTTCTTAGGATTTAAGGACTTTCTGGTGGTACTTTGGTGGTTTTCTGCCTACCCCCTGCCTCCTGGCACCCCGGTACTGGATTATACCGAAAACACCGGGGTTCAAGATCTGTGCTTCCTTCCCTCGCTTGTTTTCAATCAGCGATGAGCACCAGTGCTGCTTGGGGGAAACCCACATCGTATCCAGGTGCAGTATCTTCCTCTCCTTCCCTGTCCATGCCTGGAAAGGCCAGGCTCTCCGCCTCAAGAAGCACCTCATAGAGGTCCCCATGAGACCGTAGTCTGATCCAGGCTGGGGAACACCCCCATAAATTGGCCTGAGCAATCAAGGAGTGCGTCTCCTACCACAGAGCTCCAGTCCGGTTCCTCCGTACCAGCACTACGGATCCAGTGCCGGGGTCTAGCTGTGAGGCTCAGAAGCATGTGCATGTGCATGAGCATGGCAGTAAGTCTTCCTCAAGACCCAAGAAAGACACTGCATCCTCCTTGAGTTTCAGCCACAGAGAAGTGGCGTGTTCCAAGGCCCACAAGCACGACAAGAAGTCACATAAAATGTTGGACCTGCCAGTCCCAGTCGCTGAGCCTCATGCCCCCTCTTCCTCACTACTGCTGAAACCATGTGAATCATCTGTTCTGAGACAGCCTTCTGCCCCCATTCCAGTTCCGGTTCTGTCTGTGGAACATGTGCTATGGACACCAGGGAGATTCAAATCAGCTCCTGGACCTTATTAACTGCCCTTGATGAGGTGAGATCCCTGCATCCTCTGCTGCATTCGCCTCCAAAGAGACTCCACTCCCCTGCTTTAGACTTGCTGCCTTCAGGTTGTGTTCCTGAGCAGTCCTCCGTGACTCCCTCAGTGGCAGTGGCTCCGCCATTTGAATGGGGATCTGAATTCTCACCTTCGGAAGATTCAGATGGTGCACATGGTCAGCTGATCCCTTAGCAATGGCAAGAGTATCCGAAGGCTCCACCAGCCCAGTGGCAATGTCCTCCCTTCCCTCAGCACAGGAGCCATTGGTACCCAGCTCCATGGGGACTGCCACAGCAACCGCCAGATCCATCTGGTTGGCCATATTGGGGATCTTGGCCCCAGTATCCACCTTTGGAACCTTCACGATCTTCCTGAGAGGAGTTTTCCCCGCCCCTCCATCTCACCACTCCAGCCTTCGACAGGTAGGCCTTCGGAACCGGGGTTGAAGGATGCACCAATCAGCCCAACTTCGATGGTACCACCAGATCTGGAGCAGTTCCCCTCCTTGTCTCCAGAGGCAGCAGTGTCCTAGAATCCTTTCTGTCCCTCCCTCCCCCCGAACTACTGCCAGTTCCAGGAACTGTTAAGGAGGGTGGTTGCCACTGAAGGAGATGCAGGACAGCCAGCATCAGCTACTGGACATTCTGCATTCATCGGTACCAGCCAATCAATGATGCCATTCTCCCTCTGGCCTGCACCATCTGGCATACCCTGGCAACTTGTGTGCCCACTGCAAAGAGGGCAGAAAAGTGATACTATGTACTGGCGAAGGGTCTGAGTTTGTTTTCTCAATGCCCCCACCCAATTTCCTGATTATTTAGGCCATTACTGAGCAGGCCAGACAGCAGCACCCACATTCCACTCCAACTGACAAGAAGGGTAAGAGACTGGACCTTTTGGGTCATAAGGTCTTTTCATCAGCCAGCCTTCAGTTTTTCATCTCTAATTACCTGGCATTACTGGTATGTATGACTTTTTGAATTATGGCCAATTAGTGGAATTTGCAGACAAGCATCCCCAGCAGGACCATGTCAGTTTCCAGGCTATTTTAGAGGAAGGCAGACTGGTTGCCAGGACTACACTCTGGGCTATGGTAGATTCCGTGGACATATCTACATGCACTATGACTGCAGAGATTGTCATGAGGAGGGAATCCTGGTTACGTTCTTCTGGTTCTTGAGGGAGATACCGAACACAATTGAGGACTTC
Source organism: Terrapene triunguis (assembly GCF_002925995.2). Classification (NCBI taxonomy): domain Eukaryota; kingdom Metazoa; phylum Chordata; order Testudines; family Emydidae; genus Terrapene; species Terrapene triunguis. The sequence goes on along the minus strand of NW_020664417.1, from coordinate 9,063,893 downwards.
CCTTTGATGAACCCCACCTCTTCAACCAGAAGACTGATGATTTTCTGCACTCACTCAAACTATAGAGCGACCCTGCGGTCACTGGACATTTATACACCAGCACCCAAGTTCAAATTCTGTTGGCCAGCTCCTGCTCAATGGTACCAAGCTCCTCAGTTTTTCTGCCAGCAGTCCTATGACCCTCCCCACAAGTGTCAAAAGACTCAATGGTCCCATCTGCCTGGCCCATCAGTACAGTCATTGAGACCACACATTCAGTCTTCATGCGAGCGATATTTCTGAGTGTATCTAGAGAGCTGTCAACCACATTGCAACCCCACCGTTCTTGCACCTTTGGGGGTTGTCTTGCACTCTTTCTGCCAGCCTGAAGCGTAATAACAACGAACACACAGGTCCTGGATGTCATTCAACATGGCTATACTAGCAAGTTCACAATGCTATTTCATCCCCATCCCCTGCCCCTCTGGGACCACTCGCACGATGGTATCCTCACCCTGGAGGTGGATTCCCTCTTACCATGGTCTCATCATGTCAGTCAACATCACTACAGTTTACTACATAAACAAGGAGGCATGAGGTCTCCAGCACTTTGTGCAGAAGCAGTTCACCTCTGGAAATGGTGTATCGCCTGTGGTTTTCTGTTGTCAACAACTTATCTCCTGGGGACTCAGAACATGATTACAGATATTCTCAGCAGAAATGTCATGGCCGACCACAAATGGGAATTACATGACTCTGTGGTCCCCAATGTTTTTTACCATTGGGAGACTCTGGTCAGGGATCTCTTTGCTTCTCACATCAACACCAAATGTATCCAGTACTGTTCTAGGGGTGGGCATGGAGCCCGCTCCCAAGGCAATGCCCTAGTCGTCAGCTGGTCGGATCAGTTACCACTCCTGCCCCATGTCCGTCACAAGATTCGACCGTCATTCTGATTGCCCCATTCTGGCCTCACCATTTCTGGGTTCCTCTTTTTCTCCGCATGTTGAAGCATTCTCCTTTTCTACTACCAATGTTTGTTTCTGGAACTGCTTGCTAAATACAAAGACAGGATCAGACATCCCAACCCACAGATGCTTCACCTGAGAGCCTAATTTTTGAATGGGCATCTTTGTTAACGCAGGAATGCTCATCAGCAGTGTGAGATGTCCTCTTGAGTAGCAGGAAGGAATCTACAAGGTGGTCCTACCAAGGCAAATGAAAACTCTTTGCCTTCTGGGCTCAACAGAAATGTCTTGCTCCTGAGGCTGTAGGCATTCCTGTCCTCTTGGATTGTCTGCTGTTCCTGAAGGTATCAGGATTCGCTCTCAGCACCATCAAAAGTGTACGTAGAGGCCATTAGTGCTTCCCTCACCCCCATGGAGGGGTACTCTGTTTGCTTGTCAGTTGACTGTACGATTCTGGAGGGGCCTCATGTGGATATATTCTTTTGTTCAACCCATCACTCCCCAGTGGGACCTTAACCTTGTCCTCACAACATTAAAGTTGCCCTTCAAACCTCTGGCCTCCTGCTCCCTTTCCCTTCTTTCCCTGAAGGTCGCTTTTCTAATAGCTATTACCTCTGCAAGAAGGGTGGGCAAATTGAGGGCCATGATGGCAGACCCCCACCCCCATTCACCACATTCCATAAGGACAAAGTTTCCCTCTGTTTGCATCTCAAGTTTCTGCCAAAAAGCAGTTTCCCATTTTCACCTCAACCAACCCATGTGCTTACCTGCTTTCTTTCCAAAGCCACATACCTCAGAGAAGGAATGGCACCTTCACTCCCTTGATGTCCAAAGGGCCCTGGTCTTTTATCTGCAGAGGATGAAGTTGTTCAGACTTAGATTATTTGTTGCTATAGCAGATAGTCTGACCCTTAATTCTAAGTGTGTTTTGGGGTGCATTATGCTCTGTTATCAGGACTGTCTCCTCTCCTTGGGTAGGAGCCCATTCCACAAGAGCACAAGCATCACCTATGGCTGCGCTTCACAATATGCCACTCATGGACATATGTAGGATGGCCACGTGGAGTTCAGTATACACCTTGCTCTGGCACAAGATTCTGTGATGGATGCCTCATTCGGTGAGGCTATCCTATGTTCCATCATCTTCCTCACACCCTCTTCCTGACTAGGTACTGCTTGTCAATCACCCTCAGTGGAATACAATAGAGACCATCATTCAACAAAGAAGAGGAGGTTACTTACCTGTAACTGGCGGCTCTTTGAGATGTGTGGTCCCTATCTGTATTCCAATCGTGCCCTCCTTCCCATCTGCTGAAGATCTGATTGATTTGCGGTGGAGAAGGAACTGAGGGCATGGTTGGTCCACCTCGCCCTTTATCATCGTGGTTGAAACCATGAGGCGGAACAAGGGTGTATGGGTGGACTACTGGACACTGCTATTTTTAAAAGCTCCGATTCCGGGCGCATGGAGAATGCACATAACCCTCAGTGGAATACAGATAGGGACCACACATCTCAAAGAATCTCCAGTTACAGATAAGTAACCTCCTCTTCTGAAGGCCAGTTCTACTTATAGGTCTGTGAACAATCACAGTTCGCACATGCTCAGTGATACTTCTTAGCTTTTAGCTGCTAAAATCTCCAAAAATTCCATCAGCACAGGGCATGTTTGAGTCTTTCACAGTTCCTTGTGCTGACCAGACTACACATATGCCATGTCCCAGCTTAAAACCACAGGGAAGAAACCAGACTTTCCCTGTAATGGCTGCTTTCAGCTGCTCTGGGTTGGGGCTAGGCATTGGAGCTGAGAACAGGGAGCCTGTCTCCCACCTGGCACCCAGGTAACGTGGAGTAGGAAGCCATCTGATTCAAATGCAGAGGGGACAAAATCCAGACCTGGGGAGAGGGAAAGGAGTAGGTTAGGACAAGGAGCCTAGAGAGACTGAGAGCCAAGGGGGTGAGGAGGTTGAGACTGGTTGGTCAAGGAAACTGTCATTGGGAGACAGAAGGTAGGAAGGGAAGACAGACAAGCAGCAGAGTTGTGGGGGTGGAGTGGGATCTGGGACTGGCTGGGCAAAGAGGCTGGGGCAAGGAGCCAGGGAGGGGGACACAAGCAACTTTAATTCTGGCATTTCCTTACTTTAGAATGCTTGACTTTGCAACCTTTGTGTTCTTTCAACTGTAGTTTACTTATGTGTAAGGTTCTGTGATCAGTGTAAACTTAGCCCAGCACATTGGGTGGGGGGAAAGGAAGAAGGAATCTGTGTTTTCCCCTGTCCCAGGTCAGTGTAATAGCAGAGTTGCTTCATTCATTTCCACAGGGGAAAATGGCATAAGTGCCATCCTCTGGCCCTGCTCCAGTTTATCTTCCCTTTCCTACCCCATCCTAGCCAAACCTATCTACCTTCTGAAGCACGTAGGCTGAAATTTTTGAAATTGGCTAATGAATTGGGATGCCCAATTTGAAACACTGAAAATCATGCCCCCTTTAAGGTAACTCCTGAGCATCTACCTTCTGAAAAACAAACCCCTTTAAAGTGTCTCAAGTTGAGTACTCAAAAATCTGAGGAGCCCAAAATCATTAACTCACTTTGGAAAATTTTGGCCACGGAGTCCCCCACAAACCTGTATTCAGCAGTACAATGGCGTATGTACTTCCTCTTTGGTGTCCTCAGAATCTCTTCCACATAACAGACAATGGCGGTGGCTGCTGCTGTCTATATGTGAAGTTTTGCTGGTATGGTTGACTTCATGCTGTTCTTAAAAAGCCCTGTTAAGTTCTGGGTTGTTGTGTTTTTTTTTTTTTTTTTCCCCTAATTCAGCTAACTGTAATTAATTGAGTGGTTTCTTTATATTCAGGCAAGCCAAAGTAGATGTGAGAACAGCAACTGCTAAAGTTGATGAAATGACCAAATTGTTAGTGGACCTTCAAGCCCAGATGGAGAGAAAGGTATTCTAGCATAACTGAAAGTTTTAGTGATTGTCCTGTTGCAAACATGAAACTTAAATTTACTTAAAATTGTTTGTTTCCATATCGTGCATTTCATTTTTTGTACTCAAGCAGAGTTCAGAAAAAATGTCTGAGTAATTGCTATGATTTCTAGGAAGAAGATGTAGTATCTGCTCAGGAGAGAGAGGAAGCATCAGACAAACGCTTGCAGCAATTGCAGTCTAGCATAAAACAATTGGAGACAAGGTAAAGAGATGAATGATGTCATTGAATGTGATTGATGATATTTTTAGAAGAGGCATGAAAGCAGAGGTTTTCTTCTAAATGTCTGAGTTCTATAATTTTGAGTAATCTAGTTCTCCATTTCTTATGCAGATGATATTTATCCTAGATTACTCATATTTTATCTGCTTCATTTCCCTACCCTCTCAGAGTAGCCTCTGGCTTCCTTCTTCTCACCTGAGTAAAGACTAGAAGACCACAGATCACTTGATCTTACTTATCAGTCTGTGCATAGGTCCCAAGTTTCAGAAATTTTATTTACATCAGCTGGAGTGGTACTGCTAAAGCTCCAAACATCAGTTTGAAAGTATTCCCTTGAATTGGCCACCTTTGGGATGCATACAGCCTTCCTCTATATTAAGACAAGTAAAAGCTGGTTTCAAGTATCAGTTTGGAACTCTTGAGACTAGTAAGGACACTGTAACAGCACACTAAGGCAAACTTCTTTTCGGTGGTAAATGTCAGTGATAAAGATTTATTGAATATCTAATAAAGAGGATATGCTTTCAATTATAGCATTACCTACTAATGTACTTGAGGATGACTAAGGGTTTTCATTACAATATCTCTTCTCTCCCCTGTCCCTCCCCCTTTTATTGCCAAAGAGCTAATTTGGCTGAACAAATTAATTCTGGGCCAAAATTTTGCACTAAATTGTTTTAACCATCAAACGTTTGTCAGATGACTTGATAACTGAAGTTTCTTATTGAAGTATTTATAGCTCTTCTAAGGTGATAGTTTCTAACAGATTCACATTTTTGTTCCTGCTTCATGGGTGTGACTAGCAGAATCACCATAGCTAAAGAATCTAGCAACCAGCCAGTACAAGAGCACTGCCCTACTTGTAACAATAGGGGCTCTTATTGCCTTGAAGTGTTGCAGAAGCTGAAGTGCTTTGCAGTGGCTTTTGAGAACTTTTGCCTGAATTAAGCATGATAGTCTCTTTTTATTTGTTTGAAACTGAACCTGAAGTGATCACCCAGCCATAGTTAATATAATGGGTTTTTTGTGTCCATATATATTTTTCTCTTGTAGATATTCAAAAAATAAATAACTTGGCTGCTTCAAAAACTACTCTAGGTGTAATCATAAAATGTTGATTACAGTCCATTATTACCATCAACTTTAATGCCTGATCTGAGCCCAGCTATGTTCCTGAGTATGCATCAAAGGCTGGCTGTGTCCTGCCTTCCCTCATGCCAACCAATAACGTAAATCATGTTACAGCAATAAGACTATTTAGAGCTAGTATAAAACTACAAGCCCTTTCTCAGTGCTCATGCAATTCCATCTGGGTGCATGTGCGCGTGCATACGCACCAAGACTTGTATCAGCACTGGGAAAACCTGGTCGTTTTATAGTAGCTCTAGCTAGTATTATTGCTTGAATGTGATTGACATTATTGATTGGCATGAGGGAGTGCAGGAAACAAATGGTTATATTTTATGTAAAAATGTATTGCAACATGTACAAATTTTATATGAGAGAGAGAGTGTGTGTGTGTGTGTGTGTGTGTGTGTATATATATATAAAATATATATATGTGTGTGTATGTAATGATACTTATTATCCAGGGAGGAGTAATTGGGACACACACACACACACACACACACACACACACACACACACACACACA
>NW_020664417.1:9047920-9058068 GCF_002925995.2 Terrapene triunguis | reverse complement strand
CACACACACACACACACACACACACACACACACACACACACACACACTGTTACATAAAAGTTTTATTGCCATGTCCCAATTACTCCTCCCTGCCTCCTCATAAACGGAAACTATTGAAAAAGGCCAAGAGGAATAAGCAGAGCATTTATATAACACTGTTTGTTTAAGGTGTGCCCGTTCCTTTTGTTTAATATGTGATGTTAGAACCATTTGGTAGTGGTATAACAACTGACTTGCCTTGGCAAAGATTATGATTTAAGATGGATAATAAGTATCAAAAGAAAAAAAAATATTAAAATGGCAAGTTGTAGCACAAGCCTGCAACCCAGTATAGGTATCTCTGAACAGCAGTACCCTTCTCATTTTAATTATGTGCCAAATGTTCAAAGTTAACTCCTTTCATTGTATTTCTGTCTGGGACATAGTGATGGAGGACATATTTAAAAAATGAGAATACCAGAGAATTTAAACATTAATATTTTACAAGTAAATTTGTACTTTCTATATATGAGAACAACTAGTTTGCAGGAGTGAAAGTGTTTTAGCAAGATGCCTGTTCTGCCAATGAGGATCTGAGTGTTCTGACTTTCTAGATTATGTGTAGCTGTACAAGATGCTGAACAGTTGAGAACAGAGAGGACTGCTCTCGAAAAACAAACTAGAGAGCTACAGGCAAAGTGTGCAGATCTAGAAGAGGAAAAATATGATGCTATAGTAAAAGTCCGAGACAGCATGCAACTCTTAGAAGAAGCTAACCTACAAAAAAATCAGGTAAGACAAGGCATCAAGACACATTCTTTACCACATCATTGAATACTTGAAGTTACTAAGGGCCTGTTCATACGACAAAAATCCATCAAGGGGACTCAGTTACAACATAATTGCCTCCTGACCCTATTTCAATACAGTTTATTTTTACTGTGTAAAGGACCTAACTGTGATGTAACTATTCTAAAGCCTGGTTTTGTGTAGTAGACCTGTCCCAAAGTTTTAGCCTGTTTAAATAACCTAGCCAGGATTTTCCAAAAGTGACTTAGTGATTTCTGAGGCATCAATTTTTGGGTGCTCAACTTGAAAACACGTTTAGGGGGACTGCTTTTGAGTGGGTGGTGATTAGCATTTTCTAAAAATCAAGCCTTTAGGCAATTAGAAGTAGTTTGACTTACATTTGCTGACAAGTTGTTACTTTCATGCACATTTAGTGGATTGTAACCAGCAGCAAATGAAGCCCAGCTAGTTCAAATTTGTTGGAATAAATTATTTAAACCTTAAAGAGTTTGTATTTGTTCTAATCAGTATCAAGCAGGTAGAAGAGTTAAGTGTGACTAGACCTCTTTGTAACCTAAATATCCTTTTCAAATTGAGGCATCTCATGGGCAGCAGAATAAGTGGTTGTTTTGTTTTTACTTTGGGGAGATACAATAGTTAGTGCTTTATTTTTAGTGTTCTCTCTCTTTCTTGGTAGCAGCTCTGTGATAAAGGGGCTAGATTCTGCCTGCCTGGAAGTTGGGACTGCATGTCCAATGGAAGGAGGCTGCCCCTTTTCCCAGAATGAGGTTCCAAACAATGACAAAACTCAAAAGTGCTAGGGTTATTGCTATAGCCAGCTATCTCTCTGTTTAATTAGAGGAGGACCACCAGCTGGGAGACCCCTGGCTGAAAGAGAGAAATAGAATAGAGTCAGGGATGAATTATGTGCAGGGACAATTTTATTCCTTTCTCCCCCACAGCTTCCCATCCGCTGCTGCCCATCAAACAGATTCTAGTCCCTGGTCTCTTGGAGCTTCCACATTGCCCATTCACTCTGCCCGCTCAAACACACACTGGGGGGCCATCAGCTGAAATATCTACGGCCAGCATATCCCCTCCTTTGCCCACCAATTCCCTGGCCAGAGCAGCTACAGAACCTATTCTACCCACTGATCTTACCTGCTGCAGCTCCCCTTCTTAGCCAGGTTCTGTTTTCTGGTAGAGGGAGAGCAGGGAGTTGATTTCTCTCCAGCGGTTACAGATAGTCTTTGGAGCTGTCAACTGCCACTTCCTGGCAAGCACAATGTGACTCCTATATCTAGGCTTTAGAGCCTTAAATTAGGAAAACCAAGGGGGAAAGAGTAAAAGTTTAAAAATAATATATTTTTTTAAAAAATTTAAGAAAGGGAAACTACTATTATTCTTCTGTTGCTCAATTTGAAATGTGTCATTGAAGAGAACACTTAAATAGCATATATAAAAAGGCAGGTGTTTACGAAGGTTAAGATTAGTATATTAGTACTACAACGACAGCACTTTTCATCCAAGTTTTTTCAGCAGAGCATTTGATGCTCAGCTCTTCATTGAGTATTTGGTAGTGTGGATCCCACTGTAGGTGGACATACACCTAGTGTGTGTGTGAGATCAGATCTTTTTTTTTATTTGCAGTGTCCATCAGGGCCAGTGATATCATGTAAAGTGTTATGTCAGAAAGAAATGGTTCAGTAAAAATTACTTTTCTTGCAGTACATGTCTGAAACACTAATTGAACAGATATAGAAGTAAATATCTTGCTTGCTTACGGGTAACAGGTTAGCATAATCCTGTTATAAGAACAAAATTAAATTATAATAGAATCCAGCTAATTGGCAATAATGATTGGAAGATGCTTTGTAAATTACTGAATTTTGCAAATTAGGAAGTGAGCAAGTGCAAAAAATAAAGGATGAAGCATCAAAAATGTACTTGTAATATCTTTGTTTGAACTCTATGGTAAGGGAGCTTTTATGCTTGTTAGGAGATTGTTCTCTGCGAGCTGTGGGAACACATCCATCATGATGATACAAGGCACCCATTCCACTATCATGTTAACGCGCTCAAAAATGTGGAATTGAGATAGTGTATTTAGTTGGAAAAGCTGGGGCCTATGGAAAGGAAATCCAAAAAAAAGTGTGAAGAATTTTAACAAGTATACAAAGGGGAAATGAAAGTACAAGGTTTGAAATAAATAGAAACAACAAAAGAAAAGTCAGGAAACTGAGCAAAGAATGCTGGAGATAAAGATTTGAAAATATTTATCTATTCTGTGTTTTACAGATATATTTTAGGTATGGGAATTGTCACCAGGACCTTAATTGCTGCCAGAAAACTTTCTTGTATTCTGAGCATGGGTTATTCCTTACTGTTCCCAATCCCAGTTAAAAGCTTCTGAGAATATTCTTACCTCTTTGTATGAGTTCCTCCATTTTTCTTCCTCATAACCCGTCGTGGTCAACCTCCAAGTGTTGTTTGTGCTAAGATTTTATCTAAGGGCTTGTCTACACTTACCGGAGGGTCCGGTGGCAGGCAATCGGTTTTCTGGGATCGACTTATCGCATCTAGTGAAGACGCGATAAAATCGATCCCTGATCGCTCTGCCGTCGACTCCGGAAATCCACCGCGGCAAGAGGCGGCAGCGGAGTCGACGGCAGCGCGGCAGCGATCGACTTTCCCCCGTCCTCACAGCCAGGTAAGTCGACCTAAAATACGCAACTTCAGCTACGGTATTCACGTAGCTGAAGTTGCGTATCTTAGGTCGGACCCCCGCTGTAGTGTAGACCTAGCCTAAAAGGGCATCCTCACATACCAACTGGTTGCATTGTACTGGCTTGCAGAAAGCATACATGACAATCACCCATTCTCATGTCCAAGTTTATTGCCTTCCTGACATGCTTGAGTTCAGATAGCCAATAGAATGAAAAACTCAACACAATTCCTAACTTTTTTGTATCAAAGAGTGGTATTCTGATGCCATTTTGCAAGCCATTATTTCTTTTTCTGTTTACTAAAGATCGTCATCACTGACATTTTTTTTTAATGAAAGATCACACTGTTTTTATTAAAGATAATTCTGGTTATAGTATTTCAAATTGTTTTCTCTAGGCCCTGCTCGGAGAGAAGCAAAAAGAAGGGGAGATAGAAAATATGAAAGAAGCAATTTCTCAGCTTGTACAAGATGCTGCTGCAAGAACTAGAAAGGAAGTATGTTATCCTCTTACAGCCCAGTCTTCTGCATAATTTCCAATGCTAGTTGAATTAGTGTCGTTTGAATAAACATTCTTTTTATTTACTTCTTAAAACACTGTGTAGCAAGTTCATGATAATTTCAGCAGTATATCAATGTCTGTTCTTCATTGAGTATGTAGTAGTGTGGATCCCAGTGTAGGTGGACATGCACCTGATATGTGAGAGATCAGATTTTTTGATTTGCAGTGTCCATCAGGGCCACACATGTGTCCTGTGCCGTCTCATGCTCCCATGTGAGGGTATAAAGGGTGGTGCAGATGTAGCTTTTCCTCAGTTCCCTCTTACTGCCTGTGGCAGCGAGACAGAACCTGGTGAGTGTCCAATCCACTAATTCTTAGCTCAGACTAAACTTCTACAAGTGTTCAAGAAAATCTTCAGAACTATTTATCTTCTCTGTTGACTACAATGAACTCTCTCCATCCATCTGAACAGAACTCTACCACTAGATCACCCCTCCTCGCCCCCATACATAGACCTCTCTATACAGGGCTTATTAACATGGTGAACTCAAAACCTGCATGCTTTAAGCCCTGTCCATCCTGACTAATCCCCTTGAAAGATGGGCACATCAGCTGTGTCTTCTGTCAGAGGGAATCTTGAGCAGATAAGTGTTCTCACAGAGAATGATAAGCAGACTCAAGTCATGGGATGTGAGGCTAAAGCTCCATCTTCTGGAACAGTCCATGAAGGTCTCATTACACCCTGAGGATACAAGCTCCAGAGTGCTGCTGGCAGACAAGCCAGCTTCAGGCAGTGCGCCACCTAATAGACAAGCAACACTGAAGAAGGCAGTGCCAAGGTAAGAGCCAGCACCCACACCTCTGATGTCAAAGTCTGGCCACTTCAAACACAAAAAGCATACTCAAGGCAGATTTCAGTGTCCTATAATGACAAACACCGTAAAATAAATCCACCAAATCCCACACATTATCAAGGATTGGGGAGAAGTAATAATCTGCAGTGCAGCAGACTCCTTTGGCACCGATCCTGGCTCCAACGACTCATCCGCTGATTTGATGCTCACTGCGGAGTATGAGCCTAGAGGAGAGCCAAGACCATACATCTACTGTCATTGGTATAAACTCTGGTTATACCAGTACTTAAGAGCACCATACACTTTTGGTATCATCCCAGGAGGAGGTCTGCCTCTCAGCATCACCAAGGTGTACGTTCTCCCTGTCTTCCAGTAGGGAACCCTATTCTGTGAGGCTATTGTTCAACACCACAGATAGAACTACTGGCTTGCCCTACCACTGGCTCAGGGCTCAGCTGCCACCAGCTCTTCACAAATGGCACTGGACGAACCAATATTCAACAAGCTAGCTATATTCCTAAAGTGTGCCTCCATGTTCCTCTTAGGGATACTGGGGCCTATCATTTCAAGCATTGAGAAGCAGATGACCAGCCCTCTTGAGAAAGGTAATACTGTCATTTGCCCCTTCCCCGAGCATCCGTGGGCCAAGACCATCTACACCAGCATACCAGGAAGAGCTGGATCCAGGGACAGAGTGGCACCAAATGCCCCATTTTCACTGCCAAAGGACTTTCATTTTCATTACCAGATGAAGCAGTATTCTCCGGACTGGATGACTTTGAAGTGTTCCAGGAGCTCCTTGTGGGGATTACTGAGACTCTGCATATCAAGATCTTGGCTGTATCAGAGGAATCCTACAAACCGTTTGACATCTTGTCAGCTTCTGGTCCAGCCAGGATCTTCCTCCCCATAAATGAGGGACTGCCTAACCCTGCCAGTGCTCAGAGGCAGACACTGGCCATGATAACACCCACTGCAAAATGAGTCAGGAAGGGGTGGGATTTGAGTATTACTATGCTTCCCCAATTCAGGCTTCTTAGTAGTGTCAGTGAGACCAAAAAAAAGTCGAAGTAGAGTAAGAGGACTCACAAGGGCCCCAAAAGTCTTAGCCTTAACCTACTGCAACTACAGGTAGCTTACTTCCAGACCTTACTGGCCAAATATTACTTCTAACATGGGACAGGGTGACATGCTTCCTGACAAAGCTCCTGCATGACAGCAGAGAGGAACTTAAAGACATAATTAAGCAAGGTGAACTACTGACCAAGACAGCCCTGCAAGTCATGATGGGCACCTCTGATGCAGGGACCAGGTGTGTGACTGCCACTGTGACAATTGCCATTCATCATGGTGTCAGGCACAGGGCATCCCAAGAAAGGTATAGGTCACAATCGAGGACTTGCCTCTACTGGCAGAGACTGTTTGCTATGGGTTCAGGAGATTCTCATACAAAGCAGGAAGCCTCCTATCAGCAAGACTTCTTGAAATAGAAAAGATTTTTCCATGGTTACATCAACACTGCTCACCTTACCATCAAGACTGTCTTTCTTGTGGCCATCACCTCAACTCACAGTCAGTGAGCTCCAAGCCCTTATGGCTGAACCACCTTGTACTTCTTTCCATCGAGATGAGGTGGTGCTGAAATCCTATTCCAAGTTCATCCATAAGGTGGTCTCTGAATGAATTTCACCTAAACTAATCAATTACTTTACCCATTTTTGTTGCCAAGGGCACACTTGATGTCATGAGAAAAGAAACTGCATACTTTCAACATGTCCAGAGCTTTGTTTTATTACCTTAACAGGACCAAGCCTTTCAGGCTGTGTCTCCATCTCTTTGTGGCCCTATCTGGCCTGTCAAAAGGCCAAGCCTTCTCATCCTAGAATCTCCAAGCAGATCATACAGTGCATTTCCACCTGATATCAGATGGCTGGCAAACCTTTTTTTCAAAACATCAAGGCACTCTGCACCAGGGTACAAGCAGCAGCATCTGCCTGCATGAGGAACATTTCAATGCGAGAGCTGCAATGTGGAGTAACCAGTGACTTGTTTTAAACATTTAAGCTTTTACCCCATGGTAGCCAAGTCAGAAGCCAAGTTCAGGAAAGCGGTACTGCAGTCTATTTGACTGATTGTAGCTGAAACTCCTCACTCCCACCATCCAAGGAGGACACTGCTTGCCAGTTACCTGCAGTGGGATCCACATTGACTACACCATCTCAAAGAATGGTTATTTACAGTAATTGTGGTTATTTAATACATTGTTGTCAGTGTGAATCCCACTATCCACCATCTATCCCCACTTTTCAGAATCCACAGCTACTTAGAATTTTGAGTTGAGAGGGACCTGAGGGAGGGTTATAGTCACTATCCTTTACGTTCTTGCATGGGAGAATGAGGTAGCACAGGGCACATGTGCAGCCCTGACAGACACTATTAAAAATAAAATAAAATCTTGCATACATGAGGCACATGCATTTATGATGGGATCCATGCAGACTGTCACATCTCAAAGAACCACAGTTGCTGCAGGGTAAGTAACTGTTCTTTTCATTTTGAAGTATTAGTAAGCCCTGAACAACTATAGCAAAATTACTTGGCTAGGTAGAAATCTTGAACTGAATAAGGTGCCTAGAGGCAGTGGTGGAGCTAGGCTGCTATTTTAGGAGAAGGGGGCTCTCCTCCCATTCTGCTGGTCAGAGGTAAGATGTGTGAGGGGAAAGAGAGAAGCATTTTGATGAGAGGGTAGTGCTGGCTGGGAGATAATGAATGAAGAAAGTAAATGAGGTAAGGCAGTTATTGAATATAGAGAGGAAGGAAGAAGGAATGCATGGGAGAGACTGCACTTGTAACTGTTTAAATTTGAGCTCTGCCATTCATTCATTCATTCATACCACACACACACAGAATGATCTGTAAATGTTCTGTGATAGATTTCTTTACAAGATCTATCTTTTGGTGCCCACATGCTGTTTCTCCAGAGTTAGAAAATATGTATATTAAAATTATTACATAGAAGGATTTTAATGAAATAGGTTTGAGTATAAAAAACAACCAAGAATGAAAATACATTTATTTTTTCTAGTGTGTTTTAACAAGATAAAATTTTAGTAGCTTTTTTTGCAGGGGACTACGAAAATGAGATTTGAATAACATCCATCTTGCACAGTCCAGGGTATAAGCGTGTTTTTAAAAAACCCCAAAACAGCCAGGGGCATTTTGACCATGGCTTTTTTCCATCTCTCATTACATATATATTTAATGTTGATGGGCTGCTAAGACTTTTTTCAGATGGTTTTATCAACTGTCTTGTGTGGTAATCATTAGCTGGGCCAGAACGCCAAACATACCTGCCAGATATTTGGAAAACTACTTCCTTGGCTATTTTTTCTTTTTTTGTGAAGAAGCTTATAAACACTGCTCTAGTTCTCTGTGATATATTACTGTTATTTCAATCTATTGATTTTGAGGGTTCAATTTTGTTTTAATTCACCTTGGATACATATTTGAGACAACTGATTCTATCCTTTTTTAAAGAAAACAAGCAACGTCTTCAACTACATTTAGGAATGATTTCAAAATCTGTTTTTTACTTCACACCCACTTTTTAACTACAATATTTATGTTTAATAAAATGTAGCTTTGCAGATACATAGTTCTTATCGTAAACTGGTGGCTTTAATTGTTAAAAAGATACATTATTTAACTGAAAGACTATACAGGGTCTGCATGAGCAACTACACCTCATAACTGTCTCATTCATATATGTCCATCTTGGTCATACATACCCATTTTGAGTGTGTATATATAATACCCGTGCATTTTATCATATACATATTATTATGAAATGTCAGTGCCATCCATATTCAAAAAAAGAACTGCATCTTTTGCCCGAAATGTCCAAAACACTTAATCCCCACTTAATCTAGCCTGTATCCCAAACAGACTCAACAATGAGTGGTGCCAGTCATTTTTCAGCTTTGTTATTAGCAAGGGCCTGTGCAAAGGATGGATCTTCCAATGTGCCCTCAGTGTAGCAAGATCATGACCTGCTCTTTGAACTGGATCTAGAAATGAAGAGTGGGCCTGGTGGGTCACAGTGTCTTAAAAACATAAGAACGTCCATACTGAGTCAGACGAAAGGTCCATCTTGCCCAGTATCCTGTCTTCTGACTGTGGCCAATGCCAGGTGCCCCAGAGGGAATGAACAGAACAGGTAATCATCAAGTGATCCATCACCTGTTGCCCGTTCCCAGCTTCTGGCAAACAGAGGCTAGGGACACCATCCCTTCCCATCCTGGCTAATAGCCATTAATGGACCTATCCTCCATGAATTCATCTAGTTCTTTTTTGAACCCTGTTATGGTCTTGGCCTTCATAACATCCTCTGGCAAAAGAGTTCCACAGGTTGACTGTGTGTTGTGTGAAGAAATACTTCCTTTTGTTTGTTTTAAACCTGCTGCCTATTATTTTCATTTGGTGACCCCTAGTTCTTGTGTTATAAGAAGGAGTAAATAACACTTCCTTATTTACTTTCTCCACACCAGTCATGATTTTATAGACCTCTAGCATATCCCCCCCAGCCTTAGTCATCTCTTTTCCAAGCTGAAAAGTCCCAGTCTTATTGATCTCGCCTCATACAGCAGCCATTCATAGAACCATTGAAGATTAGGGTTGGAAGAGACATCAGGAGGTCATCTAGTCCCACCCCCTGCTCAAAGCAGGACCAACCCCAAATAAATCATCACAGCCAGGGCTTTATCAAGCCAGGCCTTAAAAACCATTAAAGATGAAGATTCCATGACCTCCCTAGGTAACCCATTCCAATGCTTCACCACCCTCCTGGTGAAATAGTTCCATACCCCTAATCATTTTTGTTGCTGTTTTCTGAACCTTTTCCAATTCCAATCTATCTTTTTTTGAGATGGGGCGACCACATCTGCATGCAGTATTCAAGATGTGGGCGTACCATGGATTTATATAGAGGCAATATGATATTTTCTGTCTTATTATCTATCCCTTTCTTAATGATTCCTAACATTATGTTCATTTTTTTGACTGCCGCTGCACATTGAGTGGATGTTTTCAGAAAACTGTCCACAATGACCCGAAGATCTTTCTTGAGTGGTAACAGTTAATTTAGACCCCATCATTTTATATGTATAGTTAGGATTATGTATCAGAGGGGTAGCCGTGTTAGTCTGAATCTGTAAAAAGCAACAGAGGGTCCTGTGGCACCTTTAAGACTAACAGAAGTATTGGGAGCATAAGCTTTCGTGGGTAAGAACCTCACTTCTTC
>NW_020664417.1:9019293-9047520 GCF_002925995.2 Terrapene triunguis | reverse complement strand
TTAGGATTATGTTTTCCAATGTGCATTACTTTGCATTTATCAACATTGAATTTCATCTGCCATTTTGTTTCCCAGTCACCCAGTTTTGAGAGATCCTTTTGTAGCTCTTCGCAGTCTGCCTGGGATTTAACTATCTTGACTCATATTGCACCAATTACACATTTCTGTGAAATAGTAACTGATCTATTTAATAGTGCATTGCTTCCTGAAGTGCCAGGACCCAATACCATGTAATAGAGGGGGTCTGTGTTTTCCCAAATGGAAAAATCTGTCCCATATTCACATTTGAATCACAATGTTCCATCAGAACTAATACCCACTGAACAATATTCTGTGAGACCAAGGTCACGTAATTGGATCCACGAACATGGACCCCTCTTCTCTATAGAAGAGCCTTAAATATTTAAACACCACCTTCATGGGAGCATGTCATAAATTTTAAATACAGTAGAATCTCAGAGTTACACCAGAATTGTGAACTGACTGGTCAACCATACATTTAATTTGTAACTGGTAGTTTGCAATCAGGCAGTAGAGAGGAAAAAAAGGCAGTACAGTATTGTTAAACTACTGTAAAAAAAAAAAAAAGGAAAGTGTAAACATTTTTTGACAAGGTAAGTAAGGAAATTGTTTCTGTGCAAGTTTCATTTAAATTAAGACGGTTAAAAGAGTATTTTTCTTCTGCATAGCAAAGTTTCAAAGCTGTACTAACTCAATGTTCAGTTGTAAATTTTTAAAGAACAACCATAACGTTTTGTTCAGAGTTACAAACACTTCAGATCTATGAACAACCTCCATTCCTGAGGTGTTCGTAACTCTGAGGTTCTACTGTAGTGTAGACAGACATGGAAACTACGTAACTGTCAATTGCACTTCATTCTGCCTGTATCCTTATCCACTTCAAGATGCTGCTCCTGTTCTTAAGTGTAGCAAGTGACAATATACTCATCCTTTTAATTTAGTTTCCACTTTCTAAAACTTAGAGGACATCATGTTCAAAATACTTACTTAAAAATTAATGTATTCATTTGACAAGCATGAAACAGCATCTTAGTTCAGTAAACATCTTTTTATTTTCAGTATTTAGTTTATCTCTAGATTAAAATTGTCCAGACAATTGAATTTATATTTAATAAATAGGAATGAACGTCTGTCTTAGATTTATTAGAGCTACTAGTCCTTTCAAGTCTACAACCTCTGACAAAGTATTAACACTATCTGCCAAAAATGAGGTAATTAATTGTCTGCATATAATTCAAGTAAAGATGAAAAAAATGTCAGGAATGAAGGTCTGGTGCTGCGCTTGCCCAGTCATCAGGCAGCCAACAAGCAAGCCACCTTGCTGCTATAGCCAGTTAGGTGGTTCTGCTGTAGCCCAGCTGCATTTGATGGTTGCCTGATGACTTGGCAGGTACAACTGCAGACCTAGCTTTTGGGGTTTACTTGAATGATACGCAGAACCTTAGTTACATCATTTTTGGCAGATACTTTTACTACTTTGTCAGAGGTTGTAGAGCTGAAAGGGCTGGTAGTTCTAAGATAAAAACTTATGTCATTTCAGATTCATGAACATTGTTCTAAAGAAATCTTTCATAGTGCAGAGATGTTATGCAAGGTAATAAAATAGAAAAGTTTTCCCAAGTGGTTTTTTACAGCATCAAAAACAGTTGATGGCACACTGTTAATGTCAGCAGTCTGCTTGCAAGCATTCTAACAGTATAGTTCGCTACTGCAAGGATGTACAGTATATTGGCAGAACTTCAAGTGGCTAGATGGCACAGAAGAAGAATAAGTGTACTCTTATGACTCAGGAAAGATTCTCACAAATGCCCTGAGGACCTAAAATGTTGCTGTCTGTGCAGATGTAGAGTGGGCCTTTACATGGATTCTTAAAGAAACATTCACTTCAGTAAATCTGTTCACTAGCACTGCATTACACCTGTTGTTTTACTGAGATCAACCCAGAGCTGTAGTTAATTTACTGATATAGCACCTGAATCTATGAGTTGCTGATTGCCTCTTGAGAGCACAGGGTGTGCTACAAAGTGTGGTTAAAATTGCCTTCTCAGTTTTTGCATCGCTAGAGCATTACTTCCAAATACTCTTCTGCATAAGAGAATGAGGCTTTCACTGAGAAGTGTTAGAGACACAAAGTGGGTGAGGTAATATCTTTTATTGGACCAACTTCAGTTGGCACAAGTGACAAGCTTTTGAGTCACAGAGCTCTTCGGATTTGTCTTAAAATGACTTTATGTAAACTTCAGTAGCCTAGGATCTCATTGTGGAAAAAGCACTTTTCATCTTGGTGCACAAACATGGATGTGAAAGCTGGAGTTTCCACCTTTTCACAAAACCAGCTAAAAGTAAACCATCAGTTTTTGTGTTCACATTTTTTCAAAGAATTATAATATAGTGGATGCTAGTTCATCATAATCCTGAAACTAATACAACTGTACCTCGATATAACGCTGTCCTCAGGAGCCAAAAAATCTTACCATGTTATAGGTGAAACCGCGTTATATTGAACTTGCTTTGATCCACCGGACTGCGCAGCCCCGCCTCCCCTGGAGCACTGCTTTATCTCGTTATATCCAAATTCGTGTTATATTGGGTGGCATTATATCGAGGTAGCGGTGTAGTAACATTTTGGGAGCCGATCTTGTCCCATTGACTTTAATGTTAATGGGATTCGGATATTGGCATCAGGCATGCTGTTTATTAACAACTTTTTTGAAAAAAGTCATTAATCACTAGCAAATGTGTGGGGTTGCAACCAGGGAAAGAAGTGCTAAAGCTGCATGTTACCTCTTCCTGCACTCCCCAGGCTGCGTCCTGCCTTGATACTGGGGGCTAGCACTTCTTCCTTTGGTTGCAGCCCCACAAACTTGCTTGCATCTGGGCACCCACTGCTTGCACAGGAGATAATGGGTTGGGGCATTAGGGAAGTCCCTGCCAGAGTCTTGGCACTGTGGGCTGGGAGGGAAGGCTGCAGGCAGGGCAGCAGCAGGGAGAAGGGCTGCAGCCCAGATGCTGGGGCTTTCCACAGAGAGTGGACGGGCTGGGGCCCCTGAGGCTTCCTGGCACCTCTCCCTGTGCTCTCGGGGCTGCATCCTGCCTTGGTAGTGGATTGCTACATCCTAGTATTGCCTTCCCTGACTTAAGGCTGCATGCGGGTTTATGGGGCTGCAGCAAGGAAATGAAGCACTGGGACATGCCACGCACCAGCCACAGACAGATTTGCAGGACTGCAAGGATGGATGTACTCAAGTGCAACACACCATTATTGCCACCAAGTGAAACTTCAGAGAGTGTTAAATGCTAGTCCCGCATGTTTCAGGAGCAGCATATAGTCAAGGATCTTCAGTATTGTGGCCTCTAATAGGTTGACATTGCTTTGAGCTACCCATACAGGGTAAGCCTACTCTGGGAGAGAGGGGGGAAAATCAAAAAAATAACGGGTAGATGCTCCCGCTTGGGGTGGAACTGAGACTGAGAGACTGTTGGGGTAAGGATCACAGTCTTCCCTTAACTCACAAACCAATGATCTCTCCTTCTGCTTCAGGGAGTGTCCTTTAAAAGCTACTGATTCCTTTTGATCGCCTCCCTTGTCAGAGAACAAATTATTTTTTTTAATCTGTTTATAGCCCTTTGATCTGTTAGTTCCTAGCACTGGCAAAACAGTTGTGTAATTGAGTAGGTGGTAGGTTCTAGGATCCTGGAAGCTAATAGCTTTTCCCATTGTCTTTCAGGTATATGCCAGGATGTTCTTATCTGGGGGAGTCATTCTGTTGTCTTCCTGCTTGTTCTTCCAACTGTCCCCAGTGAAGGCATATAACAGGGGTCGGCAACCTTTCAGAAGTGGTGTGCCGAGTCTTCATTTATTCATTCTAATTTAAGGTTTCGCGTGCCAGTAATAGATTTTAACGTTTTTAGAAAGTCTCTATAAGTCTATAATATATAACTAAACTATTGTTATATGTAAAGTAAATAAGGTTTTTAAAATGTTTAAGAAGCTTCATTTAAAATTAAATTAAAATGCAGAACCCCCCCCAGACTGGTGGCCAGGACCCAGGCAGTGTGAGTGCCACTGAAAATCAGCTCTCATGCCGCCTTTGGCACGCGTGCCATAGGTTGCCTACCCCTGGCATATAACAAACATTGCACTAACCTTCATGTAGTTATACAGTCTATCTCCATAAATGTCACAGTATTCATAAGATTATCAAATAGCAGCTGTGTCCACCTCATCCCCTTCATCAAATGTACCTAATTAATAACTTCTGTATAACTTATAATTCTCATTAATCTTAACTACTATATCAATCTTTTTTCTCTTTCCTCTAAAATCTAGAGGACAAAGTTTCTTCTCTCTCCTCTCAAGAATTTTCAGGGCCGAACACTAAATAAATGATAAATGCCCTTTTGTGTTATCTTAGTATAGTTTTTTTTAACTCTAATTCTGTGTTCTTGAGGAATCTCTCAATTTCCTTTTTTAGAGTCAATTCATTATTAAAGATCTCCTCAGAAATACTAGGGCACAGATTAGTTAGCATCAGTGTTCCATGGATAAAGGCCATATTTAATATGTTGGTGTACAGCAATGGTCCATTTCTGTCAGCAATTCCAGTCCCATAAACATGCATCATAGGATAGAAAAATAGTCTGTGCAGATTAAGTAAAATATCTTTTTTTAATTGCAGGTAGAGAACGCAAGGAAGCATTACAATATACAGATTTCTCGATTAACAGAAGAACTTTCTGCTCTTCAAATGGTACGTTCTGGACTGTGTTGAAAATAACTTTTATTGGTCAGAAATTTTTTTGAATACCTTTTTGTTACATGGACACATGTCCATTTGTATTTATCTATTACCGTGCACTCTATTTACAAGTATCACTGATATAAGAATCAGCTGCATATAGTGATCAAAACCACGGGGACAAAATCATTCATATATGAACTAAAATACCCACTTATAAGAATCAACCATTTTTAAGAATCGAATAATTTCAGAGAAGAACATAACTACGACCATATTGGGTCAGACCAAAGGTCCATCAAGCCCAGTATCCTGTCCACTGACAGTGGCCAATGGCAGGTGCCCCAAAGGGAATGAACAGACAGGTTATCATCAAGTGATCCATGCCCTGTCACCCAATCCCAGCTTCTGGCAAACAGAGGCTAGGGACACCCTTCCTGCCCATCCTGGCTAATAGCCATTGATGGACCTATCGTCCATGAATCTATCTAGGTCTCTTTTGAACCCTGTTATAGTATTGGCCTTCATAACTCCCTCTGGCAAGGAGTTCCAAAGGTTGACATTGCGTTGCATGAAAAAATACTTTTTTGTGTTTGTTCTAAACCTGCTACCTATTAATTTCATTTGGTGGCCCCTTGTTCTTGTATTATGAGGAAGAGTAAATAACACTTCCTTATTTACTTTCTCTATACCACTCATGATTTTATAGACCTCTATAATGTCCCCCATTAGTTGCCTCTTTTCCAAGCTGAAAAGTCCCAGTTGCATTAATCTCTCCTCATACGGAAGCCGTTCTATACCCCTAATCATTTTTGTTGCCCTTTTCTGAACCTTTTCCAATTCCGATATACCTTTTTTGAGATGGGGCAACCACATCTGCATGCAGTATTCAAGGTGTGGGTGTACCATGGATTTATATAGAGGCAATATGATATTTTCTGTCTTATTATGTATCCCTTTCTTGATGATTCCCAACATTCTGTTCGCTTTTTTGACTGCCGCTGCACATTGAGTGAATGATTTCAGAGAACAATCCACAATGACTCCAAGATCTCTTTCTTGAGTGGTAGCAGCTAATTTTGACCCTATCATTGTATATGTATAGTTAGGATTATGTTTTCCAATGTGCATTACTTTGCATTTATCAACATTCAATTTCATCTGCCATTTTGTTTCCCAATCACCCAGTTTTGAGAGATCCTTTTGTAGCTCTTCGCAGTCTGCCTGGGACTTAATTATCTTGAGAAGTTTTGTATCATTTGCAAATTTTGCCACCTCACTGTTTACCCCTTTTTCCAGATTGTTTATGAATATGTTAAATAGGACTGGATCCAGTACAGATCCCTGGGGGACACCACTATTTACCCCTCTCCATTCTGAAAACTGACCATTTATTCCTACCCTTTGTTTCCTATCTTTTAACCAGTTACCAATCCGTGAGAGAACCTTCCCTCTTATCCCATGACTGCTTATTTTGCTTAAGAGCCATTGGTGAGGGACCTTGTCAAAGGCTTTCTGAAAATCTAAATAGATAGATGTGATTCTTATAAAAGGTGTACACTGTAATGGATATGTAAACTTAAACATATAAGAAAAAATCTGTTTTAGACTTTCAGTAGGGCTGATGGAATTTAGACAATATCAATTGTCAGCAATTTTGTGAATGTAGATTCTCTGTTTTAGTCAATTCTCTGTTCAAAATTAAAACTTTTGAACAAAAGGAATGAATTAAAATTATGGGTCAACTATAGTTCTTCGAGTGATTGCTCATATCGATTCCAATTAGGTGTGTGCGCGCTGCGTGCACAGTCATCGGAAAGATTTTCCCCTAGCAGCACCCGTCAGGTTGGCTGTGGAGCCCCCTGGAGTGGCGCCTTCATGGCGCTCAATATATGACCCTGCCAACCTGGCGCCTCCTCAGTTTCTTCTTACCACCAGCGATGGTTGTTGGAACTGTGGCGTCTTGCTCAGCAAGTTCTCCATGTTTCCCTAGCTCTTTATTTTTCTCTCTGTTTCTTATACCTTTTTAATTTAGTTTTTATTTTAGTACACCTCTACCTCGATATAACGCTGTCCTCGGGAGCCAAAAAATCTTACCGCGTTATAGGTGAAACCGCGTTATATTGAACTTGCTTTGATCCACCGGAGTGCGCAGCCCCGCCCCCCCCCCACCCCCCGCAGCACTGTGTTACCGCGTTATATCCGAATTCGTGTTATATCAGGTCACGTTATATCGAGGTAGCGGTGTAGTAGTTTGTAGCAGTTGGGCTGGGGGTTTTACCCTCTATCCCGACCGCTTTTACTTGGGAGGGCTTTCATGCCCAAGTCCCAGCAGTTCAAGCCCTGGAAGTCCTGCTCCAAGCCCATGCCAACGGGCGACCCCCACTGCACTTGTCTGAAGTGTCTGGGGGAGACTCACCAAGCCAATAGGTGCAGGATTTGCAAAGGGTTTCACCCCAGAACCAAAAAGGAGCGAGACTTTTGCCTTAAGCAGCTCCTTATGGAGGCGGCACTTAGACCTCAGCCTCCATCAGTGCGGCAGGACCCGGCACTGAGTTCTTCAGTGCGTAGCACCCCGGTGGCAGTGGTGGAAGCGGCACCACAGACGGACTGTAGCAGAGATCCACGCTCCCCAGCACCGAAACCGACGGGATCAACCCAGCACCACTCCCACTCGGCGACGGAGAAGCAGCACCAGAAGCAAGGGAGGAGTCGCTCTCCATCCCAGAGGCCCGCTCGTCTGGAGCCAACCAATGGGGCGCGTCCTTATGAGGAGCGCCCAGCGCTGAAGCCTGCAGAGACCGCACCATTGACTTTGTCCCTGCAAGGGAGACAATGCCTTTGGACAGTGCCTTTGGACTTCCTGGCACACATCATTGAGGAGGTGGAGCTGCCATCCGCCCCAGACACCTTTGCAGCCACAAGGGACCTCATCGCCATGACAGCGCCGAGGTCGCCTACGATTTGAGCCAAGCCTCCGGTACCACATCATATGGCACCGTCTCGAGGCAAACCAGCGATGATCCAGCCGTCAGCACTGCTGATGGAGTCCCAGCACCGCTCCAAATTGCACCAGCGCCCCTGATCGCGATGCCGATCCTCAGGTCGGTCCCCTTCACGCAGCAGGTCCCGCACCCAGCACCAATCCCGACTCCTCCCGACGACCCCGCATAGCCCCAGCCTCGCGGCACCGCTCCCTAGCCTTGCGGCACCACTCACCAGCTCAGCTCCACTGGGCACCGCCCTGGCCGTCACGGTCCCGGTCCTTGGACTTGGGATCTAGGTATTCGGAGTGGGGCCGGCACTGGTCAGGTCATGAACACTCTGAGGTGGGGGGAGGGCTGTGGCCTGTGCAGTGGCAGGGAGCAGCTCAGTGGCCATTCTGGACCCTGTGGGCGTACCACCAGGCCCAGGGTGCCCAGTCTAAAGGCTCCTGATCGGCCACTTCTGAACCGAGGGTGCCGGAGACCTCAGCTAGTTGCCCCAGCCCTAGGGGTGCTGAGGAGGTGCCGTGCTGCCGCCCCCCTCCCCCCCCCCCCCCCCCCCCCCCCCCCCGAACCAACTCCAACTTCGGTTCCTGAGCCTGGTGGAGCAGATCATCAGGCTCCTGATGAGCAGGAGGGGCAGGAGGACCCTGTTCCCCCATTAGCCTCTTCATCCTTCTCCCCAGACAAGGCCGTCGCAGGCACTTTCATCTCTCGACCACCTCCTATAGACAGTTGCACCCACCAGGACCTTCTGCGCAGGGTGGCACGCAACATGGGTCTTCAGGCCGAGGAGGTGGTGGAGTCAGAGGACCAAGTGGTTGACATTTTGGCCCCAGAAGTTCCTTCGAGGATGGCTCTGCCCCTCATCAAATCTATACAGGACAATGTCAAGACCATCTGGCAGACTCTGGCCTCCATCCTTCCCACAGCCAAAGGTGTTGAGAGGAAGTACTTTGTGCCCTCAAAGGGGTAGGACTACCTTTTATGCACCCGCAGCCCTGTTAATTGGTGGTTGTGGCAGTAAATGAGAGAGAGAGATAGAGCAGGGGCAGCAAGCCCCAGCACCCAAGTCCAAGGAAGCCAAGCGCCTGGACTTGTTTGGGTGTAAAGTGTACTCTACGGAGGGGGGGCTCCAGCCCAGAATTGCCAACCAGCAGGCAATTCTGAGCCAATATAACTTCAACTCCTGGAACTCGATGCTCAAGTTCAAAGAGCTCGTGCCACTTGAGTCTAGGGAGGAGTTTGGAGCCATAGTAGAGGAGGGCCAGGCCGTGGCACAGACCTCTTTACAGGCCTCACTGAGTGCTGCAGACTTGGCAGCACGCACCGTGTCCTCGGGTATTGCCATGAGGCGCATCTCATGGTTGCAAGCCTCAGACATACAGCCCAAGGTTCAGCAGACAATGCAGGACCTGCCTTTTGATGATGTGGGCCTGTTCGTGGAGCAGACTGACTCGGTTGCATAACCTAAAAGACTCGAGGCCTACTATGAAATCCTTGGGGATGCATGCCCCGGCAACCCAACGGAAGCATTTCAAGCCCCAACAGCCTCAGCGGAGCTCCTACCCTCCTCGGCCAAGGCAGGACTTTTACAGAAGAAGGGGAAGGAACGGCAGAAGGAAGCCTTCCAGCCCCTCTTCCGGACAAGGCCAGGGCCTGACCAAACCATTGTTGGGTTCCAAGCAGGCCTTTTGAAGGGATGCCCGAGGACGGTGCACCAGACTCATTCCCAGATCCTTCCCTGCCCTTTTTGAATCATTTGTCCCACTTCTGCCGTGCCTGGTCCCAAATAACCGCGGATCGCTAGGACCTCAGCACGGCGGAAGTGGGATACTCTCTCCAGTTCTGTTCCTCCCCTCCTCCCCACCCCCTTTCCCCGTCCCTCTTCAGGGACCCCTCTCACGAGCAACTCCTTATCCAGGAGGTGCAGGTGCTCCTCACCATGGGAGAGGTGGAGTAGGTTCCTCAGGAACTAAGGTGCAAGGGATTCTACTCCCGATACTTCCTAATCCCGAAGGCCAAAGGGGGTCTCAGACCCATCTTAGATCTGCGTGGGCTCAACAAATTCATGGTAAAGTTGAAGTTCCTCATGGTCTCCCTAGGAACTATTGCCCTACTATTCGGCCTCTCAACAGCCCCCCCCCTCCCCCAAGTTTTCACCAAGTGCATGTCGGTCGTGGCTGCTTTCCTCCATCGCCAGCAGGTACAGGTATTAACCCTACCTCAATGACTGGCTGCTCAGGGGCTTCACCAGGGCACAGCGGTGGTCCCAAATCCATTTGGTCAGGTGCATGTTCGAGCGGCTGGGTCTCCTCCTCAACTTGGGGAAGTCGACCCTGGAACCGACCCAGAGAACAGAATTCACTGGGGCAGTGTTAGACTCAGTCCAGGCACAGGCACTTCTACCGGAGTCCCGATTCCGAGCCATCAAGGACATAATTCAAAGCCTCCAGCAATTCCCAACCTCAACAGCAAGGGGGTGCCTGAGTCTCCTCGGTCACATGGCTTCTTGCACTTACGTGATCCGGCACGCCAGGCTACGGCTCAGGCCGTTGCAAGCATGGCTCGCCTTGGCCTATCACCCAGGGCGTGACAGCTTGAATTCAGTGGTCACAGTGCCAGGGCAGGTCCTCACATCCCTCCACTGGTGGCTCGACTCTGAAGTGGTGTGCGGAGCGTCCCCTTCCACAACCCTCAACCTTCCTTGTCCCTGGTTACGGACGCGTTGGCTCTGGGATGGGGGGTGCATCTGGGGAACCTCCAGACACAGGGCCTGTGGTTGCAGGACGAGCTCTCCCTACATATCAATGTCAAGATGCTGAGGGCGGTGTGCCTCGCTTGCCAGGCCTTCCAGGCCCAACTGTAATGCCAGTGCGTAGCGGTTCTAATGGACAACACCAACACCATGTTTTACATTAACAAGCAAGGGGGAGCCAGTTCTTTTCCCCTATACCGGGAGGCCCTTCAGCTGTGGGAGTTTTGCACAGCCCACTCCATTCACCTGGAAGCATCCTTTCTACCAGGAGTTCAGAACACGCTGGCAGATCACCTCAGCAGGTCCTTCCGCACACACAAGTGGTCCATCCGACCAGATGTCATACATCTCATTTTCCAAAGGTGGGGGTTTCCCCAGGTCGACCTGTTTGCCACCCAACGCAACAGGAAGTGCCCAACGTTCTGTCCTTACAGGGTCACAGCCCAGGCTCCATCACAGACGCATTTCTGCTACCCTGGAGAGGTTGCCTGCTCTATGCCTTTCCCCCGTTCCCTCTCGTGCACGAGGTCTTGCTCAAGTTCTGCAGGGAGCAAAGGTAATTCTGATAGCTCCAGTGTGGCCTCGACAGCACTGGTACACCAAACTACTGGAGCTGTTGGTGGACACACCAGTCACGTTACCTCTCCTCCCCAACTTACTCACTCAGGACCACGGTTGCCTCTGTCACCCCAACCTAGGCTCTCTCCACCTCACGGCTTGGAAGCTTCATGGCTGAACCCCATGGAACTTTTGTACTCAGAACAAGTAAGGGAGGTCCTCCTCAGCACCACGAACCCCTCTACTAGAGCCACGTATCTGGCAAAGTGGAAAAGATTCTCTTGGTGGTGAGACCAGCATCGCACACACCTCTTCCAGGCGCCGGTACCCCTCATCTTAGAGTACTTCCTACACCTGAAACAGCAAGGCCTGGCGGTGTCCTCCATAAGGGTACACCTCACTGCTATCTCGGCCTTCCACCCAGGTGCGTCTGGTCAATCGGTCTTCGCCAACCCTATGTTTGGTCACTTCCTCAAAGGTTTGGACCGCCTACATCCTCAGATCCGACAGCCTGTCCCTGCATGGGACCTTAACCTGGTCCTTTGCAGGCTCATGAGGGCCCTCATTCAAACCACTGGCGACTTGCTCCCTCCTATATCTTTCTTGGAAGGTAGCTTTCCTGGTCGCCATTACATCTGCAAGAAGGATGTCTGAGCTAAAGGCCCTCATCTCTGACCCACCTTACACGGTTTTCCACAAGGCTAAGGTGCAACTCAGGCCACACCACAAGGTGGTGTGGCACTTCCACACCAGTCAGGACATTTTCCTACTTGTCTTTTACCCTAAGCCTCATGCCATTACCCAGGAGCAGCGACTACACTCCCAAGATGGTCGAAGAACACTAGCTTTCTACATCGAGCGCACTAAGCTGTTCAGAAAATCGAACCAGCTGTTCATAGCGGTGGCATACCGGATGAAAGGCCTCCCAGTCTCATCTCAAAGAATATCCTTCTGGATCACGTCCTGCAGCCGCACGTGCTATGAACTGGCCAAATTACCGACCCTGACTCTTACAGCACATTCCACTAGGGTCCAGGCCTAGTCAGCAGCGTTCCTGTCCCAGGTCCCAATCCAAGAAATCTTCAGGGCAACAACTTGGTCCTTGGTACATACCTTCACCTCTCACTACGCCATTGTCCAGCACACCAGAGACAACTCGGCTTTCGGTAGAGCGGTGCTACAATCAGCACTTCCTTAACTCCGACCCCACCGCCTAGGGAGTCACCTAATAGGAATTGATCTGAGCAATCACTCGAAGAAGAAAAAATCACTCACCTCTCATAACTGTTGTTCTTTGGGATGTGTTGCTCATATCTATTCCAAACCCACCCGCCTTCCCCTCTGTCGGCGTAGCTGGCAAGGAAGGAACTGAGGCGGTGCCGTGTCGGCAGGGTCATATATTGAGCACCATGAAGGTACCACTCCAGGGGGCTCCACAGCCAACCCGACGGGTGCTGCTAGGGGAAAAACTTTCCAACAATTGTGCACGTGGCGCACACACACCTAATTGGAATGGATATAAGTAACACATCTCGAAGAACAACAGTTACAAGAGGTGAGTAACCTTTTTTTCCCCCCTCCTACTCCTTTTTTTTTCTGCATTAGAGGAACTGAATGGAAAGTATTTGTAACTAGTTATCCTTTAAAGAGAAATTAATTCAATTATTACTTGTATCCCTTTTCTTTCTCTCCTTGTATATACAATAATGATATATACTGGCACAAAGTGGTGTAGGAAGGCAGTGTGGGACTGCTATGTCAGCCTTTCCTCACAGCTGCCCTGGAGGTATCTTCTGGGGAGCTGTTGCAGCCCCTTTATGCTGTTGGGGTGGCATAAAGGAGCCATCCACAGCAAGGGCTAGCCTCTAACTAAGTGGGTAAAGAATACACCAACATGTATGATACTTCATAGAAAAACACTAACCACCTAGAATAATGCTTTGCAGTTATCAGACATTTCCCCATGAGAAATAGATCTCCACAATCCTTCATTTTTCCAGACTTTGAGGCAGCGTGCAAAGTCTTTCACGTTATTTTAAATATTGAGAAACAAGGTGCAATTTTATATAGTCAATACTCTTGCACCTACTTCCTTCAAAGCATGGATTGCTCTGAAAATTGACTATGTACTGCTGTATCTTCTTAATCAACAGATCAGTACTAGATATGTTCAATCAGATTAGCTCTCTTTAGTATATATCTTTTACATAAGAACATAAGAATGGCTGTACTGGGTCAGACCAAAGGTCCATCTAGCCCAGTATCCTGTCTACCGACAGTGGCCAATGCCAGGTGTCCCAGAAGGGAGTGAACCTAACAGGTAATGATAAAGTGATCTCTCTCCTGCCATCCATCTCCACCCTCTGACAAACAGAGGCTAGGGACACCATTCCTTACCCATCCTGGCTAATAGCCATGAATGAACTTAACCTCCATGAATTTATCCAGTTCTCTTTTAAACGCTGTTATAGTCCTAGCCTTCACAACCTCCTCAGGCAAGGAGTTCTACAAGTTGACTGTGCGCTGTGTGTAGAAGAACTTCCTTTTATTTGTTTTAAACCTGCTGCCCATTAATTTCATTTGGTGGCCCCTAGTTCTTGTATTATGGGAATAAGTAAATAACTTTTCCTTATCTACTTTCTCCACATCACTCATGATTTTATATACTTCTATCATATTCCCCCCCTTAGTCTCCTCTTTTCCAAGCTGAAAAGTCTTAGCCTCTTTAATCGCTCCTCATATGGGACCCGTTCCAAACCCCTAATCATTTTAGTTGCTCTGAACCTTTTCTCTGAACCTTTTCTAGTGCCAGTATATCTTTTTTGAGATGAAGAGACCACATCTGTACGCAGTGTTCAAGATGTGGGCGTACCATCGATTTATATAAGGGCAATAATATATTCTCCATCTTATTCTCTATCCCCTTTTTTTAATGATTCCTAACATCCTGTTTGCTTTTTGCAAAACAGCTGCTTAGACATGGGTTAATTTAGCAAGATAGTGATCCAAATGTATGTGTAGAGCCATACGTAGGCTGTTTAAATATAAATTGAAAACACAATTTTTTTTAATCTCTTTTTTTCTTCCTTTGGGTGATCCATCTCCAGGAACTCTCTGTGTTTTTGCTATCATTGATGATTATACTTCTGATATAATAATCTTAGCTTTATTCTTGTTCTAAAATTTTATTACATTTAACTTTTGAAATCATAAATAAAATGAGGACTTTTGGAGAAAGGGGGAGGCTGAAGAACATAATTAAAATGGAAGGATCCCTTCACAGACCTAGTATGTCACCTCCATGAACAAATATAGAATGCATGGCTCTTCTATACAAGTTTATGTCAAGAAAAAGCTGCATTTCTTAAAGTACATTGCCTAGGAACATGAACAGGATTAATGATGGATTCAATTATCAAGTAACATTTTTTTCTTTCAATTTTTCTCCTATGTTCAGCAAAAACACTCATTTTGAGGAAAGGCATGTTGAAACTAAATTTTTTAAAAATTCTCATTTTGGTAATTACCTGTAATTACAGTAACAGGTGTCAGTCACACAGCTATTTGAACATATGTATTTTAACTAAAGGGCATAGTGACAGTTACAGTAAATATTGCAAAAATGTTTACATTATAAGTGGCCTTTTTTAATTGCATAACCTTTCACCTTTTGGACTGAAACTTCAGGAAGAAATCAAACCTAAGAACATTAATAGTTTTTTGGGGCTTTTTCTTTTTGGCTTTTTAGCAAAAATGATTTGGCCATTTTCAAATAGTGTGGAAAAATAGACATTTTTGCCGTTATAAAAAGTCAGTTGCAACCCTCTTG
This sequence comes from Terrapene triunguis, assembly GCF_002925995.2. Taxonomy (NCBI): domain Eukaryota; kingdom Metazoa; phylum Chordata; order Testudines; family Emydidae; genus Terrapene; species Terrapene triunguis. The sequence continues at coordinate 9,032,631 of NW_020664417.1, read as the reverse complement.
GACAGCTCTAGTGCCTGATTGATTTTTGGTTAGAAACTTTAAATACTGCACACAGATAGTCACTTGATAAGACACTTACCTTTTGGTGGTTATGTGGAAATCTATTGACTTCAGTAAGGACTGCTTCATTCAGTAAACAAAAGCATGTACCAGGTGTAGCAGGGCTCTGCAGGCACACCTGCTTCCTTCAGTGAGAGATATACACACTCAGATCATAGTCCACAAGCATGTCTGCATTAAAGAAATTCCACTCCACTTTTCTTGCCTTATTGAGTGCTTATTTTGCACAAAACTCAGCATTCTACATGTTGGATTTTTTTTTTTTTTTTTTTAAAAAATTTCTTGGAAGCTCCATTTTTAATAAATATTAAAGTTGAAAAAGAAACCATTTAAACCAGGAAATGCCAAAGTTAAGATTCCTCAAGCAACATTAACTGTGTGTGCGTGCGTGTGTGTGTGTGTGTGCGCGCGTGCGCTTTTCACCCCTAACCTGATCTTGGCCACCTTGTTTAGAAGTTTGGCATTATTATCCATATGTGAAGAGGATGCTTATGCAAGTAGGAGAACATAAAATGTATTACTGATAAAATAGGCTTTGCAATATGTTTGAAGCCTAGTGGCGGGCAGTTATGGATTTGTTTATAAATGATATGTTAAGGGTGTATTTTTGACTAATGTATAATCTAACTGCCAAGCAGTAATGCAAGTAGAAGATACTAAATATTAAGTATACTAGGCTTTCTGTAGGTAGGAAGGTTAAGAATTAGCATGAGACCTAGCTGAGGCCCTGTTTTTAGAATACAGTAACTCCTCATTTAACGTTGTCCCACTTAACGTTGTTTCAATGTTACGTCCCTGCTCAATTAGGGAACATGCTTGTTTAAAGTTGTGCAATGGTCCCTTATAACGCTGTTTGGCTGCCTTCTTGTAAGATTCTGTGGAAGAGCAGCGACTTTGCAAGGGAGCATTGCACAAGTTCCACTTCTCTGTCTCCTCCCCCTCCCTCCCAGCTTAGGACTTTCTGGGAGGGAGAGGGAGGAGCAGAGACACAGCTGTTTGGCAGCGCTTAAGACTTTGTGGGGGAGGGATATGGTGTGCTCTGGAGAGGAGGTGGAGTAGGGGTGGGAAGAAGTGGGCCTGGAGTGGAGCGGGGACAGGAAGAGGCGGGCCTGGAGCATTCCCAGCAAAATCCAAGCCTGTTCTCCAGGGAAGCTGCCGCTGCTGCAGCAAAAGTGCTTCCTAGCGTCCTTGCCTGCAGCGGGCTGTGCCTGTTTGGGGTAAGCCAGGGGCACTTCCCAACCACAGTACAGTACTGTACAATATACAGTATAATGCCTTTTGTCTGCCCCCAAAAAATTTCCTTGGAACCTAACCCCCCGCATTTACATTAAATCTTATGGGACAATTGGATTCGTTTAACATTGTTTCACTTAAAGTTGCATTTTTCAGGAACATAACTACAACGTTAAGTGAGGAGTTACTGTAGGTTAGCCTGCTTACTTACCCTGAGGTTATAAAATTTAGCAATATGTGCCAGGCACAAATAAGTAAACCACAAAAGAATGAGTACATTGCCAGTTGCTCAAATAGGTTTAAAACAGTGGATTTTTAGGTACTTTCTGCAGTAAGGTAAGCATGGAGCTAACCACACTAATATATCAAAACTATTAAGAAATTAATTGAAGCAAATGGAATACTATCTGTCAGAAGTTAAATTATGGTTAGCTGGAATATCATGTATGGTTAACCAGAATACCACACATGGGCAAGGGCAGAAACATTGTCAACTGTAATCTAAGATCTGTGTGGGAAGAATGGGAAAAGGTTTACAAGAGATGTGTCCAACCTGTTGTTGGACACATCAGGTTCACAAAATGGTGTAAACTGGATTGTGATGAGGTACTCCACTGGCTGTATTCTTCTATCTTTGTTTTCCACTATTCTCAGGAATTTGTGAGCATAATAATACTGAGAATTATTCTTATTTCTGTCAATTTCTTGTAGCATTGCTTTGATATGTATGTTTATTTGGCTTTTAAGTTTATATGTATCTACTAGTGTGTGGCCAGTCCCCTTCTTAAACAATAATATTTACGTAGCCACCAGGGTAAGGAACTTGTATTAGTGACATGAGAAATTTTGCATCCCATCTCAATACCAGGCTACCGTACATATATGTAAAACTGTAATCTTTAGTGATAGGATTACATACTATTTTTCCTAAATATCCCTCCATGCCTCATTCAGGACAGAGATTAGATAGTACTCAATAAATTAGCAGGAATAAATAAGAAATGAAGTGACTCCTTTGGATCGGTACTTTTTTTTGTCAGGGTGGGGACAAATTCTGTTCGCACTTATCAGGATGTTAGTACAAAGTAAATGAGATTTTGTACCAGTGTAGCTGAGAGAAGATTTGCATAGGATGTACAGTGAACATTAATAAAGGAGGAATTTGTAATGAATGAGGTTAGGAGACCAGAGGAGTTTGGATGGTGTGCAGTGAATTAGGTAAGCATTCACTCATTGACTAATGAGGATTTAAAAAAGTACCAAATACTTTCACTGTCCCATATCTAATCTATACACTTAATGAGATGGTGGCTCTGCAAGAAAAAAAAGCATAAGAAAAACCATACATCATAATGCACGTGCAAAAATAAAGAGAACTAAGTTTGCATGAGCAACCTTTTAGCTTTAGTATTTCCTGACTTTGGAGTGTTTCCCTTTGCAGCCTTAACTTTCATTTAACACATGTTTTTGTTATTCTTTTGGTTTGATGTATTTAATGCCCTTAGAAAATGGTTTGACTTCTTATAGGAATGTGGAGACAAGCAGAGTCAAATTGAACGGGCCATTAGAGAGAAGCGAGCAGTGGAAGAAGAACTTGAGAAAGTAAGAATGCAGATATTCAGTTTTACACTTTTTAACTTTTCTTTATTTTATAACATTGTCTTAAGTTTCTATTTCACTATTTTCTCTAATATCATTGAGTAAAATGGGGTGAAAGAATATACCATATGCTTAGTTTTGTATTTGCTTATTTTTTGTTTAATTGTAAATCCAGTGAAGGAAATTTGAAAAATACATTTTATATTTCTAATAAATTTTGGAGTTATAGTAGATTAACTGCAAAAGATGGCTCTTAGAGAATGTTTCTAAACTCCTAACTCACTATTCAGTATATATTCAGCATAGTCATATTACCTACTTTCAGGATATGTGTCTAACTGTGGTAATAAATTCCTTACAACTATTTTAAAGATATAAGAACCAAATAGGAGTAAGAAGTGTTTAAAATGGTCCAAAGGGTGTAAGTAGATGCAATAATGGAAATTTAAACAAAAGAAGATTTTTAGGCTGAATATCAGAAAAATTAATTAACTGCAAAATCTATAAGACTATTATCCCAGTAGTAGCAATGAAAGTCCCATTCCTTCAGTTACTGAAAACTGTGCTGGACAATGGAATGGATAACGTAATGTAGGCAGCAATACTACACTGACAGCCATCTGTGTGATAAAATGAGATTTACATGTAAGCCTATCCTTCAGATTTACCGTGAAGGCAGAGGAAGTGAATGTGATTACAGAAAACTGGAGGAACTGCACCAAAGGTGTCTGATTGCAGAGCGTACAAAAGATGACCTTCAGCTGTGTCTACAGGCGGCACGAAACAAAATTAAACAACTGGAAATGAAGTAAGTAACTGATATGTCCTCCTAATCAGTATTTCATTCAATATTTCCATCTGATCTAAGTCGTCTTGTGTCAAGTGTTTGTATTTTGTGATAAGTTCTTATTCAGAAGTAGGAATAGTAGGCTGTCATAATCATTCTTTTTTTAAAATATGCAGCATTGGGTGATATTATAAGTGAGGATGACATATTTTAGAACTAAACAGATTTTCTTGACAATATCAGAGCTGAAAGCAGTTCTCTTACAAAGGAAAAAAATAAACAATTTTTGTGGCTAATAATCCTATTTTAATTGTTAATGTTAACTGCTTGGAAAACCATTTTTTGCAAAATATTCAGAAGAATTCCTATTTTTTTAAAGTCGGCATACAGCAGGGTTTTATTTGGTCTATATAATACCAAACCACTGCACAGGACGCTTATATTATTGTTGTGGTAGCATCCAAAATGTGCTAGGTACTGGACAAACATAAGTCCACACAATCCTTCCCCTAAAAAGTTTATAATCTAAACAGATAAAGAGATTGAAGGGTGGAGGACAGGAATACAACATGTCTTGCTTTGCTTGCTTGCTTGTGTGTGTTGTGGAGGGTGGGAGTATTTGAAGTTCAAGTAGGGTCAATGAATTGTGGAAAGGGATTCTGGGAGTTAGAGGGGAGTGGGGAAAAGGAACAGGAAGCTGATGGAGAGGAAGGTAGAAATAGGGAAGAGAGGAGAGTGAGAAGCAAGTAGATAGCAGGCAAAATGTGTGAGAATAATGAGATTGGTGCAGGTAGAGGTATGAGGTGGGCACAAGATGTAGGTGGGACTAACAGAAATATAGTAAATTAGGAGAAATTATCCAGAGTAGAGCTGTGTGAATAATCACTTTTTTCAGTTTGCTGGCCGAATTGGGGGTGGGTGGAGTTTTAGATCGACCCAAAACAAAAAACCAAGGGGGAAAATTTGTTTTTTTTTATTTCAAGTAATTTTTTTTATTAAAAGCAAAGATAAATTGGAAATGCCATTCACGAAGCCCCAGGAGGTCATGGTACAGCCCTTCCCCTTATAGCTAGGGTTGGCAAAACGTGATTTTTATATTTATTTATAACGTTGACTGATATGGATGTTTACTCCTTAAGCATTTTTTCTAATTTGTATCAATTTACATTTTCACAGTTGCACAAAATTATGGATTTTAAGCATTTTTGTATTTAATATTTGACAATTATGGGAAATTAGAAGGGGTCAGACAATTATTTAATGACCGTAGACCTTGAGATTCATAAAGTAAAGCTTTGTAACTATTAAAACATAAATGGTCGACATCACGTGTCAAAATACACGAAGTAAATATTCTTAAATCAAACTCTAATTTTTCAAGCAACATTTTTCTCAATTTGCTTATCTGTACATTTTTATTATTTTTTCAGTTGGTTTGTGTATGTACAGTGAAATGGATGTTTACTGATTAAAAAAAATCTCACCCTTCCAAGTCTACTTATAACTTGTTGTCCCATGTTAGAGCACTCACCTGGGATGTGGGAAACACAGGTTCAGTTTCCTACTCGGCCTGATAGGAAGCAGGGATTTGAACTTGGGACTCCCATTTTGTAGGTCAGTGCCCTAACAACTAGGCTAGAGGGTATTCTGGGTTGATAGCGCGCGCGCGCTCTCTCTCTCTCTCCTGTTGAAGCTGTTCTGTTTTTTATAAATAATACTAATTGAGCGAGAGAGAGAGAGACTGTATATCCAAGTGGTTAAGGCACTCAACTATTGGATGTGGGAGGCCCAAGTTTAAATCCTTGCTACAAATCAGGCAGAGTGGGGACTTGAAGCCCACCTGGTCTCCCACATCCCAGGTAAGTGCTGCCCCCACAACAGTATAGAGTATAAGGGAGCATCCCCACCACTGAAGTCGAGTGGCATCTAAGTCCCCTTGAAACTATTCAGCAATTTCATGTCAAATCAACAAACAGTTTTGGTCGAGCTGAATATAAATTTTTCAGCAAATGAACTATTCAGCCAAAAAATTTTGCCCTACTATAATCCAGAGTCCAAATTTGAGTTCCGTTAGTTATTTACTTACATACTGTATTAGTAATTATTTGTATTATCATAGTGGCTAGGAACCCCAGTTACGGACTAGGAACTTATGCTTGGCGCTGTACAAACATGACAAAAGACAATCCCCTTCTCCAAGACCTTAATGCAGGTTTCCTGAACTTTGGCCTGAACTCTCACTATCCTGTTCCCTTGTGAAGTCCAACCTCCTATATCTCAAACGCACCCATCCTTTTTAATTAATGTAGTTAATTTAACATATGATGGTTTATGTATAAGGAGTGGACATAGTTAATTTTCCATGGTCATTCAATGCTCGGCCTCTCTGAGACTGACAAAAAGGAAATTTAAAATTGAATTAAATATTTTTGTGAATTTTTTGTGTGGCTATTTGTTCCTCTTAGACATAGACATCACACACCCAGGGGAATAAAAATTAGTTTAAAAAATATTTGTACTTTAAATGTCAAGCATTAAAAAGAATTCACATGTTCACCCATCCACAAATACATTGACGTTGACAAGCATTATGAATTTTAAAAATAAGTATTTGGCCTTCAAAATACAAAATATAATTAAAGGTTCTAATTAAAAGGCACATACAAATGATAGGGAAGCTTCGAAAAATGTAGACTGAACTTGACTTAACTCCTGAGTTGAAAGTCTAGTGAGATTTGTTTTCCCTTTTCAGCTCCGAGGAAGAGATATCTCGTTGCCAGGAAATGGTTTGCAAGCTGCAAAGCATTCTGGATTCTGAAAGAGAAAACTCTGGTTCTATGAGTGAACAAAGACTAAAACTTCATCAAGAAAATGAACAGTTGCGTAAAGAAGCAGAGGATTTGAGGAAACTGGCCATGGAGGCACAACAAAAAGCTAAATTAAAGGTACTAGCAAAACAAAAATAGTGTGTAATTATTTGGTTAAATGGGTTCCTACGAAAGATAAAATGCAAAAAACATTTCTAAGAAGAAATAGAAAAAATAGGGTTGGGAGTGACAACTTCAGTTCAGGCTTCTCAGTTCTGCCCTCCAGATACCCTTACTTGTGAAGTAACAGTCTGATAATTAATTCATTGTCTATTAATAAATAGAATTATTAAACAGAAGCTTCCAAATGTTCTTTTGGTGGCTTTTATAATGTGACCAGACTAAATAATAAAACATTTCTGGTTATCTAACTTTAACTGGAGCCAAACTCACTACTGATTGGCAAACTGGGCTCCAGTGGAGTTATATCTGCTTGCAGCAGCAAGAGATTTGATCCCAGATCTCCGAAACAGCAAGATTAACATTAACCACTATGTTTTCCAGTGTGCGCTAAGGCATCGTCACATGCCAGTCTCTTCCTTTTCCCCTTCTCATTCTAGTTATAAGGGCTGGAACATGGTTGGAACAAGCTTGGAGAGTTGGGAAGATTTGCAGGTGAAAATGTTTCAGAGAACACAGCTAACAATTCTGATCTTCAGGCTTCCCTCATGAACCTTCTGTGGTTCCCCACTGAAGTATCCCAGACTGACAGGACCTGAGGAAGTCTGTCAGACTGGGATTTGACTCTGCGGTCTTAACAACTGAAGTTGGGAGGCTGAAGTATAGGCTCTGAGGGATTGGGGATAAAAAAGATGGATATGGCTAGAGGCAAAAATATAAAATTCAATGGTTGTGAATATAAAGACAAGAGAAAAACTTGTCTGTTTGGAATGAAAGTTAGGGGATTAGGGAGATGGCATATGGAGAGCCCATGGAGCTAGTTTTGTAGTGAAGACTACTTTATTTTTAACAGCTATGATAATAAAGTCAGTTAGTCTAAAAGTCACCACCTTCAGAGCACTACCCTTGTTCAACAAGAGAACCAGGAAAAAGTATTTAACCTTGGAGAATTTAAAACATTTAAGAAAAAGGTCAATTTGGGGGCAATAAAGAATAAAATCCTTGTACTCACTATTTAGAAAATTCACCAAATAGTATTACATGGCTGACTAATTGGATGGAAATCAGAGGAAAACTGCTCAACTTGACTTATGTTTTTTCCTTTGTTTCCTTGGCAATTGACATGTGATCAGCATAACATACTCTGGTATGTGCCATTACATTTTTCAAGAACCAGTGACTGAGTCTAATTTTCCACATAATATGGAGAACTTAAAATTTTGTGTTACTTGGTAAATTAAGAGAGCATTTCATGTTCATTGGTGCATTTAAGGCTCCTTGTCATAAACTGAGTGGTTAAAGGTATATTGACCAGAAGTAAAATCTCAATCATATGTTTACAATAAACCAAATGGTCCTGCCTTGTATATACTTCACTTGTATGTTTGCTGAAAGGGGAAGAGGATTTATGCACACTTTTCATTACTTTACATTTTAAAAATATAAATCTCGAGTTTGCAGGGTGGAAATATTTTACTGACATAACTAAATCTTATAGTTTCTTTGTGTGTGTTAGGGGGTTGTTTTATTTATGTAAATAAATGGTGCTAAGATATCACAGTGCTTATTTTTTTACAATGTACAGATAAATGTTACCAGTTTTCTTTTGAGACTTATAATATTGCATCAGCACACTTATAGAAAAGAAACTGATTTAAAAAAACTTTTAGTGGAATACATAAAGTTTAAAGGTATACCATCAAATCAAAATAGTTTAACAACAAAAAAAGTTAAAAGTACTTTCATGTACTATATCAGCCTTATGCCAGTTTTCATGGTTTCATAATCACATTTTCTAGGTTTTTAAAAATATTTCTCTCCTTTGTTTCTGTGTGAAAGACGGTATGGGAGGAAGACTGGTTACTCATAAAGTAACAAAACTCAAAAAGTTTTCCCCCTTAATCTTTATTATATGATAAGTTTCAATGTTACTTCTAACTACAGAAAGGGGAAAAAATCAATAGTCACTACTGGAATAAAAAAGACTCTCTTTAATGTCACACATAACTTACACCTATAAAAAATGAGTGAATGTTTAATTCTAAAAGTGTAATGTATGTGCCAGTGGATTTGTTTGGGGGCACAAATGGAAGTGAGTTTTGTTTTTAAGAAACTCAAAGCCTAAACTTGTTTTGTTAGTTTCATACTATTAAAATAAATATAAGGTTTTTCTATTTTCTGTAAAAATTCTAGAATTATAAAATACCAAAAAAGTAGATTAGGGAGGTACTCCTTTATATTAGTGAAATAAGCAGTTTACATTGCTTTTTCAGGTAATATATTCCTATTTATATCTTGTGTATTCAAATAGGAGAGTTATGGGGAGAGGGGCTGAATCTTCAAAATCTAATGTTGCTATAACAACTTTGAAAATTTGATCTATTTAGGCCATGCCATTCTTACGAAAGAAATGTGATGTAATGATTTAGAATTCTTATTTAATGTTGTATGTAAATTTAAATATAAATATTTATAGGCAGTTCTGCAGAAATGAGACATGTCACCCTATTGACCCATTATATATATATATAAATAAAAAAATACTCATTTGGAGTCTTTTGATATAGGTAAATTTTTTTTAAAATTGTGTCTAAAGCTGGCAATTTGTAGGATTGCATGTGTACATCAATATTTTCAACAAATGTCATTTAAGATCAAAGATACTAACTGAAAAACATATGAGTTGGGGAAGGGTGTGTGGAGAGAGTGATCGTTTACACACTAACCCTTCAAATTAAAACTTAACCAATATTTATGTCAACCAGGCTTTTCAAAGTCAGTTTACAGGATCTTCACTATACTCCAGGTTGGACATCCAGACTGTGGACTCCTCAAAGCCAGCGAGATGGCTCTCTTGTTCATCTGAAATCTGATGTATCCAGAGGCTAAATGTATATTCAACATAATTGGTTATCTAACCTTTGTTGCTATATTTGCTTGTGTAACGACCTGGTACTTTGCATGTACAATTGTACACCTAAACAAGGTCTCAGTTAAGCACACAACTGAGCCTGCACAGTTATTTAGTATTTGAATTTTAGTAGTTCTCACAATGGTGATAGGTGCTTTCCAAACATACAAGATGTAAACCCTTCCCCAGAGAGCTAACCTTCTAAGAATACAAGTAATTTACAGAATTCAGGGGAGAAGGATAAAGCATATATTCAATTTATAAAAACAATAGGCATTACAATCATCACTACCCTTTATTGCCATTTGTATTAGGTTTTAAATTGGTCTTATGAGCATATTTTTATATGCACACTTAAAGTGAATGTTTTGGGGGGTTTTATTCTTGGGCTAAAGTTGCAAACTTCTATTGTCTGATTGTGGCTTTTTTTTTTTTTTTTTAACTGTAGATAAGCACAATGGAACATGAGCATTCAGTGAAGGAGCATGGGTTTGAGGTTCGACTGAAAGAGATGGAAGTCACTAATCGAACTTCCACTGTTCAACTGAGACATCTGTTGGTGGCTCAGCAAAAAGCAACGAACCGGTGGAAGGAAGAAACAAAGAAGCTTACAGAAACTACAGAAACCAGGATCTGTAATCTGAAGTAAGTGCAATCAGTCTTTTTCTTTTACACTTTTTATTAGTTTAACTCTTAGGTTTTGGTTATCATGGTCATCATCATGAAACTGTACTTGTGGTGGGGAAAAAAGATAGTGAGTAAATAATTCAGGCCAGAAGAGATGTTGCAGTCTCAATGAATAAACAAGAGATGCTGCAAAAAGAATTGTTAGTTTCTGCTTTCCTTTCTCAGATGCACTTAGCAGGCTGATTGCAGAAATGAAGGCTTTGTACCTTGCCAAAAAGACAACACTACTTGTGTGTTTTTGACATTTTGTAATGGCAAAAAAGTAGTTACAATATGTCACTTTATTTTAATACTGTTTTTCAAGTAAACTTTACTCATTTTAGAAAACTTAACTTTGGCTTATGAAAACCCCTATATTTACAGTTCTTCAAGGTACCGTCTGTATATTCACAGTTGTGGGACGAATCATGGAATTTCAGGAACATTCTGAAAACATTGCCTGTTGGAGCTGCATGAGTACTCTCTTATGACACCAGAAGCTCTTAGATGAGGTTATAAAAGAGCCATATGACCTTTGTCCTCTCAGTTCCTTTCTTTCTTGGCTAGATTTTGTTATTAGGGACCTTTCTCCATATTAAGAGCAACTTTTATTGTTAAACAGTATTCCAGTTGGTGTTGCCTAGTTTTCACTATTACACTCTGTTTTTGTCTGGACCAGGGTCCTGGAGTCTCTTTGGCCATAGACAATCTCTGAGTACTTCTCCACCATCTTTGGCTTATGCAGGATCTTCAATACCATCAGTGGAGTGTACGGTTATACCTCTAAGGGTATGTCTACACTGCAATTAAACACCTTCAGCTGGCCCACGTAAGCTGGCTTGAGTTCACAGGGCTCAAGCTAAAGGACTGCTTAATTGTGGAGTAGGCATTTGGGCTTGGGCTGGAGCCCAGGCTCTGGAACCTCACGAGGGAAGAGCTCCCAGAGCTCGGACTCCAGCCTGAGCTCAAACTGCAATTAAACTGCCTCTTAGCCTGAGCCCCACAAGCCTGGGCCAGCCACATTGTTTAATTGCAATGTAGACATACCCTGTGTGCACATTCTTCTGGGGAAAGCTCTCTTAGTCCAGTGTTCTTGGAACTGAGTGTTAAGGATGAGTCTCCATTTAGGCTTCATTTCCTCCAGATGTTCTTCTTTGCCTCATCACCACGAGAGTTGGGCTGAAAGGCTCATTGGCGCACACCTCAAAGCAAGAGTGCTTTAACGTCCCAGGGCACTCATTCTCTTTCAGGCCGTCTTTCCTTGGTCTTCCTTTAGTCCACAGACTCTCTCTCCTTATTGGCAGGGTCTCCTAAACCTAGCAACCAAATGTAGCATGAGAAGAAAACGACATCTCTCCTGTATATAGTGGTTTCTGAAGTTGTGAAAATAGCAGCTCTGCTGTTCTATTTCTTCTCATCAATATATATTAAATAGTTCTTCTTAAAGTGCTGTCTCTGTTGGTGCTCCACTTTAGGTGTTTGTGTTCCCCTGAGCTCGTAGTCAGAGACTTTTAGTAGCAGTGCTGGTTGGGTTGTACATGCGTGGTCCCTGCCTTGTGCTCCTGTAGGCAGTTAACCGACGCTGTGCGACCAACCCCCACTCAGTTCCTTCTCTATCGCCCTTGGCTACGAGTCAGAGCAATCAGCAGCGCCTCGCTACTTTGTAGTTAATTAGTTACAGTCAGTTACTTAGTTTCCTTATTAGCAGCTACTTAGCTTGTTTCCCTTTCCTTTTCTCCGTTTAAAAGAAAAAAAAAAAATTGCCCTTCACGTGAATGAGGCACTGATGGATCCTGTAAGGGTCATTCTGTGGACCCCCGTGGCTGCCCCTCCAGCCGGCGGAAGGTCCGACAGGAGGTGTGTACCAACAAAGGGCGTCGACTTTGCATCCAGTGCCTAATTTCTTAGTGATAGACGCAGTTCAGTGATGTGGCATGCAACACCAGCCCTGAAACACAACTCATGAGAAGGACTGGAAAAGACTTGATCAGTTTTGGCAGTAAGTCTTACTCCTTGGCTACCCCTCACCTCCGCATAGCCAACTATCCAACATTACTAACAAAATACAACTATACAAACTACACAAAAATGTCCGAATTGATTAATTTTATTGCCAAGGACAAGGGGGAACAATTCGCAGCACTTGATTCTGAGGACAGGGCTACAACATCTGTGTCGACGGTGGTTGTAATGAGAAGTTCATGGATCTATCTTTCTGGCTTCCCTGAAGAGGTGCATTTCACAGTGGAAGACTTGCCAGCCCAAATTATCCGCCAAAATGACAGACAACTTACTCACAGGCTCACGAGTGACTCTCCGATCCTTGGGAACTGTAGCGAGGCGGTGGGATACCCCACAGCCCTGCTGAGGGCGGAACCTCCCCCAATACCAACGTGGGCGGAGCCACTGGGTCCGGCGCCCGCCTCTCAGAGGTCACAGCGCCGACCCGGAAGTATAAAAGTCCACCAGCAGAGCTCAGCGGAGCACACGCCGGCGGAGAGAGCAGACGTCTGTGGCCGAGCTCCCGCTTGGGAGACAGCCGCAGGCCACGACCAGCCTGCTGACTTACCAGGCCTGCCGAGCCTACCTCTCGCCCGATACCCTGACGAGGACTGGCCAAGCCTGCCCCGTACCAGCTACTCCGAGGAGGAGCCGAGCCTGCCCCGTGCCAGCTATCCCATGGAGGAGCCGAGCCTACCCTGCGCTAACTACCCAGAGGAACCGATGCTGGTGGAGAGCACCGAGGACACTAGGACGGCCCAGGTACCATACGAGGGGGAGTGTGGAAGTAGCCCGGGGGCAGCCGACCCCAGTCTGGCTGCTGCACTGCCAGAGCCGATGTCAGTGTGTTGCGGCCAGGATTCCCACTGACAGCAGCGAGTTTCCGCCACTGCTAGGGCCCCGGGCTGGGACACAGTGGAGTGGGAGGGCCTGCATCCCCCCTGCCACCCACTCCTTGGGTGGCAGACTCCCCCTTTTCCCCTGACGTAGAGAGGCTGGGTTACTGACTGATTATTTGCTTGCTGCCCCGCCCTGACCTAGGGCCTGGGCTGCTACAAACCCTGACCCAGCCCCTGCTTAAGGGCCTGGGCCTC
>NW_020664417.1:8993206-9019283 GCF_002925995.2 Terrapene triunguis | reverse complement strand
CGCTGAGGGCCGAACCTCAGCCCAAAACTACTACACGAACCTATAACCCCAAACCGAAGAGGAAACAGAGGAATTACTTTACATCCCAATGATACCACTGGCCAATGTATTCACAACAACAGCGGTGATTTGACTCACAGGGTTGCAGACACAGGCCCTTAGGGGACAACAATCTACTTCTCAAGTTGCTGCATCCCAACCATCAACTTCCCCTAACAAGAACTCTGGTGGATGGAGACCAATGCTCGACCTCCAATAATTCAACAAGTTCATCAGAAACACAACGATTCAAGATGGTCTCACTATACACTATAAGTGACTGCCTGCTAAAAGCATCAATCCAGCAGACAGCATTGCAAGCCACTGAAGAGGTGGTACCCCTCTTCACGAATCTGGGCTTCCTAATAAATACCAACCAGCCCACTCTAACAACAGTGCAAGAGCTGGACTTCATTGAGGCCCAACTCAACTCTATTGAGGCTGTAGCCTCACTACCAAGACACGAGCCTCATACCCACTGCGTGAAATAGCCCACAGATATCTGCCAGGACTTGCCCCCAACTCCTTGACCACATGGCAGCCACAACATTTGCTGTCAGGCACACCAGATTAAACATCCGTTGCCTACAAGGAAGGCTACGTATCAACTTTGTTCCACACAGACACAGCATAAACAAGCACCCCACGATATCGGGCAAAATAAAGGACCCCCTTCTCTGGTGGGCAAAACTGACCAACCTGTGCAGACCACAAATGCCTCACTCCTGGGATGCGGAGCACACCTGCACCCACATTCTATATAGGGCTGCTGGTCCCCTGTGGAATCCCTTCAACATATAAACCTATTGGAACTTCAAGCTGTCCATAATGCTTGCTCCCAGTTCCTGCCACTCATCAAGGATAAGGCTATTTGAAGCCTTAGCTTGTACGTATTATATATACAGACATGGGGGAGCACACTCACAGTACCTCTGTGTGCAAGCCATGAAACCCTGACGATGGTGCATCAGACACAATATCCACACCACCACAGCAGATACCCTCAATGGACAAATTTCTCAGGACCACGACGGGAGCTCGACAACACAGTACTCCTGCGTGTATTTCAACACTGGGGGTTCCCCTCAGTAGACCTTTTATTAACTGCACAAAATACCAAACACCCTCGTTTTTGTTCCGGTGCAGGTCTCGGTGTGCAGTCGTTAGGCGATGCATTCCTCCTCGAGTGGAACGCTTCCCTTCTCTATGCCTTCCCTCCTATTCCTCTCTTAAACCGAGTGATCCACAAGATCAGGCCGGATGGGCCACAGTAATTCTACTATCATGGTCTCGCCAAACCATGGTATCCTTACCCCCTCAGCATGACCGTGCATTCTTGAATCGCACTCCCACTTCTGTCTCATCCGGTGTCCCAGGACTCAGGCTGCGTCCTGCATCCACAGAAACTTCATCTCAGAGCATGGCTCCTCCATGGTTCACGGAACCTGAGCTTACCTGTTCAGAGGAGGTACAAAATATAGTTACACACAAATGAACAGAAACAGAAATGAACTGTCGCCCATACACCCTGAAGGGGAGACGAGTTAAGGCCTGGTGCCAACTAAAACGGATTACTTCCATTCCAGGGACATTACCCTCTATACTGCGTTACCTATTAGAACTCAAACAGTCAGACCTATCCATGAGCTCAATAAAGGTCCATCTACCTACCATCACAACATTGAACTACGTGAGCCTACCACACCATGGGACCTGAACCTGGTCCTTTGAATCATCACCTCTTCCCCATGTGAACCCATCACTGCTACACCGTTCTATGAAAGTAGCATTTCTTGTGGCAATGACATCTGTCAGACGTGTGGGAGCACTGTGGGCTTTCATGGCGGAACCCCCATACATGGTCGTCTTTGAGGATAAAGCCTCCCTCAGACCACACCCCTAAACCCCACACAGATAGAACACATTACACACTCCATAATTTTGATGTTCGGAGGGCATTGGCTTCTTACATAGACAGGACTAAACCATCCCAAAGATCACCCAGACTGTTTCTATCCATCACTGAATGCTCCAAAAGGAGCACCATCTCTAAACAAAGACTTTCCACGTAGATCCATAATCGCACAAAACTCTATCATCAGTGCAACTGCCAATCCCTCACGGGGATTCGCTCACATCCCACTAAGCCTTATCAGCCTCCACGGCTTCCCTGCACAATGTACCTATCACGGACATTTGTAGAGTTGCTGCCTGGGCCTTAGCCCATACCTTTAGACAGCACTATGCCTTAGAGCAACAGGCAACATCTGATACCTCCTTTGGATGCTCTCTACAATCGGAGGTCACAACTTCAACTCCGAAGCCCCTCCTTCCATCGGAGGGCACTGCTCTAAAGTCACCTAAAGTGGAGCACCCACAGGGACAGCACTCGAAGAAGAAGAGAAGGTTACTTACCTTGTGCAGTAACTGAGGTTCTTCGAGATGTGTGTCCCTGTGGGTGCTCCACTATCCTCCCTTCTACTTCAGTTTCCTTATTAGTCTGTGCAGTAGAGAAGGAACTGAGTGGGGGTTGGTCGCACAGCGTCGGTTAACTGCCTGCAGCAGCCCGAGACAGGGACCACGCATGAGCGACCCAACCGGCACTAATACTAAAAGTCTCCGACTACGAGCGCAGGGGCGCATGAACACCTAATGTGGAGCACCCTCAGGGACACACATCTTGAAGAACCTCAGTTACTGCACAAGGTGAGTAACCTCTTTTTTGAGTGATGATCCCTATGTGTATTCCAAATGTGGGCATGTGTGCGTACCGTGCGCCTGAGTTCAGAGATATTTAGCAAACAGTGTCCATTGGTCTGCACATACATGTGCTCTGAACTGAGGGTATAACGGAAAGTGCACACCGGCACCTTTCCAGTTCCTTCTTCTGCTTCATGGCCTGAGTCAGAATATTCTGTGTCCACAGCTTCTTCCTTTGACTGCTTCAATCTGTAAATATATTGTAAATAGTTTATTTTTTTACTCTTTTAGTCTTGAGTACTGGCATAGTTCATTATTTTCCATGGGAGGATAGGCTTATGCCTAGAGTCCTGGGATTCAAGCATTGCATTTCCTGCCCCCTCTCCTTTTCAGTGAGTGACAAACACCAGTGCTGCCTTTATTGTCTACCCAAGGCTCACATCTCGGCTAAGTGCAGTATTTGCCGCTCCTTCCCTCCCAGAACTTGAGGGTTGAGAGCTAAGACATAAAATATCTGATGGAGGAGTACATGAGACCCCAATCAGATCTGGGCCAGGGAGTCCCCTGATATATTGGCCTCAGTCAAAGGGTAGTGCCCCTCCAAGCATGAGCTCAGAAGTCGAGACTAAGACTTGCAAGCCTAAGGAGAAGATTTCTCATGAGAGTAAAGGACACTCTCGCAAACTCTTTTTCCAAGCTGCCCCAAAGAAAAGAGATTCTCCCTGACTCCTTCAAAGTTGGGAGAAATCTTCTCAGCAGGAAAAAGTGGTACAAAGGCGCATGGATCTGTCAGCTCTGGTACCGGTTCCGACATGCAAACCAAAAGAGACACATCCACTGCCACTCCCTTTGACATAGAGATTACACTTTGGGCTAATATTGTCATGGCCCCAGACAGATCAGTCTTCCACTGTGGCCAGGGAAGCACCAGATCCAACAGCTCTACCAATTGACCTACCTCGTACCCTGGGGCAATCTGAGAACTACAGATGACATTTTTACTTTTCCCTATCCTCCTTTCCCTTCCTCTCATTTGTCTTTATTCAAAGACATAGTTACTCTGGAGGAGGAAGCTATTCCAAGGACATGGAGCTGCTCTCCTCTCCCACCCGCAAGCCTCAGTACCCTACCGGATCTGCAGGTAGTTCGGGATCCAGGTTTTTTATCCAGTGAGTCAGTCTCTCCAGAAGAGCCTCTACCCTCTCATAGAGAAGGAGCCCTAGACAAAAGCCCTAAGAGATCAGAGTTCCATCCTCTTACAAAATATAACTTTCCAAGAGACAGGTGGTACCCTGTCAAGAGATCCTCGTCATACAGGCTGTATTGGATCCCTTAGGATTCTTAGGCTAGGCACCCAGGATCAGAACATGAACCTTACTTACCATGTCCTTGCCAAGACCAGCCAGCCTCGTTGGAGTATACAGAAGATGAAGATGAACCAGATCCATTGGTTCTGGGAGTGATTTCATCCTCTTTCCCAAATGAGGCTGTTACCCCATCTTTGCCAGTGCTGGCTGATGGCTACAGGCAACATCAGGATACCTACAAAGGATGGTATTTGAGCTCCAGATACAGCTTGAACTCCTAAGCTCTTCACCTCACACTTGAGTTCCTACGTATGTTAATGTAGATAAGAATGACAAGTGAATTGATCAGTTCAGCAAACAAACATATCGGACTGTCTCCATTTATCCCGGTCTTATTCTTCAGCTTGTGGTGTTTTCATCCCCAAAGACATGTGGCATGTTTTTTTTAATATTTAAAGTTAATAGACAAGTAGAGAATGTTTGAATAGTGCTCTTTAGTTATTGTGTATTAGTGCATGCAGTCAATCCTAATAACACAGACATAAAACAAAATATACTAGGCAGTGTTTTCAATGTGGATAAAGTGCATTCATTTTTCACATCAGCAAGAGAATTGGTTTGTATGCATGTACACTAATATGAGAAAGTTAAAATGTCATTTTTATAGCTATATTCATTTTCTGAAATGCAAGATGTACTCAAGTTTACACATATGCTAATGTGATTCCTTATCAGGAAGACAAAAAAAATTCAAATGTAAATTTAAAAAAAGGAAAGATTTTTGCTCTTACGGGTATTGTGAAATTTAAAATATTTTCATTTAACAGGCCATTAAAAAGGAAACATTAAAAGTTCACAAGCTTGGTTTTTTAAACTTCGGATTAACCGATAGACTTGTCACATATAATTATTTTTAACAGATTACATGTCCTAAAATGAACCATAATGCTCCTGATGTTCTCCTTGTAGTAGATAACTGGTGAATTTTTTGAAGCATAACTTTTATTTGTAAATATCATTCAACCTTTTCTAGCTGTCAGAAACAGAATGCTCTTAGTCTGAGTTGGAGCTGAGCCCAGGTCTCCAACTAGGACAGGGAAAATAACCTCTGAAGTTTGTGTCCTACAATAACTATACATTGCTGCTAACATACATACTGTGCTTTCTTCTCTAGAACGAGAAATAAACTTGTCTTCATGTAAACGCCACTAGTTTGTGTAAAGTACAGTAAAGCCATCTCTGACCCACATTAACACTGGCAACGTTTGGCAGCATAACTCTGTTCCAAAGCTATTTCTGTTTAACAGGAGCTAAGTTAACTTTTTCCTGCTGTACTTAGCAGGAATTGAATCTGAGATAGCTGGGAATAGAGAAGGCTTTGGAGACTGGCCAATAAGCAGTCGGAGATATAAATAGGCTAATGAGAGGATGGAACAAGACACACTAAAAATGTACTTAATTATTAGTATTTATTGTGTTTCAGGGCTTTAGCTATGTAGTGAACGACCAATAGTATCATAGACAATAGAAACTGAAAAGACATTTATATTTTAGTTCTCATTCTCCACTGTCCTGCACCTGAGTAGTTATTTACACCCTACAGAGTGGGTTAGATTTTTCTCTCTTATTTTTGTTATAATAATCTTAGTGGGTAAAATATTTTAAATAGCAGTGCTATTCTTTTTTTCCCTCTTGGATGACATTGTCTCTTTATGCATCTAGGATGTGTGTTTTAAAAATACGTTACTGTGACTTTAAACTTCAGTGAAATTTGAATTTTTCAGAAGCATCCTGCTTAAATGGTGGGCATAGTTTTAATTGAAGATGTTCACCACTTAACGTTAATCATTATCTTCCATGAGTGTGGCTGATCATCTTGGGTCTTCTCCCGTTTAAACCACTGTCGAAACTCCCATTGACTTGAACTGAAGCAAGATTGTGCCCCTTATTTATTACATATTAATGGTATGAAATATCACCTCATAGCCAGATTTACAACACTGAATTTTAAATTTCATTTTAGATGACCTGTTAATGAGAACAGATACTTCTAGAGAGTTGCTAAAGTTTAGGAAATGAAGCAACTTCCACAATCTGTATAGAAGACTTGCTGTGATTCTTGAGAGATTAAAATTGTTGCTAATGCTACAATTACAGGATTTTGTGTTGCCAAAAACTTTTCACATAGATTTAGCTCTCCAGAGATGGCAGGCTGAATGCTGATCCAAATAGTTTGATTTTTAGGATCGCTATCCAGGGGTAAACTTTATGTATTCTTAAACCCACCATATACAGTATTTTGCAAAGATTTCAAATTTTTCTTAGAGGAAGAGAATCTTGTTTCACTTCTTTAGAAAGAAACCATCAAAACACACAGCTCTTACGTGAGGTGTAATGAACAATACATCTCGTCTTCCAAGTTTGTATGCATTAACTTATTTGTACAGCTGACTGTGTGTAATTAGTTGACTCTTGCTGATACTTTCTATCATCTATTGTAAATATTTGAGTAGTGGAGAAAACTTGTTTTGTAGTGTTTTACAGAGATAATTTTAAACAATTGCATTTGTGTGAATAAACGAATGTAATCTGACGTTTACTCTCTGTAAATGCACATTGTATCATCTGAGCATTAGCCATTCAGTCAGCTAAAGCAACATGTGAGCTGAAAGAGACGGGGGGGCGGGGGGAACATCCAAGAACAAAGAAACTAATCAAAATGTTTTTCTCAATCCAGCATCATGGGTCATCCTGGCTGATGTTGGACTTTATTGTACACAGTTTCCTGTTTAAGAAAAAAAATTAAAGCTTTCTGGGAAAAGTGAAATTATCTGTGGAAATAGCCACTTTCCCTTTCAAAGTTATGAGTAGGACAGAAATGTTAAAACATTGCTGTAATGGGTCAGAATCTTCAGTCTTTGATTTAGCTTCATCAAACTGCTGACAATGGGATATAACAAACTGTCATATCTGTTATGGTCTTTGAACCTTCATGAAAAATATGAATCCCATTTTGAAAACATTCCTGTTTATATGTGAGATTGTCCTTGTGGTGTCATCTGGTGATGTCCTGCAAAGATTTAACATGCTATTTACTAGTATAATAGCTATTTCATCAAACAGTACTGCCTTAATGATCAGAAAAGGGAAAATAAAAACAATTCTTTTCATATTAAAAGATGTAAATCTATACACAAGCCATGTGGAGTACCTCTGTCGCTGTAACAGATATTCTGCACTAAGTCTGACAGCAAGTAGTGTCACCTTTTGGAGGTGACTTCATAGTTAGTGCTTATAAATATATAATATAAGCCAGTGGTCCCCAATCTTTTTTGTCGAGCGGGCGCCAGACCACGAGCCACGGAGGACCGTGGTGGCGGACGAGCATCCACCGAAATGCTGCCGACAAGCGGCAATGTCAATAGGTGTCGCCGCCAAAATGTTGCCGACAAGCAGTGTCATCCAGAGGCGTCGCCACTGAAAATCTGCATTTTGGCGGATGCTTGTCCGCTGGCCAGTACGCGGGCACACTTAGATGCCCCGGCGGGCGCCATGGCACCCGCGGGCACTGCGTTGGGGACCCCTGATATAAGCCCTCCTCAGAAAATGAAGGTAAAAGAATCAGTTTGTCCACCATGATCTAGATACAGTAAAAATGGAAACTAATTAATTCTTTGCCCCACCTCCTTCCCCCCAAAGAAGTTTGACTTTGATATAGTGTAATTCCTCATTAAATCTATATTCTGTATGATTGGTGCTCTGATACTACATTGACAAGAACCTTAAAAATACCCATAAATAAAATAAATTGTACCTATTTTTTGTATTTTAGACATTCTGTGCGCTACCATACCAAGGCATGTAGTATGAAATGCAATTTATATGAAAATTTAATTACACTATTTATAGACTTATAGACCCATAGACTTTAAAATCAGAAGGGACCATCATGATCATCTAGTCTGACCTCTGATCACCCTGTCCTGTAATAGACCCATAACCTCTGGCTGAGTTTCTGAAGTCCTCAAATCATGATTTAAAGACTTGAAGTCTTTAAATGGCCGAGAATTTGCCATTTACACTAGTTTAAACCTGGAAGTGATCTGTGCCTGGAAGCTATCTGTGATAGCTACAGCAAGGTTTAAGAATCTGAAGTGCCTTTCAAAATCTCAGAGGGACGAGGTGTGGAGCATGCTTTCAGAAGTCTTAAAAGAACAACACTCCAATGCACAAACTACAGAACCTGAACCACCAAAAAAGAAAATCAACCTTCTGCTGATGTTATCTGACTCAGATCATGAAAATGAACAGGCGTCGGTCCGCACTGCTGTGGATTGTTATCGAGCAGAACCCGTCCTCAGCATGAACGCATGCCCCCAGAATGGTGGTTGAAGCATGAAAGGACATATCAATCTTTAGCGCATCTAGCACGTAAATATCTTGCGACGCTGGCTACAACAGTACCATGAGAACACCTGTTCTCACTTCCAGGTGACGTGAACAAGAAGCAGGCAGCATTATCTCTTTCAAATGTAAACAAACTTGATTGAGCGATTGGCTGAACAAGAAGTAGGACTGAGTGGATTTGCAGGCTCTAAAATTTTACATTGTTTTATTTTTGAATGCAGTTTTTTTGTACATAATTCTACATTTGTAAGATAAAGAAATTGCACTACAGTACTTGTATTAGGTGAATTGAAAAATACTATTTCTTCTGTTTTTTGCAGTGCAAATATTTGTAATCAAAAATAAATATAAAGTGAGCACTATACACTTTGTATTTTATGTTGTAATTGAAATCAATATATTTGAAAATGTAGAAAACATCCACAAATATTTAAATAAATGGTATTCTATTATCGTTTAACAGTGCGATTAATCCGATTCATCTTTAATCATTTGACAGCTCTAGTTTAAACTTAATTAGATCATGATCACTCGAACCAAGATTGTCCTCTACAACCAGTTATTCTGTGAGGTCCTCACTACTCACCAAAAGCAAATCTAAGATGGCATCAACTCTTGTTGGTTCAGCAGCTATTTGGTGAAAAAATCTGTCTGCTATCTCATCCAGAAAATCTGGGCCCTATCATTATTAGTAGCATTTGTCCTCAAATCTGTATCTGGGAAATTAAAGCTTCCCATAATCACATATTTTCCAGTAGTATTTATTTCATTAAAAAAATTAAAGAGCTCTCTCTCTGTCTCCATTTAATTCTGGGGGGTCTGTAGTTAGGGTGACCAGACAGCAAGTGTGAAAAATCAGGACAGAGGGTTTGGGGTAATAGGAGCCTATATAAGAAAAAGACCCAAAAATCGGGACTATCCCTATAAAATCGGGACATCTGGTCACCCTATCTGTAGTATTATACCCAAGCACTATCCCAGGGGAACCTCTGGTAGCTTTCTTCCCCAAAGTGATTTGACCCAAACAGAGTCTGTCTTATCCATTCCATCACTTCTAATTTCTTTACAGTCTACTTCATCATTCATATACAATGGTACTCCCACCTTTACCTTTATTTCTGTCTTCGCCGAACAGCACATTCCCTTCAATACCTGTACTACAGTCATGACTGTTTTTCTACCATGTTTCTGTTATCTCTAGAATATCTGGTTTCACTTCCTGCACCAGTAGTTCTAGTTCCTATGCCAGGCTGGGAAGATACTTAAAGAAATGGAGGCTCAAGTGATCTTCAGTGGGATTCTACTTGTGCCTCCATTTCTTTAATCGTCTTCCCCAGCCTGGCATAGTCTCCTTTGATGCATTCTCGCAAGAATCTAGCTGTATCATTTGTTCCCACATGAAAGACAATCAGTGGATTCTTTTCTGCTCCCATTAGGATCCTCTTCAGCCTCAGGTCCTGATCCTGTATCTTAGGTCCTGGCAGACAGCACACCCTTTTGTTCTACGGATCAGTTCTGGTGATAAACCTGTCTGTTCTTCGTAATTGGGAGTCACCAGTCACATAGACCTGGTGTTGGTTTGATTCTCTGGCCTACCTCCTGTTCTTTCTGACTGCAAGTCCTCTTGTCTTTTGTTCTCCCTTGCAATCTTCTGCAAGTCATACTGTATCCTGATGGGGTTCCAAACTCTGGGTATCTCCATTGACTCTTCCCCTCTTCTTATAGGTGTAGCCACTCTTCCCTTCTTTCTAGCCCTCCCCACTTCACTTACTACCTGCTGTGCCCTTTCTTCATTTTCCAGCTCAGCAAACCTTTCCTGAGCTCTACTTCTTCACTCCCCAGTCTTTTCCTCTGCTTGGTTCTCATAGTCAGATGCTTCCACTGGCCACTTTCCTCACCCAGCAGTCTCCCCTCAGAGTTCTTCAGTCCAGCTTGCCTCTGCAAGTCTTGACTCTTCTCTTCAGCGTCCTCTCGCCTTCCCTCTATCATCTGCTTGAATCCTCTTTGAAACTCAACCATAGTTTTCACCTGCATCTCCACACCTCAGATGTTGTCTTCCATCAGCTCTATCAGGCGGCACTTCATACGTACAAAGCTCTTTTCAGATACCCACTCCAGGATCATCCACAGCTTCCACATCTGATCATCTTCATTGTCTCTTCCATTCTTTGGGTCATTACTACTGCCTCCTATGTATCTGTCCTAGGAAAAATACAAAACACAAACAAGCACCAAAACAAAACCAGAACACCACACAATCCCTCCCCAAAACTCCCCTTAAAAACTCCCGTTTTCAGCTCTGTTTGCTGCTTTTGTGCTGCTAGCTGGCTGCTTGGCTGTCTTTTATAGGCCCCCTAATCAGGCAAACCTCATGGCCTAATCAGGACTCTGTCTCTCTCACATCACACTGCCCCCTACCAACCTGTGCAAACTGAAAATAAAACAAAAAACACACAAACTCACTCACTGCCCCTAAGGAATAGCAGCTTGCCTTCTCCCTTCTCCAACAGAACTTCCCACTCAAATTCCTGTTTATTCAGTAGTCATTCTTGAAAATAAGATCCTCGTCCACATTAGAATCTAACAGATTTAAAATACTACTTTAAAAAATAGAGAGGTAAAATGTCTTGCTTTGCCATGAATTAAGAAATATTACTGTTGATTCATCTAAAAGTAAAATAACATAGTGGTGAATGCCTCAAAAAAGGCATATCATGGAAAATCAACAACACCCTTAAGTATAGCGACATTGCAGAACTCCTCTGTGATGAAACTCATTCTAGCTAACCTTTAGCATAGTAACCCAGGGCCCAGTCAAAAGCCCACTGAAGTTAATGGTAGGATTGACTTCAGTGAGTTTTGGATTGAGGTCCAAGTTTGTGGTTGATCTGCACTCAGCTCTCAACATATTTTAAGGGCTACATGCCACCTGGTACAAAGTTAGGTTTTCCTTGAAGTTACACAAACCTTAACATTCTTCTAGCTTTTAAAACATATTTCAACTTAATCTCAGCTTCTGATAGATCAGCAGCATTGTGATCCTCCATGCAGATGGCTGCAGATCCATTTGGGTTTTTATAAACCAATTACTGAACAGAAAACACTCTACATTTAGCAGTATTTCCTAGCAGATATTCACTGCGTTTTGAGGATAGTCTGAGCTATATCTTGGCACTTTGAGAAATTAGTGTTTGACATTTGAGGCTCAGTTATATATATGAGAATAAAGATCATGTTAGTGGTAGCATCGAATCAAATTTTCTTATAAAAAGTTAAATGATTTCTTTTTAATGTGCTATATAATGTTTGGTAAGTTTGTGTTTCTCATTAATTTGCAACCTCCTTTACAAAAACATACTGTTCTATGGCCTTTCTGTACCCCAGTTCACCAAAGCTCACTATTACACAATGTTTATCTTCACTGAGTCACTGACCCATTTGCTGATGGTTGAATTTCCTATACCATTCTCTGCAATGTGATTTCAGTCTCTCCTTTCCAGGTATTTGAAATATTTCAGCTTCTCCTCTTATTTCCCAGCAGCAGCTATTTAATTTTCCATTGCTTCAGAGTCACTTGTTTATCCTCTTTTCAATCCATAGTGTTCTCAGTATATAGAGGAAATCCAATTTTTTTAAAAAAATTAACAATAAATGAGACCTTTTAGCATTACTGATGCTACTTCATTTCCTAACTTAAAAAGTAAGCTATATGGACAAAAAATAGGTTTTGGAATTTGAAAGTGAAAAACCAGGTGAGACTATTTAAAATAATACTAGATACCTTCTCAGGTTGGTTATTTCAGTGAAAGAAGTTATATAAATACATGATATTATTTGGCAAGTATATTTTTATACCTCAATGAAAAATGATCCAGGATTTCTCAAATACTCAGGGCTCTGCTCAATCTGAGCTCATGATCATCACTGTCTTTCAAAGCTCAACTTGGGTTTGTGGCAAAGCACTTATAAATTAGAGGATAGCATTGTGAATATATGTAGACTGAATTCCATAAGAACACAGTACGGTCTCATTTATGATATGAAGTAAATTAGCAAGCGGACATCTAAAGATACTGTACACTTCTTAAAAGAAGATTACTGATATTGGGTTTCACCTTGGCCCAGAATGAGAGCAGGGAGCTAGGACTGTTTCAACATACTAATGCCAAAAGTCCGTCTTGGAGGCAACTAAGGAGGTCAGTGCTTCTTACAACAAAGGTCATGCTTCCAAATAAAAACATTATGCTTGGCAATATCTTATGACCATTTTTGGTCTTTTTATTACTGCAAAAAGACAAAATGGTTCTGTAAAATGCACAGTGGTGTAATTCTGACTTGAGAGCTTCAGTTTATAGATGCATTTGGATAACTATAATTGAAGTATAATAAAGCAAAATCAAAATGCAGTGAACTTTGCTATATTTATAAACTGATTATGAAAGAGAATGAAAAAGTGTGACTGTTAAGTCATGAAAAGAAATAGAATGACCATTTTTCCAGTAATACAAGTTATGTGATTCTCACGCTGGAGACATGCTTCCAGTGTGTCAGTTAGTGGGAACTTTCAAAGCTATAACCTTTTGACAGCTATTGTTCTCCACATCAACAGTCACAAGGTGAAAAAACATACAATATTTACATTTATTAAAACATTTGTAAGCAATTCAGAGCAAGGAATTTCATTGTCTATAAAGTTCCTAGTTCACTTTTGACACTATATATGTAATATACGTTACTCTAGTTGGAAATAATGGTGATATTATGAATTTTAAGTTGGAGATAAATGTACTATATTTTAGAGCTTATAAAGAATTGAGCTAGGTTTGGGGCCAGGAATAAGAGACTGGCTCTGTATCTTGTCCAAGTCTCCCTTAGGCAAAAGCTGCATGTTGTTTAAAGATAGAATCATAGACTATCAGGGTTGGAAGGGACCTCAGAAGGTCATCTAGTCCAAACCTCTGCTCAAAGCAGGACCAATTTCCAGACAGATTTTTTGCCCCAGATCCCTAAATGGCCCCCTCAAGAATTGAACTCACAACCCTGGGCTTAGCAGGCCAATTCTCAAACCACTGAGCTATCCCCGCCACCCCTTTTAATCAATAGGCGGTTATATGACATGAATAAATTACTAGAACCAAACTAAGATGTTCAGTTTACTTGTAACTGAATGACTTAAGCCATTCATAACCCAGATCTATCTGCAAAGGAGGTTACATTACTCTGATTATACCACATTTAT
The DNA here is from genome assembly GCF_002925995.2 of Terrapene triunguis. Lineage (NCBI taxonomy): Eukaryota > Metazoa > Chordata > Testudines > Emydidae > Terrapene > Terrapene triunguis. The sequence goes on along the minus strand of NW_020664417.1, from coordinate 9,005,591 downwards.
CACTTTTCCCTTCCAGTCCTCAGAAGTTGAATTTCAGTCTAGCTTGCATGTGTGAAAAGTGTGCAGTCATTTTGATCATTCCTTCTAATAAGCAAGGAATCAGACAACTTCCTAAGGAATTGAAAGCAGTAGTCCTCGATTGATTTCAGTGGGGGCTGTTCCTTTCTTACCACTTAGCAGTGGTTTAGGGCTGCTGGTGGTAAATGCTACTTTATTTTTGTGTCTATAGCTGGCAACAGAAAACCTTGACTCCCAGCACCAACAGCTTTAATTGCCTTTATCTTTTTACAAATATACTATTTGAATCTGTGCATAATAAACAGTATGGTATAAACAGACTTAGATCCATTATTCAAGATAAAGACCCAGTTTCATCTCCTGAAAATGTTAACATTTACAGACAGTTCTGCTTATTTTCAATAATTCTCTTTCCCTTTTGTTTTATTGCTTAGGACATTTGCATGAAACAGGAACTCCACATGCCTCACTTTTAAATCCCAATCCTCTGTTTGTGACATGACACACAATTATTTCTGCAGTGATAATTATAATGTCAAAAAGACAAAATCATGACTTCAGGTGAAGAATAAGCAGAAGAACCAGAAAACATAATAAAGATTCTGTTTCCACACAATTACTCTAGTAATAAAGAATCAGGAAAGAACAGAAAATAACAGCTGTATGATTTTAAAATAGTTTCTAACTGTAATCTTTTTGTTTTTCATGATCCATCAGCTACTACTGAAGGGTAAATTACCTAAGTTTTTTTTAAATAGCTACAAAAATAAAATGCCAGTGATGTCACAACACTGGAGAAAACATTGCTTTTAATCAAGTCCCACAGTAGAATTCTTGACATCTTTTTTTGTAGAAATAAATTTAATCTAATCATTTTGTAATTTGTGATTAAAACTAGTTGGAGAATTATAGATCTTTGAGGCAGATACTGCAAACACATGCATGTTTAATTTTACTCATGTATTAGTCCTATGAAGTCAATGGGACTCCTCACATGAGTAAAGTTAAGTGTGTGTGTATTTGCAGCAGGGGACTTAGAGAAACAAAAGAGCTATTAGGTCACCTCGTCCACCCCCTTTCCAGTGCAGAATGGTTGTCTTCTGTACATTTACTATTGAATTGTCCAATCTAATTTTAAATACCCCAGGTAATGGAGTTTCCATCTTATACCTGAGAGGACAGTTCCACAGTTTAATTGTCATTGATTCTTAGGAAGTTTTTTCTGAAATTCAGGCTAATTTTCCTTGTTTTAATTTCATTCATTTTCTCATAGTAATTTGCCCTTTGGAATCCAGAGTAATTCCTTGTCCCTCCTTATTTGCACCCTTCAGATATTTGTAGACTAATGTTATGTCCTTCTCTTATCGGTCATAAATGTTTAACTCTTTATTTGTGTTTGTCCCACCAGACTTGTAATAATCTGTGCAGCTGTTCTTGATTCTTTGAGTGATTGTACCTGTGCATTCCACTCCAAGTGTGTGCGCACCCTGATAACAGTTGCCAGAAATGTTTCCCTCAGTGGTACCAGTCAGGGCGGCTCGAGTTCCCTCTGCTGCCGTGCGACTATAGCGCTGGTATAAAACACCCAACAAACTCCATGGCCCTCAGTTCCTCCTTAATGCCTGTGACAGTCGCTGGAACTGCTCCTTGCTTTGGCAAGCTTTCTCAATGGTCTTTTTTCTTACATCTGTACATAGTTAGTTGTAGTCCGTTTTAGTAAAGTTCTGGAGCTTCATGTTTTAGTGGAGTTTTTGTCATTCCCTGGTGCTGAGGTGTGGCTCAGTTACCAGGCTTTAAGCCCTGCACCTCCTGCAACAAGGCTGTGCCCCTGAGTGACTCACATTCAAGCTGCCTGAAGTCCCCAGGAGAAGCTCATGTTGGGGACCATTATCAGATCTGCAGAGACTTTAAGCCTTGCACGAAGAAGGACTGGGAGGCCAGGCTGAAGTTTTTGCTCCTGGAGGCAGCACTGAGACTTCCATCTGAGCCAAGTCGGTCAGACTCAGCACTGAGTGCTTCAGTGTCGTAAGGAGTGCTCCTCCTACCATACCCTAGTCCCAGCACCGATCACCATCCCCACAAGAAACAGTTGACTGACGGGACAATCCCTGGCAGTGAAAGCAGCCAGGCATGGGTATCAGAGTAGAGTGCAATCTAAACCAGGGCACTCCTCTGTCTCAGTACCGTTGAGTCTGGCACTTATGCAAGCACTGTTGAGTCCAGTACTGGATGAGCCATCTACATCTATGAGACAGCGTAGTATCGACCACACCGGAGGTGTTTGACGATGCCAAAGATCTTCTCTCGCGATCAGTACCTGTATTACTGGCAGTACGAGTGAGTGTTATTGGTGCCGGCGGTCAGGAGGGAACCTGTTGGAACCTGTCATCTTTCGGTACCATGCCCTTCAGTACTGTCAAAAGGGAAACGGCTATGCTTGCTGGTCGGCACCAGTGTCTGCCACTGGTGGGAACCACACCACTGTGGTCACAGGACAGAGACTCGTCATCTTCTGAGTCGGAAGTTAGTCTTACCCCTCTTGTCCGAAGAGTCATTCCCACTTCTCCCACAGGCATTTGTACTGTTCCATGGACCCGGGCACAGGAGTACCATCGAGTGCATAGCCAGGTGGTCACTGGGGACCTATGCCAGTTTGGTGGCCCTTTTGGAACCCGTAGAGGTTTCCCCCAGATTTCAGGGCTTATTCCAGGTGCTCCTATTGGGTGGCCTGCTCCTGACTCCAGTACCAAGCCCAGTACCAAACTACAGGAGCCAGCTCAGTGGGATAGTGCCAAGGCAGAAAGGGAGGCCTCCTCCTCCCCTGATGAGGCAATCTCAGGCGGGGATGTCACCTTCTGTGGATGACTATAGGGCTCCCCAAGAGTTGTTGAAGAGGGAGGCCTTAAATCTGGGCATGCAGGTAGAGGTAGTGAAGGAGCTCTCCCATAGCTTAGTTGACATTTAGCTGCTGCAGGCCTATCAAAAGTAGCCCTGCCTCTTAATGATCTCTTAATGTTAAGACCTTGTGGCATAGCCCTGCACCCTTCTCCCCATGTCAAAAAGAGCCCGAGCAAAAATCCATGTCCAAGGTTATGAGTGCCTGTACACCCTCTTCCCCCCCCCCCCCCAACCGCCGATCCCTGGTGGTATCCGCTGCCAATGAGAAAAAGACAGGATCATCAGGGTGCAACCCCAAAATCAAAGGACTCAAAGAAATTGGACTTGTTCAGTAGGAAAGTTTATTCTACTGGGAGATTGCAACTCAGAATTGCAAATCAGCAGGTGCTGCTAGGCAGGTATGATTTTAACATGTGGGACTCCATGCAGAAGTTCAAGGACTTGCTCCCACAAGAGTCTAGGCAAGATTTCTCGCTGGTGGATGAAGGCAAACCAGTAGCGAGGGCCTTATTACAAGCTGCTTTGGATGCGGCTGACTTGGCAACCAGGTCCATGGCTTCAGCAGTCGTCATGTGCAGGAATTCGTGGCTACAGTCCTCGGGACTCCCGCAGGAGGTCCAGCAAACCCGTCCAGCTTTGCTTTTTTCAGAACAGACCTGATGCAAAGCTGCACAGGTTAAGACTCCAGGGCAAGCCTTAAGTCCCTTGTATTGTACACACCAGCACCTTCAATGAAGCACTACAGGCCTCGACAGCCCATCTGGTACTCTGCCCTGGCTGCCCGTCAGGATCCACAGAGAAAAAGAAGCAGAGGTTTTAGACATAGGCCACTACCCCCTTCTACCTCAATGTCAATGCCTGCCCCATCTAAACATCCAGGGGGTTCTAAGCAGGCATTTTGACAAGACTTGAGGATGCCATACCAGTTCCTGCGATGGCAGACTCTGTTTCTCCTTTGTTTCAAACCGCCCTTCCCACTTCCACCATGCTCAACACCCAACAGTCCATGATGATATAGGATCATGCACTGAGAAAATGGGAAACACCCTCCAGTTTATTTCTTCTACTCCTTCTCACCCTGCTCCCCATCTCTTTTCACTGCCTCCTCTCATGAAGAACTTCTGTCCTGGGAGATTCAATCTCTCCTTCAAATGGGAGCCGTGGAAGAGGTTCCACAGAATTTAAAAGGGAAGGGGTTCTACTGCCATTATTTCCTAATCCCAAAAGCCAAGGGACGTCTCAGACTGATTTTTAGACCTGCATCAGCTCAACAACCATCTCAAGAACATAAAGTTTCACATGTTCACAGTGGCATCCGTTATCCCTTCCCTGGACCCGGGGATTGGTACGCCATCCTTGATTTAAGAGACACCTATTTTTATATATCAATATACCATGGATACAGAAGATTCCTCAGATTTGTAGTGAACCACTGGCACTACCAATTCATGGTCCTCCTATTTGGCCTGTCTGCAGCTCCGCGAGTGTTCACAAAATGTATGATGGTAGTCCAGCCATCCTGGGGAAATTAGGAGTGCTAGTCAAGGGCCAATCTAGGGCTCAGGTATTGTCCAGTATTTGACTAATCCAGTTGATGTTCAAGGCCCTAGCCCTTCTGATAAATGTAGATAAGTCTACACTCACTCCAGCGCAGAGGACAGTTCATTGGAGTGGCGTTCGACTCTACTCAGGCCAGAGCGTACCTCCCAGAGGGATATTTCCAGTCAGTCACATCCCTGATAACACCTGAAGTGTCATCCAATCACAAAAGCCTTATGTGGTACAACATGCAAGGCTGCACGTCAGACCCCTCCAGACGTGGCTGGCCTCAATGTACTTGCCAAACTGCCATCATCTGGACTCTGTACTTATGATGCCTCCTCAGACTCTCATCTCCCTCAATTGGTGGTTGGATCAACTCACTGTTTGTATCGGTGTTCCCTTTATACGCACTCAACCGTTTATAACCCTCGTCTCTGACACGTAAGCGCTAGAGTGAGAAACCTACCTGGGGCTACTCAGAACTTAAGGCCTCTGGCGGAACTTTCACTCCACATCAATGTCAGGGAACTCAAGAGTGTTTCAACTGGCTTGTCAGGCCTTCCTGCCCCACATTGCAGCCAGAAACTTGTTTGTTCTCATGGACAACATTGTAGACAGGTTATATCTCAACAGGCCAGGAGGAGCTCACTCTTCCCTTCTTTGTCAAAAAGCAATTCAGCTATGGGAGTTTTGCATAGCCCACTTGATCAACTTCTTGGAACGCAAAACGAGCTGGCAGATCACCTCAGCAGGTCTTTCTCCAGTCACCACGAGTGGTCTCTTTGCCTGATTGTGGCAAGGGACATTTTCCAACAGTGAGGGACTCCCCAGATACACCTATTTGCAACCAGGTACAACAGAAAGTGGTACCAGTTCTGCTCCCTACGAGGCCACAGTCCGGGTTCTATCACTGATACCTTTCTGTTACCATGGACTGAACATCTTTATTATGCTTTCCCCCTATGCCGCTCATGCAAAGAGTACTGTTAAAGATCAAGCAGGACCAGGACCAGGTTGTTCTGATAACCCCAGCATGACCCCACCAACATTGGTTCTCCACTCTTCTAGGCCCTTCAATGGCAACTCCAATCCTGCTTCTGTCACATCCGGGCCTGATCTCCCACGACCATGGTCAGCTGCTCCACCCAAATCTGAGTGCCCTTCACCTAACAGCCTGGAAGCTCTGTGGCTTAATCCCAGAGAGCAGGCTTGCTCAGAGCAAGTTCATCAGGTCCTATTAGGTAGTAGAAAGCCCTCTACCAGGGCTACTTACCTCTTAAAGTGGAAGTGGTTCTCTGTCTGGACATTCCAATGTGCTCATCCTTCCAAGATATATTTGATTATCTATAGCACTTAAAACAGCAAGGCTTAGCGATCTCCTCTATCAGTGTTTATCTGGCAGCGATATCAACTTTCCACCTTTGGGTAGATAACCATTCCATTTTTTTAAATGACATGTCTGTCCTATTCCTCAAAGGTCTACAAAGGTTATACCCTGAAGTGAGTGAGAGAGAGACCATTCCTCCCTGGGACCTAAGCTTATGGAACTACTGTTTGAACCTTTAGCAATGTGCTCCTTACTATACCTCTTCTGGAAAGTGGTTTTCTTAGTGGCCACGCTTTGGCCAGAAGGGTCTCGGAGCTCCGTGCCCTCATGTCAGAGCCTCTGTACATAGTATTCTTTAAAGATAAGGTGTGTTTATGTCCTCACCCCAGTTTCCTGACGAAAGTTCATACCAATCAGGCAATCTACTTACCAGTCTTCTACCTGAAGCCACCTGCAAATAGGAATGAACAATGCCTTCACTCATTGGACATTAGATGAACCCTAGCTTTCTACATAGAAAGAACTAAACCATTCTGAAAGACCACCCACCTGTTTGTAGCTGTAAGGGTCAGGATAAGGGTCTCCCAATCTCTTTAGACAATTTCATCCTGGATTACTTCATATATTCGCACTTATTATGATCAGGCGGGTTTTTGCCATCAGCTAACCTGACTTCACATGCTACAAGGCCGCAAGCATCCTCAGCAGCATTCCTAACGCAGATCCCTATTCAGGACATTTGTAAAGCAGCAACCTGGTTATCAGGGCACACATTCTCCTCCCATTACACCATCACTCAACCATCAAGAGATTATGCCACTTTTGGTGCAGCTGTTCTGCAGTCAGTATATCCATGAACTCAGATCCCTCCACCTTTTCAACTGCCAAAGTCACCTAGAATGGAATGCACATATGTAATCATTTGAAGAAGAAAAACCAATTACTAACCTTCCATAACTACTGTTCAAGATGTGTTGCGCAAGTCTATTCCATGACCTGCCCTCCTGCTCCTCCTACACTGGAGTTTTCTAGAAAGAAACTGAGGAGGTGCAGGGTTGGCTGTGCACTTTATACCAGCGCTATAGGCGTGTGGCAGCAGAGGGTCCTCGAGCTGCCCCAATGGGTACCACTGAGGGATGTTTCCAGCAACTGTGCTCAGGGTGCGCACACACCTAGATTGGAATGGACATGTGCAACACATCTCAAAGAACAGTTGTGGAAAGTTAGTAACCAGTTTTTACCCCTGCTGTTTGTCATATTTGGTCAATACCTGTCACCTCAGTTACTGTAACAACGTTTTCTCTGCTTACCACATTGCATCCTCATATCAGTTCCAAATTGCTGCAGGTAAAACTGTTCTTTATCTTCTCTCATTCTACCATGCACACATACACTCTCATAAATATTTGTGCTGTTTACAATCTTCTTCATCCTTGCCTTCATATTTCTGACCAGCTACAGTCTGACCTACATGTTATTTCTTGTCTCCCCTAATCCCCAGATGTGTAAAGTAGGGCCATGTTGATTTTGTGATTACTAAGCTTGAAACAGTGGCACTTAAAGGATGACATACAAATAATTGCTTAATAACAAAAAAGCTAATATTGCTCTGTACATTAAATTTAGGTTTACTCCAAGTGGAGTAAATCTAGTAAATTAATGGCTTGTTTACTAGAGAACATAATGTTTATCCCTTTTTCTACTGTTTACTATAGAAACAATTTTTTCTTAAGAGCAAAGAAATATTTCTTGCTGTCTTGTTTCACAGGAATTTATACTATAATATATTTACAGTATATAGTAGCACCCACACTAATACAGTGGTCACCAACCTGTCGATGGTCAGTTCTGGAGCCTCTGCCAGTCGATTGAGATTTCTGGGCCACTAAAAGTTTGGCAGCGCAGCGGGGCCAGGCAGGCTGCCTGCCATGGCCCCATGCCGCTACCGGAAGCAGTTGCCTGCTGGCATGTCTCTGCGGCCCCTGAGAGGGGAGGAGGTGGCTCCATGCACTGCCCTCACCCCCAGCACTGTCCCTGCAGCTCCCATTGGCCGGGAACTGGCTAAGGGAGCTGTTAGGGTGGCGCTTGCGGGTGTGGGTAGTGCACGGAGACCCGCTGTCCCCCCTCACCCCGCAGGGGCTGCAGAGACGTGCCAGCAGCCAGCCGCTTCCAGGAGCAGCCTGTGGTAAGCACCGCCCGGCTGGAGCCTACACCTTGTATCCCCTCCCGCACCCCAGCCCAGAGCCCCTCCTGCACCAAACTCCCTCCTAGAGCCCACACCCTTTCCTGCACCCCAACACTCTGCCACAGGCCGGAGCCCCCTCCTGCACCCAAACTCCCTCCCAGAGCTTGCATCCCTCGCTCCTGCACCCCAACCCCCTGCCCCTGCCCCAGCCCAGTGAAGATGGGGGAGAGCAAGCAACAGGGAGGGGGGAATGGAGTGACTGGGGAGGAGCCTTGGGGAAGGGGTGGGGTAGATCCTGGGTTGATCTTAAAATCAAAAAGTGATCTTGTACGTAAAAAGGTTGGAGATCACTGCTGTAATACTATCCCTTTAATAAGATGCATTCTTTTTCTTAAAGAATTCACAATCTTGATGCTCCTGATTCAATAAAAATTTAGTATTTGCTAAATGAGAGATCATTTTACTATTTGCTTTGTGTAAAAATCTGGTGAAGTGTCACAGATAAAGTATTCTGTTGAGACTTTGTGCTCAAAGTGCAAGGTGAATTTTTTACCTTGTTTTCTCTAACAGAAATACATAGCAATATGTATATTTTAAAAATTTCTACCAAAATAAGACCCTCCACTGTAATACTGCTCCCTGCGGAGAGAGAATGATGGACCAAACTATTGATCTCTTTCAACACCTATAACTCAAATATCCTCCAAACTTGACTTCTAATTATTCATCTCTGAAGAAGTCTCATAGCTAAAGAGCACATCGTGCATCAATTTTTAAGATCTACTCCCTATTGAATTCAGTGACTCCTGCTCAAAAGGAGTGAACGGAATGATCCAGGTAACATAGGCCCGTTAGCCTGACATCAGTTCCATTACTTCAGATTTGTTGCCCAAAAAGAATAGCTCTGATGTGGGTATCTCTCCCACATCCTCTGCAATGGCCTTGTTTTCCTCAAATGCTCCTTTAAAACCTTTGTTGTCTTGTGGCTCCACTGTGTGTTTGGCAGGCTGCCTGCTTGTAATGTACTTGCAAAAAATAACAGTAATTTTTTTTTTATCTTTAGCAAGATGCTCCTCAAATTCTTTTTCGGCCTGTGTTATAGTTTTGCATTTTACTTGCCAAGGTTTGTGCTCCTTCCTATTTTCCTCATTAGGATTTGACTTCCACATTTTTGCCTCCAGCAGTCTCCATTACTCTGCTGTTTAGCCATGGTGATTCTTTTGGTCCTCCTCCTGTTGTTTTTCATTTGGGGCATGCATTTAGTCTAAGTCTCTACTATGATGTTTTTAAGCAATCTCCATGCTGCTTGCAGGCATTTTAGCCTTGTGTCTGCTCTTTTTAATTTCCATCTACCTAGTGTCGTCCTTCATGTGTAAATCCTCTTTTTAAAGTAAAATGTTATTGTGGTGGGGTTTTTGATACATTCTCTTCTACAAGGTTGCTAAACTTAATTACCCAGAGGTAATGGGCACTTACTGAGAGGTTTGGCTATAGTCATTTCATGGGCCAAATCCTCTGCTCTATTTAGGACTAAATGAAGAATTGCCTCTCCCCTTGTGGGTTACAGAACTAGCTGCTCCAAGAAGTATCATTTATGGTGTCCAGAAATTTTATCTCTGCATCATGTTCTGAGGTGACTTTTACCCAGTCAATATGAGAATAGTTGAAATCGCCCATTATTGTTGTGTTTTCTGCCTTTGAAGCCTCTCTAATCTTCCTGAGCATTTCACAGTCACTGTCACCGTTCTGGTCACCACCATTAGTAGTACTGCTACACTTATTACTCAAGCATGGAATTTCTATCCATAGAGATTCTATGGTACAGTTTGATTCATTTAAGATTTTCACCTTATTTGACTTTTTTTTTTTTTAACATGTAGTGCCATTCCCCCACTAGTGCAAACTACTCTGTCATTCCTGTATATTTTTTATACAGGTATTGCATTGTCCCATTGATTATCCTCATTCCACCAAGTTTCCATGATGCCTACTGTATCAATGTCCTCACTTAATGCCAGGCACTCTAGTTCACCCATCTTAGTATTTAGACTTCAATGACATATGTCCTAAATTTAGGGATGGGGGGAGGAAGTAAGTTGAAAAATGATTTAGCAGATTAGTGACCATAACGTTTTAGCAGATCCTAAGGAAATCCTCCTTGCCATGTAACATCAGCACATTTCTCCTTAACAGGATTCTGGTAGGGACAGTGGCTAAAACAATATTCACAAGGAAAATTGCAAATATCATATTGAAACAAACAGTAAAATGATACCAAAAATGGCCTTCAGAGGAGAAAATGAAAACTGCTAATGTAAAAAAAAAAAAGTAGATCACACAATTTTAAGATTTTTCTGCAAATTCTGATAGCTTTTGCCTCCCTAGCATTGAGCATACCTTAGTCTGCCAGTAATCACACTGAAATCCATGGATGATTGCAGAGTAAAGGTACTACTCAACCTGAGTAAGGGCAATAATATTTATCTCTAAGCTTTTTTCATTAGAATGACATTTTTATCTACAAAGCTAACAAGAGCCATTTAATGCTAGCATCATTAAGCACAAGCTGTCTTTTTCTTTATAAAAAAGAATTTATTTAAAAATTGCATGAAACTATAAGAGTCACAATTTTCAGTCAATGGAAAAAAAATTCTAGTGATACACATACTGTACATATTGACACATGTATTTAGCAGTCTCAACATGAAAAAATATAATATGGGGACAAGTTGCTGTGAGATTCTTAGTTATATGATTACATTTGTAACTTTAACATTGCGTTAATGTAGCTATCTGCATTGAAATCTAACTGGCTGAGAGAACAGATCTGTTATGTTTCAGCAAATAAAGTGGTGAGTTGCTTTTTTTTTTTTTTAAGCTTTCATCAATGAGCAGTGATAAATTCATACATAAATTCACAATCTGTATGGCAAGGGTTCTATTTATTATGATGCTTTTAATTTTAGTCTTAACACTATCTTCACTTGACTGCAGGTGCCTTAGGTATCTTTGTTCCAGTTTTCTCATTCACTATGTCATAGCTGTGGTGCCCGTGTCATTACACATTTAGTCATGTAAATTCCTCGAGAGTCCTCAGACTTGTCCTTGTACTACTGTGTAACTAATCTCCAGTTTTCATGTCTAAATATAGGTGTTGACCAGAACCGTGTACTTTGATGTACCATACAATGTATTAACTGAATTACACAGCATTTTGAGCCAAAGGAGGCTTCCTCCATTTCTAAAACATTATTCTTGGCTATCCTACTATAACGTTTGGCAGCCATAGCTGCCTATTTTAAGGATGAGAGACAGCTGCAGGTACTGGCAATCCACAGAATGCATAATTATTAAGAGTAACTGAAGCATATGATAGTATAATTCAACAGAAAAAAACATCTGGCACGTACTATATTTGTCATGTGAGAGTTTTGCAGTAGGTACTTGCTGCAGCTGGCAGATTCATCATCCATCTGCCAAAATACTAAACAGCTCACCTTTTGTTTTCTACTTACTTTGCAAAGACAATATTGAATAGAAACTAATTTGATCAACTTTTTTAAAGCCTTTGTCTTTGTTTTTTTAATTAATTCTAATTTTTTTAATAAGCAGAATGGATCATCTCTTTAGCCCAGTACCTTTATTGTTCCTTGTCATTTATAAGGCTAAATCCTTTCCTTTAAAGATGTGTTAGTATGACAATCAGGGTCCAGAAACCCTACGAGGACCTCAGAAGGTTTAGGCCCAAAAATGAGCATTAGTGTACTATGTGCTTCATTAGTGTACTATGGAAATATATCGAGTAATGTCTTTTATGAAAGCTTGTAATGCTCAGAACTTCATGGTTATTATGAGTTATATACAGACTATGGTTATGAATTTATGTATTTGTGTATATGGAGAATTGTGCTAATCAATTTCCGTTTCACCTCACAACAGGGCTGTGAGCAATGAGACAGGGAAAGGCACCTCACAAGCCAGGTGTTTACACAAAACTAGACTCAAGTAACAATCCGCCGTGCAACCCAGGAAAACACAGTGGTGGACCATTAAAGTTAATGGAAAGATACTGAGGTATTCTGGCTATCAATTAGAGGGAATTTTCCCGACTCTGAATAACCATGAGTCACTATGCCAGGAGAGGGTTTAAAAAAGGGGCAGCGGCAGCCATTTAAAAAAAGGAGGCTTGAAACTGAAGTTTTCATCTAGAAACTGAGGTACAGCCTCTTGACAAGAAGCTGTCTGTGAAATGTTGGATCCCTCCTATAGCTAGTGAGTAACTGGGAAACTGTTCAAAGGCAATAGAATCCCTTTTCTAATACAAGTTATCTAGGGTTACCATATCTAACAAATAAAAAAAGAGGACCCTCCACGGGGCCCTGGCCCCGCCCATTTCCCCACCCCCAGCCCCGCCC
>NW_020664417.1:8978099-8992806 GCF_002925995.2 Terrapene triunguis | reverse complement strand
GCTGCCTGAAGCCCATAGCGCTCGGGCCTCTCAGCTCTTAACAGAGCCGAAGAGTCAGGGGAGGAGCTGAGCAGCCGCGGGAGGGGAAGTACCCAGCCGGCATTTTTCCCGGACAGGGGTTTGATTGCCGAGAAGCCGGACATGTCCGGGAAAAACCGGACGTATGGTAACCCTAAAGTTATCTAATATGGAAGTGTAAAGCCTGAGATGACATCTTTGTTTGTTTTCTGTGTAACTTGGAGGTGTTTGCTTTCCCTTACTATTTCATCTTTGAATCTGCGGTTTTTCTATTAAATAAACTTTTTGTTTATTTTTACCCAAGCAGGCATCTGGTGCACAAACTGTGGAATGTATGTGCCAAAGTGAACTGATAACAGGGGGGCTGGTTTCATCCCTTTGGGGGTGATGAACCAGAGGGGGATAATCTGAATGTCTGGTAGTTCAGAACTTGGGAAGACTTGGGACTGTTGGAGTGACCCTACAAGGAGTAACTAGGCTGTTGGAATCAGGGTGAGACCTTGTGCTGGTGTCAGGGATCTGAGCCATAACAGCATACCATTAAGGCATCCCAGTGTTACAGGACAGCCAGTGACAAAACCCCTTACTGGGCTGGGTGATCCCCAAAATATCACAGTGGCAGTCATTACAGGAATTGCACCCTAATATCAGTGAACTGAAGTTCACACTGCAGACACTTGCTAAGCAGACCCTAACAGATTCAAGAGTAGTTTGGTGTGACGTTCCAACTAAAAATATTTTCTTGGTGTAACACTGTACATGATCACATCCACTCTGATAAAGTCTGTGCTGTTGAATGTGCCAGTTCCACACTTCATCGCACAGGTGTAGAAGGAATAGATTATTTTTCAATGACTTGTTTAGTATTTTGAATTCAGAATTATTCTTTGGACCGTAAAGTGATATTTAAAAAGGTAGTGTTTGATGATTTAAAATTAACAATTTCCTTATTTTCAAAAAAAAAGTGTTTTATCAGTATGTGTGTAGTTTAATATTAGCTATATTTAAATACAGACCCAGCTCATACCGTTAGTGATAGTTCATGCATAAGTAGCTTCCATCAGATACCCCCTCAATGATGATGTACATCCCAAGCTTCTGCGTCCAACCATCTTCTGACTTGTCTCCTCCTCGGGTCATTTCTACTGCTGCCTCAGTAGCCATCGTTGTCTTCTCTTCCTAGACCCTATTCCTAGAAAAAAAGAAATTAGGAGATGAGGGGAGAAGGCTGGGAGAGACTTCTGACATCTCCACGCCTGGCTTAAGTACACAGGAGCAGGAAAATCAGCTAAATGAAGATATAATACAGGATGATGGAACAATACAAGCTAGAAAATTGGATTGAGGTATTAGGGAAACAACTGAAATAAATGTACATGAATCCAAGGAGTCTGGGCAATAAAATGGAGGAACCGGAACTACTGTTGCAGGAGGTCAAACCAGATATACAGGGATTACATAAAAATAGTGGAATAGCACCCAGGACTGGAATAGTAGAATTGAAAGGTATTTTCTGTTTAGGAAAGATAAGAAGGTAAAGGTGGTGGGGTAGCGCTATACATCAACAAAGTGATAAACTGTAAAGAAATAAGAAGTGATAGTTCGGACAAAACAGAATCTGTTTGGGTCAAAAATCTCTTTGGTGAAGCACTGTAAAAATGGTTCTGTAGGGATAATTTTAAGGCTCTGCCATAGACCAGAGGGCCAGATTCAGGTATGCATAGTGATCTCTCTCATATTAGAGTGATAAATACTACTGAGTATTGTCATAATCAGGGGACTTTATCTTCCTGGGTATAGATTATATATTCTAATACTGCTAATACTGGTAGAGCCCACTTATTCCTGGATGTGAAAGCTGATAGTTTTCTTCATCAAATCATCACTGAACCAACAAGAGATGATGGCCATTTTAGTATTGGTCTTGGTAAGTAGTGAGGACATCAAAGAAGAGCTGGTTGTAGGAAATAACCTTGGATCAAGTGATCATGAGTTGATTACATGATTTCAGTGAAATAGCAGGATAATCAAAACCAGATAATCAACTGAGTTTTGATTTCAAAAGGGCAGACTTTAGGAAATTAAGGGAATTGCTGCAGTTAACGAAGTTAGATGGATTAAAGAGCTCAAGGATTTAAATCCCAAGCAAAAGGAAAAAAACTTGTAGGGAAAGGCTCCAGACCCAGATGGATGAACAGCTACCTCAAAAAGCTTATTTAGGAGTAAGCAAAGAAAGCTACATTATGGAGGTTAGAAAATGTAAGAATGAAGTAGACTTACTAAAAGTCAAGCTGAATCAGCTCTTGCCAAGGAAATTAAAATAAATAAGAAGAGATGTTTTACAGTGTTGTAGTCATGTTGGTCCCAGATTATTAGAGAGACAAGGTGGCTGAAGTAACAGCTTTTATTGGACCAACTTCTGTTGGTGAAAGAGACAAGTTTTTGAGCTACATACTTTGGGCCGCTATGCAGTGTGGATGGGAAGGAAATTAAAGATAATCTAGGTATGGCCCAAAAACTAAATGAATACTTTGCCTCAGTTTTAAGTAACAATTGTGATATGGAATGTGTGTATGAAAACACTATGGCTGATGGAAATCAGTGTCTAGAAATGGAAATTCATACAGATAAATGTTAAAGGGGATGTACTACAACATGGATTTACCAAAGGTAGACCATGCTGGGCTAACCTGATTTCCTCCTTTGAGAAAACAACAGATTTTTAAGATGAGGGAAGTGCAGTAGATTTAATATATGTGAACTTCAGTAAAGCATTTGACATGAAATCATTAATCATTAAATTAGAGAAAATGTGGATCAGTATGAGCATTCTAAGATAGATAAGGAATTGGCTAAATGGGAGAAGTCTACCGACTGTGCTGAAAGATGTATTATTAGACTAGAGGGAGGTTACTAGTGGAGTTCCTCAAAGATTGGTCTTGGGACCAAACTTGTTCAATATTTTTATTAATGACCTTGGCACAAAAAGTAGGAAGTGTGCTAATGATATTTGCTGCTGACATAAAGTTGGGAGGCATCGTCAATACAGAGGAGGATTGGAATATTATACAGGAAAGATATGGAAGACTGAAGTGACAAAAATGGGATGAAATTCAATAGAACAAAGTGCAAGGTCATGCACTTAGGGTCTAATAATAAGAATTTCTGCTACAAGCTGGGAGCTTGTGATGGAGGAAGAGAGAGACCTAAGTGTGTGGATTGATCACAGGAAGACCATGAGCCACCAATGTGATGTGGCTGTGGGGGGAAAAGGGCAAATGTGATCCTAAGATGTATTAGGTGAGGCATTTCCAATAGTGATAGTGATGTATTAATGCCATTGTATAAGGCACTGGTAAGATCTCATTTGGAACACTGTGTACAATTGTAGTCACCCTTCTTCAAGAAAGATGAATTTAAACTAGAACAGCTGCAGAGAAAAGCTATTAGGCTCTTCATTCCCCTGATCATCCTATTATGGGAGGACACTGGAAGAGCTTGGATTGTTTAGTCTAGCAAAAAGAAGGCTGAGGGGAGATATGATTATTCTCTGTAAACACATTGGGGTGAGGAGTATGTACCAAGTAAGGCGAAGAACTATTTAAGCTAAAGGACAATGCTGGCACAAGAACAAATGGATATAAACTGGCCATGAACAAATTCAGGCTGGAAATTAGAAGAAAGTTTGTAACCATTAGAAGGGTGAGATTCTGGAACAGACTCCCTATAGAAGTTGTGGGGAACTGTAAGAGGGAGCTGTACAAATTTATGAAGACAGTTGTGTGACAGGGCTGTTAGTGATGGTAGGGGCCAGGACTCAACAGTGCTGGGGCTCGCTTCCAATTTATGTCTTATGTTCCTGAAGCTCATGCTTCAGGGTTTCAGCTGCTCACCATCGGGGGTCAGGAAGGGATCTCCCTCCCCCACCGATGTATTCTGGGAAGGGTTTTTTATATCTTTCCTCTGAAGCCTCAGAGATTTCCATGGCTGGAGACAGGACATTGGGCAGAGGGGGCTAGGGCTCTGAGATGCACCAAGCATTCTCTCTCTCAGGACTTGGCTGGCTGGTTCTTACTCATATGCCCAGGATCTAATTGAGGACCATATGTGGGATTAGGACGGAATTTTCCCTCAGGTCAGATGGGCAGTGATGTTGGGGATGGGGGGGTTGGCCTTCCTCTGCAGCACGTGGGTGTGGGTCACTTGCCAGGATTATGGGTATATTTCACTTAATTCCCTGCCATTAACCTCGAGCACTGGTGCACCTCAGTCCCTCCTATTCTTTGCCTGTGGCTCATAATATTCTAATCTTCTGTGGGTCTCATTTACTTTGATTTCATCTTTTTAGTGTTCTGGTGCTGGGTGGTGTTGGTGGCCTGTGATATACAGGTGGTCAGAGTAGATTATACAGTGGTCCCTTCTGGCCTTAAACTCTGATTCTTAGACAATCTTTCTGAGATCATTAAAGGCCAGTTATAATACAATAGAATGTGGTTTTTAGAAGCACTTTTCATCCTGAACAAGCTATTCCAAAATGCTGTGAAGTTTAATTTATAAACTAACTACTAATTACAGACTGGGGGAGAGGCTGTTTTAGCTTCTGTTCGAAAGTTATGTTTCTGCCTCTTTTCTCCATTTGAGTGAATGGCTGTTGTCCTTTTCCTGTATCCTTTTTTACCTTACAATTTACATAATTCCTTCTACTCTTAAGTAATGTCTTACCTAAACACTTGTAGTTGTATCATGCTACCGTACCTTTCTCTCTAAAAGTTGTATTGCCATATCTCTGCCTACATTTTTAAAGATTAAAATGAGCAATTATATTTTATGTACTTCAGACTGTGCATCAGAGAGGTACTTCCCTGAATTGGTCAATATGCTTGTTTTTTAGGTTAATCATATGACATTAATTTAGTTGACTTATCAGTTTATTAACATGTAAGCAGGGAACACTGCAAATAAAATTTGCATGTGTACTGAGTGTGCTTAATGCTATATTTGTATAATGTGAGTATTTATGTTGAAGACAAGGGCTATTGGTCTTAATAAAAAATACACCATGGCTTTGCCATCACTCTTTTTAATATATCACTGAGAAGCTAGAGTTGGGCTATTTTCTGACTGGGTGTGTTGTGAGCAACAGTCTAATTAAAAATGGACTAAACCAGGAAAACTTCCTCAAGAAAGGATCTATTAAATGTTAGTTATTTGGATAACAGATGCATTACTGTACATTAATCAGCTTCTTTGGTCTGATTGATAGAAGTGAGCTGAGTCGACAGAAACTTCATACACAAGAGCTGATTTCTCAGCTGGAAATGGCAAATGAAAAGATAGCTGAGGTAAGATAATGACCCCCACGGGAACCACTTTGATACAACTACATGCACATATTGTAGAATCTTACTGAACCTTATCCAGATGAGTTACGTAGTTAGTTTATAAGTGCCTCTGAAGATTTTAGAATTCCTCTTAACTTTGCTCCCAAATCATAAAACATGAGAAAGGAGAGATCCTCTTTCATTGTTACTAATATATAAATTGTGTGGTGATTCAGAAAATGTTATTTAAAGATCATTTAATCTTATTCATGTATGCCTTTTAAAGGTGGGCCCATTATATTCATTATGCAGTAGCATAGTAAAAAAGGTAGTGTTCTTAGCATACTATATGAGTGGTAGAGTTTACAGAATATCTGTAGGAATGAATAAATGAATGTGCCTTCCATTATACATTAAAAGTAAAGGAAGGTTTGTTTGAAAAGTGTGCCTTATTAAATAATGGACATTTTTGAACACAGATATGCCTTTGTCACACTTGTAGTACATCTGGGATAGCACTCTCTAAAACAGTGGTGGACAACCTGCGGCCCATCAGGGTAATCTACTGGCAGGCCGCGAGACAGTTTGTTTACATTGGCCGTCCGCAGGCATGGCTGCCCGCAGCTCCCAGTGGCCACAGTTCGCCGTTCCCGGCGAATGGGAGCTGCGGAAAGTGGCGGCCAGCACGTCCCTGCAACCCGTGCCGCTGTAGCATTTCTGGTGAAGACGCCCTAAGCCGACAGGACAGAGCTCTCCCATCAGCTTAATAACACCTGCCTCCATGAGAGGCAGTAGCTGTGTCCGCGGGAGAGCTTGTCCCACTGACATAGCACTGTCTACACCAGTGTTTAGGTTGGTATAACTTACATTACTATGGAGTGGGGATTATTCATAGCCCTGAGCGACATAAGTTACACCTAAGTAATTTGTAGTGTAGACATACCCTGAGAGTATCTACTTACCCCAAAGTCTTCAGATCCCATTTCTGTGCAAGTACATTTAGCAGTGATCAGCACTTTCCCTCCTCTGGTGGATAACCATATGATCTTCACTCATCCTGTCACAACTAGATTTCTGAGAGTGGTTCTCAGATCCTTTCCACCATTGGTAAAGTTGGCACCTCAGTGCGACCTCAGTTTTGTCGTGTCGTCATTCACTAAACCTCCCTTTGAGCCTCTAGTCACATGCTCTGTGGCCCATCTGTCTACGAAGGTGGCCTTTCAAATAGCAATGACATCACCCAGAATAGTCAATGAGCTGGGAGCGCTCATGGCGGACCTGCCATATGCAATCTTCTATAAGGAAAAGGTCTCATTACTCCCTCACCCCAGATTCATCTCTAAAGTAGTTTCTGAATTTCATGAGAATCAGTTAATCCACTTACCAGTATTTTGTCCGAAACCACATGATTTGGGGGAAGAGAGAAGGCTCTCTGTATATAAAAGGCCAAAACACTTTGTATATCTAAAGGACATTAGAAAGAAATGTAAACTATTTGTTTTCATAGCAGAGCAATGAAGGGGTCAAGCTATATTGGCACAGCTAAGTGGATGGTGGGTGCGCGCGCACACACACACACACACACGGTTTGAGGGCTCATTCCACCAGCGGGGAACACACACACACACACAGATATGTAGGGCAGTTACTTGGAGCTCTTTGCAGATCTTCGTGAAGCATTATGTTCTGGTCCCAGTCATCCACGGATTCAGCTGTGTGGACAGCAGTACTATAGTCTGCTATCACTTCTGTGTCCTGGCATCCACCTCCTGTTTGACTACTACTTGTTAATCTCTCACACATGGAATACGCATTGGGACCATCACTCAAAGAAGATAGGAAGGTTACTTACCTGTAACGAGATTCTTTGAGATGTGTGGTTCCAATCTGCATTCCACAACACTCCTTCCATCCCCTCTGCTGTGAATTATTTGGACTGTGGTGAAAATGGGAAACTGGAGGGGAATCTGCCTGCACCACCTTTCATTCTCTCAGTTCAGAGCACATGTGTGGGCCAAAAGACACTACTTATTTAAAAAAAAAAAAAAATACAGATTCAGGCACATGGTGCGCATGAAATACAGATTGGGACCACCCATCTCAAAGCACCTCCGGTTACAGGTAAGTAACCTCCATTTTATGCAGCCCTGCATCTCCCACATTTCTGATATGTATGAACTATACCCCTCCTGTCTGCAGTTTCTGGAGGCAGCTCAAAGCTGCATCACAACCTGTGCTAGCCACACACCCTTCTCCTGCTTGCTGCCAGATCTTCTGCCTCCACAGTAGTAGTTTTCCTCGGTCTCATCTTTTTCTTTTAGATTTGTTATTTTAGCTGTTTTCTGAGAAGCTAAAATGTTTTTGTTTTCAAGCCTCCTGGCCTCCTCCTGGTAAGTCCTGGGGCAACAAAGGACTGCAAATATAAGACAAGACCCTTTCTAGAACAAAAAGAGGGGTTAGTGGGTTACAGATTGTTGTAATAAGACATTGGATTTATGGCTTATTACAAAATCTGTAACCCATTAACCCCCCTTTTTGTCCTATGACTCAAGAGGTGTTAAGGGGGCACTCTTCTTTGAATGGTCCCTTACAATATGTGCTAACTACTTATGCTAAACAACCTGTTCCATCTTGCATTTGTCTGTGACACTCGGAATATCTTTCCCCGACCTGAAAAAGAGCTCTCTCTGGCTCGAAAATTTCTCTCTCTTACCAGTAGAAGTCAGTCCAGTAAAAAATATTACCTCGTCCACCTTGTCTGTCCACGACAGGATGTCAGTTATTGGCCTACAAGAAACTTAATAATAAAACATCTTTCCCTTTGAGCATTATTATGATGTGTTTTCCCATTGATGCCTCCTTTGAGGGCATCATAAGATCCAAATGAGGATGTCTCACCTTCAGAAAGTGTTGCAAGACCCCATAGACCATAAGAGCAATGAAACATTGCACAGCAATTTCAAAACCTCAGCTATAGCTGTTCAGACCAAAGGTTTTTTATCTATTAAATAGATAAGACTACTTCATTGTAAACAAATGGTTCATCTTCTAGGGGTATGATCCCTGACTGGAGTGAAACATCTTGGGTCCTGTCTTGGTCAAACCCTTGATGTAATTTGTGATGAGTAATGGCTTCTAACGCGGTGGCTACAAGGATGTCATGTTACATCTGTGAATAGTCTTCACTCATTCTGTGCATCTAGATTTACCAGTGAGGATCTGTTAGGGGAAACATTAGAGAATTTAGTAGCTGAGACTGCAGAGAGATCTCTGTCCTCTCTATCAAAGCCAGCACAGGAATCAGTTAATTGCTACCAACGCCAAGGTTATCTAAGAAGGGACTGTTACTCTGGCAGGAGGAGAAAATCTGGAGCAGAAGTTTCCAAGGAAACCTAAATGAATTTTCCTCCAAACCAACAAAGTCCTTAGCATGACAAAGCCTTTTCCTTCTGATTCACCTCTGTACCCAGAGTCTTTTGTGGCTAGTCGTAATCACAGCAAGGCATAGCTCACAGGCCGCGCAGCATGTAGTTCCATAACCCAGACACTGGATTGCCTCCAAGCGCATGGCTTTGCAATGACATGAGGAAAAGTTCCATGATTCCCTTGACAAACACAATTTACCTCGGAGTGGAGATAGACACTGCGGTGTCTAAGATCTACCCATCATTTAGACATATTTCAGATGATCCAGAATCTGGTATCCATGCTGGACAAATGCATGAGGCCAACCATAGCTCAGTGTCTCTAGTTACTGGGCATTCAGGTCTCATGCATATGAGTCTCCACATGTGCCAGGTCACATTGTGTCTCCAGGCCTTTTTTCTGAGAGTGTGGGACCATTCTCTGGAGTGAATGTAAGACAGGGTAATGATTTCCAACCAGATGTTGGATTACCTAAAATGATGGATGGTCCCAGAGAACATCTGCAGGGGTCTTCCAATATGCCTTCCAGGCCTGCAGGTTCTCACAACAGATGCTAGTTTGAAGGGATCGGGAACACTTCTGGGACCCAGAAAAATGTAGGGTATCTGGAGCCCGGGAAAAGGAATCTCATCATCAAGCTCTTGGACGTCACAGCTGACAAACTAGCTTTACTGAGATTCCAGACCTACCTAGAGAGCAACCAAGTCCTGGTCTAGCCAGACAACCACAATTGTGTACATAAGCAATAAGGAACAAGGAGCATAGTCCTTCATGCATAAGCAATGGAGACAATGGAACATGCAGACGTGACTCGCACTTCCCTAAAGGCGATACACACAAAAGAAAAACCGAACCTAAAGGCAGACTGACTCAACGGACACAAAGTCAGCTGCTCAGGGTGATGCCTGAACCAGGAAGTCTTCACTCTGATCTCACAGACATTCGGTCTCCCCTCAGTCAACCTGTTTTGACAATCGCAAGAATACAAAATAGCCAAAACTCTTCACCCGGGAAGCAAAACTCAGGCCCAGTGCTCTGTCTCACACATGGCCTCAAGACCTGCTATACGTATTCCCACTCTTCTCTCTCCTAGGAAAGATGAACCAAAAGATAAGGCAAGAAGGATGACAGAACTCTGAACTGACTAAAGAGATACTGGTTCACTGATCTGATAACAACTGTTGCAGTTTCTAACAAGACCTGATATCTTTTTTTCCACTTCGACCCAGATAGTCTTCAACTGACAGCCTGCTATTGAAAGGGAAATGTTAACGACACTCGGCCTATCTTCCAAAACAATCCAGGCCTCTGCTGTCATCCAGAACAGTTTCAACACTGAAAATCTACTCATGTGGACCAAGTTCAGCGCCTGATGCCAAGAGTGCAACAAAAATGCAAATTCACAGGATCCTCAGGGTCCTTGGCAGAACCTTCAGGTATCCAGATTGCTCAGGGCTGTCAGAACAGTGTTCCCTTAGTGGGTCCTACCACTGGTGTTGAAAGCCCTGACCACCCATCTCTTTGAGCTAGTGACTTCTTTCATTCTCTCCATGGCCACAGCACCTGACTGAGAAGCAGTGGCACACCTTAGATGTCAGACGAGCACTGAAAACTTACATCAAGTGTGTACAATCCACAAGGAGATCAGGTTTCCTATTCAGTTCCTTTCATCCCAAAGTGTCAAGGGTTTAGAGTATCCAAACTATCCCTTTCTATCAGAGTATGCATCACTGAGGCATACAAGCCATCCAGTACACCTCTTCCAGAAGGAATCAAGGCATCTTCTACAAGATGCATGGCAACCTTATGGGCCAAAAGAGTGTGCACTTCCACTGCAGAGATCTGCAGAGCAGCCACATGATCATTGGCTAACACCTCTATCGAATACTATAAGGCGGACGTTCTGTCTCCATAGAGGCCTCCTTTGGCAAGAAGGTACTGCAGGTAATGGTCCAGACATAACCTGGCTATTTGAGCAGTTCAGAAAAAGGGTCTTTCCTATTTCTTATGTTCACTTTTCTGACTGTTCTACTCCTGTTCTCTGCTTGCTACTTCCCATGTGTATCAGAATTGTGAGAGACGCTAGACTGAAGAATGGAAAATTTCTTATACAGTAATTTCCTTTCTGCTAGCAGCAGCATCTACCACAATTCTACCCGTCCTGGTTACCTTCACAGTCAAGGGTCAGCATTTTATTTGGATAGTTACCGCAGTGGCCTACTGTACATAATTAATTTGTTGGCACTGAAGTTATTGTTACTAAGCATTGGCTGAGTTTTTTTCACAGCTTCAGAATGAATCATCTGGCACAAAGCAGAAGGGGCTGTGGCTAGCACAGGCTGTACTGCAGCTTTGAACCTCCTCTGGAAACTGCAGATGTGGGGGAATAGTCCATACACATCCGAATTGTGAAAGATGCTGTGAGCAGAAAGGAAATTATCAGGTAAGAAATTTTCCAATATTCCAGAAATGCCAACTTTTATGAGATGTCTAAACTAAAATACTGACATTAATGTAACTTGATTTGAAGTCTACTTTGTATAGAAAATTTGTACAATCAAAAATATAAAACAGGATTTGTGCTTTTATATGATGTTTGTGAGCTGGAAATTATTCAGAATCACAAGCGTTTATAATTTCCTGTTTTGTAGATGGTAAATAGTTCCAATATTTGGCATTGACCAAACTCCTTTTGCTCAGTTTTCTCACTGCAATATATATATATGAAACTTATAGTTGTAATAAGATCTTTCACTTATATAGAATGAAAAATTAATGATGGAGCATCAAGAAAAAGTCAACAGACTTCAAAGGCGACTAACACAGGCAGAACAGAGGGCAGCTATGGCATCTCAACAGGTACAAAACTGTAATCAGAAAACAACCTTATTACAGCTGCATAACAAGAGGTCTTTGAATGTTACAAGAAAAAA
Source organism: Terrapene triunguis (assembly GCF_002925995.2). NCBI lineage: Eukaryota > Metazoa > Chordata > Testudines > Emydidae > Terrapene > Terrapene triunguis. Next base: position 8,981,108 of record NW_020664417.1, on the reverse strand, counting down.
TGTTATTTTGGAATCTCCCTAGGGTAGAGGTAATTGTTTATTTTATTTATTTATTTATTATACCTAGTAAAGTAGCTGATCTAACTTGGCAAAATGTGTCGTTTCAGAACTAGAATATATATAACCATACTCCAAGTTTTCTTCTGACCGTTATGAGGGAGTGGAATACTTCACTTGGGCACATCACTGAAAATCCAGTGCTTTCATGTAATATGTTTGTGGAAATAAATTAGATGTGAACTCTGTTTATGTGGTTCTCATTATATTAATGAAAGCATGTGAGTTTTTAGTAATCCTTTGCAATAAAGGAAGGAGCCCACTTTTTTGCACAATTAAGTCTGTGCAAAACTGAATCAAGATCAGAATGAGGGAATAAACTATAAAGTTTAAATAGCTATCACCACTGATTACACAGAACAGCTGATCCAGACCCCTTGCAAATTGACCAGTAAGGCTGTATTCATTAGAAATGATGGCTTCATAGTAATAAAATGCAAATGTTGTGGTAGCTCCCACAGACTGGCACCTGTAGAATCTCATTCTGATTCAGAAGACAAATATGTCTTCATTTCATAGCTATAGAACTCTGTCTAGGCTTTTTTAGGCAGTCAAAGCTAGTTTAAGACAGAGACAGTTGTGGGTCAGGAATTTCTAGGGCCCAAATCATGTTCTGTGTCTACTCAGTTCTATCATATACCCTCTTACTTTTAGCTTACAATTTTCAGTCTCCCTCCACAAAAGTAAATAACTTAAAAAGGAAGCTTGTGTTGCTGTGTGGGGAGGAGAGTGATTCTCCCTCACACAGTTCATAATTTTGGGGAGAAAACATAAGAACAGCCACATTGGGTCAAGCCAATGGTCCGTGTAGCCCAGTATCCTTTCTCTGACAGTGACCACTGCCAGATGCCGCAGAGTGAATGTACAGAATAGGGCAATTATTGAGTAATCCATCCCATCATCCAGTCCCAGCTTCTGTCAGTTGGAGGTTAAGGGATACATGGTCAGGGCATGGGGTAGTGTCCCTGACCATCTTGGCTAATAGCCATTGATGGACCTATCTCCATGAACTTATCTAATTCTTTTTTAAACCCAATTATACTTTTAGTCTTTACAACATCCCATGGCAACAAGTTCAACATGTTGACTATGTGTTGTGTGAAGAAATATTTTCCTTTTTTTTGTTTCAAACCGACTGCCTTTTAATTTCATTGGATGACCCCCTACTTCTTGTGTTATGTGAAGGGATAAATAACACTTCCTTATTTACTTTCGCCATACCAATCATGATTTTTTAGATCTCTATCATATCCTCCCCCTTTAGTCATCTGTTTTCCAAGATGAACAGTCCCAGTAATTCTAATCTCTCCTCATATAGAAGCTGTTCCATACCTCTAATCTTTTTTTTTTCCCTCTTCTCTGTACTTTTCCCCATTCTAATTTATCTTTTTTGAGATGGGGCAACCAGAATTGCATGAAAGCAGTATTTAAGATATGGGTGTACCATGGATTTATGTAGTGGCATAATATTTTCAGTCATATTTATCCCTTTCCTAATGGTTCCTAACCTTGTTAGCTTTTTTGACTGCTGCTGCATGTTGAGCAGATGTTTATAGAGAACTATCCACAATGACTCCCAAGGTCTCTGTCTTGAGTGGTAACAGCTAGTTTAGACCCTATCATTTTGTATGTATAGTTAGGATTATGTTTTCCAATATGCATTACTTTCCATTTATCAGCGTTGGATTTCATCTGCCATTTTGTTGCCAAGTTACCCAGTTTTGTGAGATCTCTTTGTAACTCTTCACAGTAAGCTTCGACTTATCTTGTATCTCTTTGTATCATCTGCAAATTTTGGTACCTCACTGTTCACTCCCTTTTCCACCTCATTTATGAATATGTTGAACAATACAGGTCCCAGTAACAATCTTTGGGGGGCCCTGTTATTTACTTTTCTCCATTGTGAAAACTAACCACTTATTCCTATACTTTCGTGTCGTTTAGCCATTTACTGATCTATGAGAGGACCTTCCCTCTTATCCTATAACTGCTTACTTTGCTTAAGAGCCATTGGTGAGGGACCTTGTCAAAGGCTTTCTGAAAGTCCAAGTATACTATAACAAGTGGCTTACCCTTGTCCACATGATTATTGATCCCTCTCAAAGAGTTGTAATAGATTGGTGCGGCATGATTTCTTTTTACAAAAGCCTTATTGACTCTTCCCCAACATATTTATCTATATGTCTGATGATTTGTTTTTTACATAGTTTCAACCCATTTGCCTGTTACTGAGGTTAGACTTAGTGGCCTATAATTGCCAGGATCACCTCTGGAACTTTTTAAAAAAATCAATGTTATGTTAGCTATTAGCTATCCTCCAGTCTTCTGGCAGAGAGGCTGATTTAAGTGATAGGTTACGTACCATTGTTAGTCGTTTTGTAATTTCACATTTGAGTTCCTTTAGAACTCTTGGCTGAATACCATCTCATCCTGGTAACTTATTACTGTTTAATTTATTAGCTTGTTCCAAAACCACCTCTACTGACAGACACCTCAGTCTGGGTCAATGCCTCAAATTTGTCACCTACACGTGAACCATTCTTTTTAGGTATCTCCCCTCTATCTTCTGCAATGAAGACTAATGTAAAGAATTCATTGTTTCTCCGCAACAGCCTCGTCTTCCTTGACTGCTTCTTTAGCTCCTCAATTGTCCAGCGATTGCTTGGCAGACTTCCTTCTTCTGATGTACTTTAAAAAATTTTGGCTGTTAATTTTTGTGTCTTTTGCTAGTTGCTTTTCAAATTCTTTCTTTGCCTACCCTATTATATTTATACATTTGACTTGCCAGAATTTATGCTCCTATTTCCCTCACTAGAATTTGACTTCCAATTTGTAAAAGATGTCTTTTTGTCTCTAACTGCATCTTTTACTCTGCTGTTTGGCCACAGTGGCTTTTTTTTTTTATCCTCTTACTGTTTTTTGTGTGTTTTTTATAATTTGGAGTATACATTT
>NW_020664417.1:8828371-8978089 GCF_002925995.2 Terrapene triunguis | reverse complement strand
GGACTAGATTCTGTGCTCCACTTAGGACTAAATCAAGAATTGCCTCTGTCCTTGCTGGGTCCAGGACAAGCTGCTCCAAGAAGCAATCATGATACATTTTGGACATAAATTACAAAGTCAGGAGGGCAATTTTACAGCTTAAGAGTTTGATGTTGATCCAGCACCAGAATGCCCTCCATACACACACCTCCCTTCCAGTAATAACATTAACTACATTAGAATCACAAGGCAAAAATTACAGAGCTGTAAACAGTTAGCAGGAAAACAATCCTGCACATGGAACAGTTATACTATCCCTTCCTCATTAGCATTGTGCTCCCAAATTGAACTGTTTACTACACTTCTGTAGTCTTGAATGTTACTCCCTCTAAGATTGTCTGGAGTGCAACCCTCTGGAGTGCATTAGTGCTTATTAGTGGGAAAGCAGTGGATGGAAAATAGCTAGATTTGTTAGGTCTAAGGATATTAGGAGAAGTGCAGTCTGACAGACAGGGATAATAAGCAGAAATGAACAACATGGAAAATACGTAGTTTTGCTTGTTTCACCTTTGCAGTGAGTGTCAGGAAGAAAGAAAACTCAAAACTTGAAACTCAAACAGCCCCACTGCAAATTATGTCCTGCATACAAATGTTGCAAATGTTTAATATGTCCTGTCCACCCTGTTTCAACATTAAAGATCCCACATACCTTTTCTTAAGATAGGAGTTTGGAGTAGGCATTTGCCTGTGTAACTGTGACCCAAATTTCATCTGTCTATGGTTGTGCAATTTGCTATGTGCCACTTGTTCCCTTAGCTGTTGCCCTCTACCTCAAAGGTTTGCATTTCAGTGATGCAGTATGTATAAGAAGTAGCATGTGTAGCAGTTTCGGGATGAAAGATACTATCTATAAAATGTAATATTTCTATTAAATAGCTAGTGATTGGCTTTTACTTAATAGTCTAATACCTATACAAGAGGAGTGCAACACTGAAAAATCACCACTAAAATGCAGTCCTTTAGACAGACATTGCATTATTTTAAAATAATTTGAATTCTACATGTTTCATGCATTTTATTTTAGTCCAGCACAACCTCTATTACCCAAACCTCAATCATTCAAAACTCTTTTGTATGTGAAATAGGGTCACAGCCATGGGTATGTATTGAGAATTCTTTCAAGTATGCAAAATCTCAGTTATCTGTGTTTATTCCATCTCCTCCCTGGCATTTTGCTTATTGAGATTTCCATGGAATAGTGAAACTATTGACTGTTTGTTTTTAATTGCAGCTCAATGTGATTACTGTGCAGAGGAAAAAAGCTGCCTCCCTGGTGGATCTAGAAAATATTTAAAAAATATACTTTGTTCATTCACATCACTTAAGAATTGGAAAATCTGTCAGAGGAACACGGTATTGGAGCATTAAAGTCTATAGCGCACAGCTAGACTTGTGTAATTTGCATAAACATTTTCCATTCTATTTGTACAAGAGGGAAAAAAAGCTGAATTGTGGCTCCTTCACAGTAAATACAGTGAGAGTCTGCAAAATAATATGATTTCAAATGTAGAATGAAGCCTACCTTCATCAATGTAAAATTACACAAATGTACTGTGCATAGTATGGTTTTTGTTTTTGTTTTACTTAATGGCAATCATGACAAAGTAGTATTAAAGAAATATATACCAATGTACTGGCAATTATAAACACCTTTACTCTATATGTACAAATGATTTGTTTAATTACATTTTGTATGACATTTTCTTAATGTACAAGTGCAATTTAATAAATTATGTACTTTCTAAACAGATTGTGTGCATGGGAAAGAATGGACTGCATCCTCTTTGGTGAATGAAACTGAGAAATTAGTTATGTCCTAAGTTTCAAATAGTGGGTGTGTATGGTAATTTTGCACATGGCTGCCCTGCCTTTCACTGTTTTGAGAACACTATTTGTGGTTTTTTTCAGTTTGTTTCCTCTGTGATGTCCATTGAAAAGAGTAAAATGTAGACACTAAACTGGTCTCTGGTACACTCAGGCTCTTCCAATTGTACTCTTACTGTAATTGCTACTTCACAGTTGTGCCTTACCTCTGTGATCAGCTCCTTTCCCTGGTATGCACGTGTATGGGAACCTGTGGCAACTGTTATTCCTAGCAGCACACTATACAACATCCTAGGTGAAGTCACACAGAAGAATCTGTAGTAATTATGCACCCCCCTTGACTCTTTCAGATCAAAATATTCATTTTAATTCCACAGAATAAGGGTTCAAGGACTCTCCTGAGATTACATTTTGTCCTTTTTGCTTTGAGGATGGCAAATTCTATGCAATTATTATAAAAAAGGCGTTTGAAGGAAAATTAGCATATTAGACTCTTAACTGTTTTCTCTTTAAGCATATATAACATTTGAAAATTCATCTGGCAGATCTTGAAAGTCCATCATTGTCTGAAGTAAGTGATTTTAATTTCTTGTGTGTTTATTTGAAGGTTTTCACAACACTGTATATTTCCTTCTCCCTTGCAATATATTTACAATATAAAGGACAATGCAACTTAAATTTATTTGGACTGATAATTCACCCATGCTTACCTGAAAATTTCCTTTCTTTGAATAAGATGCATAGATTTTTACAGTGGATCTTCAGCCTGCTTGCATCTTTAGGGGCAGAACCAGACAGTCAGTCGCTGGCAGGTAGGGGTCTCTCCTGCCCGCAAAGAGTCTGTCAGTTAAGACAACTTCCATAGCCAAGGATAAATCTCATTTAATAATCTAAGAAAAAAACTGTACTTAAGAAAGAATAACTACTGCTGTCTCCTACCGCGGAGCATACTTTTAAACAATCACTTCCTCAGTTTGATGTATCCCAGTGCCAAGCCCTATTTATAACAGAAAACTCTGCCAAGGGCAGGCTGGCTCTGTGAACCTGTTACTCAAAGTTGGTTTTCAAGTAAGCATGGATCCACTTTCCTGTTTCTCCTTATACCCTATTAGCCACCACATTATTCCAATTAATCTTTGTTCCCAAAAAATAGGCGAGGCTTGCAGCATGCCAGAAAGATCACTAAAAACCTAGACACTAAGCCAAAAGAGAGAGTGCATTTGAAAACCTGTGGTCCCTCACTGAGAGCACCTCACTTGCTGTCCGTCTCTTTGCATTTAAACAGGGAGCATGAGCACCTCAGCTGATCTCATACAGAGCTAGTTTTTACTAAATATGCAAATTTTACAGTATCTTCTCTTAATCTTTTAACAGCTCTGCCCTTGTCACGTCACAGTGCTGCAATTCATATACTGACTTCCTAAAAGCCCATCTTCCTACAAGAGAAAAGCTGTCTGTTTTCTCATATTTTATTTGCACTTTGATTTTATTAGCACAATCAGCAATAGATGGGAGTATAATTGAAAGAATGTCCTAAAATCAAAGGAATAATTTATTTAAGCAGAAACAAGCACTCTCTGGTTCTAGTAAATTAAAGATGGCTTATTGAAATGTTTACAATTTCCACAGATGATCAATAAATCCAAGCTAGAGAATGACTCACACTACTTGAGCCATTTCTCATCAGAGCAGAGGCTGGCGTGGGTCAAGAAGGGGTGATTTCTAACGCTCAGACTACAGGCTGTACATCATGAATCAGAGAGGTACAATTGCCCCTTCTGTGCACATTTTGCGTGAGGTTGTGTACTGGTGATATATTGGAACTTATAAAATAGCTTACATTTAGGGAATATGCAGTTGAGGTATGAAGCTATAAAATAATAGAGGCAACTAATACAAACCAAAAAGGTCTGGGTTGATAGTGCTGTTCAAACTGCAAGCATCCCCAGCTTTCAGTTCAAAATGACGTGTTGATTATAGATCTTTTATTACTGAAGGAAATTAACACATATATTGACATCATAATTATAGGCTGTACTGCCTTATAAAGGGAATTGTCAAACAAGCTTTATAAGACCCTATTTTCAGTTGCTTTATAACCCTGCTAAACTTTTTGGAAAATTTCAGCCAAAACAATTAAGCCATTTCCAAAAACAAGGCTGGGGCAGGGTATATTTTGCTGATATTAAGATTGTCAGGATTTGTTGTCTTTCAGAAGCTTTAGCACCCCCATGCAGGAAGTTGAAATTTAGTAGAGGGTAGCCTTTTTGTCAGGCATGTGCCTTCTGCCTGGCCCTTAAAAATCTGTCCAAATTTGACCAAGACATAAGACCGAAAAAACCCTCAATTCATACATGCTCAGTAGAGACTTGCTAAAACAGTTCAATTTTCTGAAAATTCCATCTTCCCTAAGCATGATTTTCCCTGCAATTGCAATTTCTGGATGCCCTGGGCTGTAGTGGGTCCAGGCATTGGAGTTGAGAGAAGGTACTAAATGCACAGAATGGACCTGCTCTAGCGATTAAATGGTTGTGTTCTAGAGGAGGCTGTTGAACAGTCAGAAGGTAAATAGACTCAGACTTGTGGGGCTGTAAAATTGCAGTTAAACTTTCAGGCTTGGGCTGGAGCCCAGAGCTGTGGGACTGTTCAAATGTCTACATCACAATTTTACAGCCCCAAAGCCTGAGCCCCAGCCAACTGACTCAGGCCAGCCATGGCTGTTTAACTGCTATGTAGACATACCCTAATTGTGTGTCCCTTGTTTTCTGGATGCCTGACTGAAAAAAAATCAGACCTCGGGAGCTTATTAGTGCTGAGCACTGAATTGCTACTGAAGTCAATGGGAGCTTCTTCTTTGAACATATAAAGTGCTGTATAATAACACTAAGTACTCTGAAAAATGAGGTCTCTCATAGGGTACCCAAAATTAGTGGATACTTTTTACCTTAATTTCTCTCTGCCTTAGTTCTCCATTTACAAAATGAGGATAACACCTCCATCTCACAGGGATGCTGTGAAAATAATAAATCATAGAATATCAGGATTGGAAGGGACCTCAGGAGGTCATCTAGTCCAACCCCCTGCTCAAAGCAGGACCAATCCCCAACTAAATCATCCCAGACAGGGCTTTGTCAAGCCTGACCTTAAAAACCTCTAAGGAAGGAGATTCCACCAACTCCCTAGGTAACCCATTCCAGTGCTTCACCACCCTCCTAGTGAAAAAGTTTTTCCTAATATCCAACCTAAACCTCCCTCACTGCAACTTGAGATCATAACTCCTTGTTCTGTCATCTGGTACCACTGAGAACAGTCTAGATCCAGCCTCTTTGGCACCCCCTTTCAGGTAGTTGAAAGCAGTTATCAAATCCCCCCTCATTCTTCTCTTCTGCAGACTAAACAATCCCAGTTCCATCAGCCTCTCCTCATAAGTCATGTGCTCCAGCCCCCTAATCATTTTTGTTGCCCTCCGCTGGACTCTTTCCAATTTTTCCACATCCTTCTTGTAGTGTGGGGCCCAAAACTGGACACAGTATTCCAGATGAGGCCTCACCAATGCCGAATAGAGGGGAATGATCACGTCCCTCGATCTACTGGCAGTGCCCCTACTTATACAGCCCAAAATGCTGTTAGCCTTCTTGGCAACAAGGGCAACCTATGCAACTGTTGATGCATATCCAGCTTCTCGTCCACTGTAACCACTAGGTCCTTTTCTGCAGAACTGCTGCCTAGCCATTCGGTCCCTAGTCTAAAGCAGTGCATGGGATTCTTCCGTCCTAAGTGCAGGACTCTGCACTTGTCCTTGTTGAACCTCATCAGATTTCTTTTGGCCCAATCCTCTAATTTGTCTAGGGCCCTCTGTATCCTATCCCTACCCTCCAGCGTATCTACCACTCCTCCCAGTTTAGTGTCATCTGCAAACTTGCTGAGGGTGCAGTCCACGCCATCCTCCAGATCATTAATGAAGATATTGAACAAAACCGGCCCCAGGACCGACCCTTGATCCTGGCTGCCAACTAGACATGGAGCCATTGATCACTACCCATTGAGCCCAACGATCTAGCCAGCTTTCTAGTCACCTTATAGTCCATTCATCCAGCCCATACTTCTTAAACTTGCCGGCAAGAATACTGTGGGAGACGGTATCAAAAGCTTTCCTAAAGTCAAGGAATAACACGTCCACTGCTTTCCCCTCATCCACAGAGCCAGTTATCTCATCATAGAAGGCAATTAAGGCAGTCAGGCATGTATTCATCACTGTATGTGAAACACAGATACTGTTCGCAATGAGCACCATGGGAAGGCCCAGGAGGAAATTAAGAGTTTGAATAGTGTGCAGTAAATAAGGCACGGGACCACACATTGAACAATGAATAGAATAAAATATTGAATAGCTGCTCATAAAGTAAACAACATCCAGTCTGTGCACTGAATGAAGCAGAGGTTCTGGGCGGGGAAATAGTACGTAACCCTGTAGTTAAAGACTGATTCTTATTCAGAAGGAGGGTGAATTAAGGTTGTACATGCAACCTGCTCTGGGGATTAAACAGTTGCCTTCTAGAGGAGGCTGTAGAACAATCAGGTATATAGTGAATTGGGCAGCGCATTGCAAGAAGAGAAAGGATGGTCTCATGGTTGTGTCGAAAGCTGCGCTGGGGAACTTAAGTCCTATGCCTGCCTGTGCCACAGAGTTCTTGTGTGGTGCTGGGCAAATCACTTAAACCAGACAGATGGTTACAAAGGGTATGTCTACACTGCAATTAAACACCCATGGCTAGCCTGTCTCAGCTGACTCAGACCTGTGGCGCTCTAAAATTGCACAGGCAACCTTAATTCTGGCATTTCTTAACCTCTGAATGCTTGATTTTGCAACCTTAATGTGCTTTTAACATCATTTTGTATATAATAATAATAAAGGGCTAGTACCACCTACTCTTTTTTAATGTCTTTTTGCAGATACTGAGCCAAATGAATATTTTGAAGTGCTGACCTAGTCTCTCTAATATAGCAGCCCTCATCTCCATTAGAGTGTAAACAAGCGTTATTGTAACCATTAAGGTGGCACTGTGAAACATTCCAGTTGGCGATGCAAAGTAAAGGTGAATGTGCAATTTTCTCTGTCCTATGAACATAGGTCTTAAAATACAGCCTTTATTTATGTGACCACTTACTATTTCCCAAATAATGCAATAGAATAAAAGTGATTTTCCCTACAATCTTAGTCTGTTTTGTGAATCTTTGATTCCTGTAATGTTATCCAAATTGAAACCATTTTTTACAATGCATACACATACGCAGGTAGAGTTAAGGTTGCACAATATTAAACAGCCACTCTGACTGGTCTTGTATAAGACAATGATGAGGTCCCTGAGTTTACAATCTACTAAGATTCAAACTTAATGTTGCCTTAATGTATTAGACGATAAGGGTTTTTCTGCACATTCATCCTTGGAATTTTTTGGTTAAAGTGGTGCCTCACCTACAGCTCGGAGACTATGTAGTTCCTTTTAAACTGCTGCACTTGTTTAAACAATATAGACTGTTGTGGCTGCACTTGTTTAAACAATATAGACTGTTGTGGCCATGTCTTACCCTTGGATGGTGGGCAGTTACTATTGCAATGAACAGCCTGTAACAAACCTGAAATGTGGAAGCCCATTTCCACATACAGTACGTATGATGCTGTTGGGTTGCATAAATGATTTGGTGAACTTGCCACTGTACCAGTAAGAGATTGTGGATATGTAACATTCCACATAGAAACATTCAGAGGTACACTTGTAAAATGTAAAGAACTAGGCCTCTTTCTGTTTATAACAAACCTACGTTTCTGCATTCTGTCAATTTTTGGCTATTTTAACCAAACTGCCAAACTTCTATTTGCCTTTCACTTGTTCCGTAAGACAAACTAAGATGATTTAAAGTTCAAAGTGCAGTTTTGGTCAGCAAGAATAGCAAAGTGACTTAAAAAAAAATACTTACCAGATTCTCTTCTAAGTTTATACTTCGTCTTAGCGACTTACTATAGGGCAGTATGTGAGCCCTTTACTAACACTGCTGAACAAATAATCACAGGTAGATCCACTGATTCAAGAAATTGTTCACCAATATGAATAAAGGCGGGGTCATACTCTGACCTTTAATAATTAAAATAATGTTTTACTACTGTTGGCACTCCAGAACCAATACAGGGAAGAATGAACTAGATCTTGGTTTTGTGTGCACCTCAGCCGCCTTCCAGTTTCAAAAACTTCGACTACTAATGCTACGAGTAAGAAAGAAAATATGACAAGCACTGAGTAAGTATTACAGTCATATCACTCTAGACATATGTAATAGCATTTTGTTACTGGTAAGCTATATATATGACTGGGCACCAAACGTGACAATTGTTGGTCACAGTGGTCCCAATCCTGCAAACACATGATGCTTAACTTTAAGTACAATGAGACAGCCTATATACTTGAAGTTAAGCATGTGCGTATGTGCAGGATGTTTATTTTAACTTTGCTTAGATATCATGGCAATGAATGCGGCATATAAACCTGGACAGAATGGACAGAAGTGGAGATTTTAAAATTGAACACTGCCAGTCTATTGCAAAATGTACAGCATTTATTCACATACAGACAAAAAGGCACAATTCTACTAAATATTTTAACAAAAAAATACAGCTGTCTTCAACTAGATCTTTATAAATACGTCAGAAAAGGGGGGAAATAAATACAGGATTGGGCCAAGTAATATAAAATAGTCATCTCTACATATACTTTTTATCTCTGATTCTATCGGTTTCTCTTCATGCACCTTTTTTTTTTTTTAATTTTAGCTGAATGAACACCAAAGCTAGGCACATAGTGAAAAATCTTCTGTACAAGATTTTACAAATGTAATGACAATTTTTTTTCAAATTTTTAAAATAATTAAGACTTGCACACATGACACGAATAAACCCTTCATTTAGATTTGTGTGTGTTTATACCCTAACAAATGGCATTCCAGGCAACTTTACAAAAGTTTAACTAGCCTACATTTTGACATAATACACCAATCATAATCAAAGAGATTGCTTGGTCAATCTGCACAAGGAAAGGTAAAGCTTTAAAAAAAATAATGAATGAATGATTCCATACCAATAAAACACAAGGGGTGGGTTTGGGTTGTTACTGCTATACGTATGACTCCTCTGTTGCTGAGCGCTAAGCCTGGCATGAAACTAACTTTTACAGCTGGTCATACTGCAATTAGCTTGCCTTGTAGCTTTTTTGTAATTAGGGGTTTGGGAAAAGCGTTTTATTTGGTTCAGCATAACGTGGAACATTAGAAAGCTTATTAACCTAAATGTGTGGGGAGGAAAATAGATAAGGCATTATTTCTGCACAATGCTAGCATTCATAATAGTGCAAATGAATCAGGTACCTCTTTCAAACTGATGTGAGGTTAAATGTTTGCTTAGAATCAAATTTAATTTTTTTTCCTTCTATGGCTTGACAAACAATTCCCTATATCACAACCTCCTTACAGTAATAAACTTAGCCCTCATCTAGAAATGTTGCTGAAGTTAAAAGTGAAATCAACTGTACTTCCCTCTTTTCCCATAGCCAATAAAAATTTTCTTCTTTTTAATCAAACAAGAACTTTAAAGTCATGTCAAGAGTGAATCTCTGTATGACTCAGATCCACCATTCCTTCTTTGTTATGTGCAACAACCAGTTAATCTGACCAGCGAAGTCATGAGATGAATCTGGTTTCTCAGGAGCAGCAAGGTTCAACAAAGTATTGTTTCAATACAAACATTTCCCCTTCCCAAGATTATTCCATTAAGTGTCAAAAGGTTGTCTCAATTTAGTTTAAAAAGTAAAACTAATGATAGGGAAGCATTTGTTTGAAATTTTTAATTATTTGATAACTTGCATAGCAAGATGGAATGTCAATAAGCCTATTTTGTCAACTGAATCCTCTGGAAGACTTAAAGTTAAGAGCAAAGTTCTAATGTTTCTTTATTCTTTCCCTGCCCCAATGAGAAGGGGTTAAATGTTAAAATGTATTATATAACTGAATACTGATAGCAGTAGGTTGGGGGAAAGAAAAAGGGATTCTTCCATCTGCCCATATTTCTAAACTCATTGCTGCTTAAACTTTCTTTCAACTATTTTGTGCCTGCCTTACATTGATGCAGAATTCCAAAAATTTCAGGCTCTAACATCCATTGTTATGATACATATGCACTCTATTCAGTGCACAAACAAAATAGTCTCTCTATGTACTGTTAATGTTATTGCTGATAGCTTACTCACTAGTTATTGCCATTCGCAGTTATTTTTAAAAGTTATGTAATCACACTGTGAGCTCCCTCTCTCATCAATTCTAGTCCAGAACAGAATGAAATCACTTTATCTTGGTCTGAATGTAAAGAGCTATTCACAACTTATTGCCTTTCCTTTTTATTCTATTTAAAAATATATATGCATGTGTGTATATATATTTGTCCTTCTTTAAAGTAACGCTTTAGTGTCAGATGCTTGGATTTCCCAGTACATACCATTAGTGCATAAGTGGCTGGCGTTGGGAAATCCTACTGACTAGTGCCTTCAAGTTAGTCATACCCACTTGAATTGTCATCATATTCCTGGAGGGCAGGTGATTGGATAATGCTAAAGCTGCTTTGTGGATTGTTCCACAGAATGCAGTAGACCCTAAATTTGTCCCTTTCTCAGAACTGGATGAACTATCTTCTTTCCCCAGAACTGAAGAGCTTAGGAGTATGGCTCTGTGCTGAGACTGGGTCTTTTCATGTTGTTACTGTTATATCACTAGGCAGCTGCAGCTCTAACCTGTCCCCTTCATTTTTCTCCAATAATTGTGGTTAAAACTGACTACCTGTTGGATGTATTTACATGTAAACTCTCTGGAGTTATGGAAGATTTAGAGCTGCCATGTATACTGAACTCTAATACAACAAAAACATTCTGCAGGCAAATATGACTTGAAGACCTGCCACAGTCCAAGGAAAGTGAGTATTTGTAATGGGTTTAGTAATGCTGGATGGTTAAATGACCATATTTAATATAGTACACACTAGTTAATTTAACAGCTTGTGCTTTTGGGGAGAGGGAAAAATTCTTGTCAGTGCTGTTTTGCTAAAGGGAGACAGATGCAACCTCCCCTTCCCCCCACGTGTTTAATGAATTCTTTTAGTGTTCCACAAAGATTCTATTTTAATAGTGATGTCATCTTGTTTCCTCAAGAAAGTTGCAAATAAAAAAGGTTCAAACTTCTCACAGAAATAGATTATAAGGACTCAGGGACGGGGGCAAAATCCTAGTCTTAAGTGCACGTAAACATGTTTATACAGCTCAGGGGTAACTGGTTCTCTCTTTGTCAATCTGTAGCCATGTCTAAAACCCCATCCTCCCCTCCTCACACTGATAAATAAAGCAGAGTGGGTTTGCAGGCAGTGCCTCTATTGACCATGGTGCTTGAAGATGTGTCTTACTGTCCAGTCAGGAAGCGAGGATACTTCTCCTAATAATGTCTGTCCTCCTGTTGATAGTGCTGTTTGGACTAAGCCTTTGCTGTCTGCATTTTTTCTCGGCCACCTCAGTTTCTGAGTCACTCATTTCAGCATCAGGAGCATACCCATCATTCTCCCTGTCTGTCTTTAGTTTGCTTTTTGCCCTGTCTTTAGGCAAAACTCTGCCCATGCCCAAGTATGGATAGTTAGAGTTCTGGTGGCAGGTCTCCTCCTGGATCTCTCCCTGGTGTTGTCTCTCCCCCTTCTTTGGAATTCGGAATCCGCCCCAGTTTTTCACTGGGCTTGTGGGTGTAGTAGGCACTTTAACCGCAGGCCGGTTATAGTTTATTTTGATGAGGGATCCATTGCATTTAGGCACTATATCCCTCCGTGTGCCAGGTGCTGACCTACCACCTGGATGGTTCACAGACCTTTTGTTTTCTGATTGCCTCTGAGAGACTTCTGTGGATGTCAGTGGCTTGTGGCTGTGCTTGGAAGGCTTTTCCTTCAGTTCTGCCTTGATTACCTCGTAAGGGGAACGATTGTCTCTTCTTTTCCTGTGGTCTGGCATAACTATCCCGTTTCTCTGTTGTGCTGATACAATGCGTGCTTCTGCAAAAGCCTTTTCAAAATTTAAAAAGCTACGTGGAGTCACAACACCTTCCCTTCGGCTGGGCTGTTTGAGCAGGGATTTTCTGTCACTCCCAGAGCTGTTCCTTACTCTGTCTCCCTTGTGTGATTTTTTCAATGTGTGTGTCAGAGAAGTGCCCATTTGCTTCCTGAAGAAAGCAGAATGCCACTTCAAATCCTCTATTTTGGGAGCATCGGGACCCAAAGGTGGACTGTTGAACAACACCATGTTTTCTACTGGAGAGGAGGAGGAAGGCACACCTAAAAGCAACACAGAGAAATTACTTCACAGTTCAGGCAAAGCAAATCACTTCCCTGATATAACAACTGCTGCTTTTTACCTCCTAAATTTCCTCTTTGGGATTTTTCTTTCCTGCCTCCAACTTGTTTTAATTATGCTGGAGCGTGACCAGCATTTAATGGCTTTCATAACGTCCGACATCTGACACTGATCAGCCTTCAGTAACTCTTAATTACTGTAGATCTAATTATATTTAGATGCAATTTCCATATTGCTATAGATATTATAGCTAATGTGTATCTCAGATTTTAAGGCCAGAAGGGGCCATTGTGATTGTCTAGTCTGATCTCCTGCATAACA
Organism: Terrapene triunguis; assembly: GCF_002925995.2. Classification (NCBI taxonomy): domain Eukaryota; kingdom Metazoa; phylum Chordata; order Testudines; family Emydidae; genus Terrapene; species Terrapene triunguis. The sequence continues at coordinate 8,965,484 of NW_020664417.1, read as the reverse complement.
CAGGAAGTCCAATAGCTGTGTTTGCACTAGAACACATCTTCTAGACAAATATCCAATCTTGATTAAACTCTTTGGAAAAAAGCATCTTCACTTAAATGGACAAACTACCACATATGTCATCATGCATGATTCTACTAGCTGATTGTGCAGCTGACTAATTATTTAAATCCTTAAGGATAATCTAGTTAACCTTTTCAATGTAGCATTTTCCTGCTGGAGAAGCAACTATTTTCAGTGAGCAGTAAATCGGTGGGAATGATTTTTTAACATCAGTTTGCTGACCCATCAGAATTCATGCCTTTAAAACCACAGACTCATTCAGAAGGACTGTTAGTCAAAAATTAAATTGAATCTCTCTCTGAGTCACTTTTGGAGTAGAAATGTGCCTTTCATTTGACAGATCACAGCAACATGCTTGGTTTTAAGCAGAATGTGCTGAAATGTAGACCTTTCAATTGATTTTAATAGAAAACAACAGATTCACAATGCTTCCAGATTGGGTCCAAAAGATGAGTTCATCTTCATGGTGTTTTACAAAGGGTTTAATCCGGGAAGGATAGAAAGTCAAACATTTGACAGGCAAATGAACAGGGATGTGATTTTTTTTCTTATTTATGCATTATTTTTTTTGTTGAAGAAGGAATACAAGTACATTTGGAAAACACCATGACAAGCAGAGTTATAACTGTCCTTTCTTAATCTAAATTTGGCAATGCAGAAAATAATCCATAATATCCAAGGAAAACCAAGATTAAATCAAATGAAAATCTGTTTAAGAACTGATTTTTACCAATAACTCTATAACATCTTTAAAGGGACTCTGTCAACCTGAAATTTAATTGATTTTAAAGAAACTGACTACAGCTACTGCTGGATCCATATTGCCAATATTTGTGGGTTTATCCACACACTTTTCTTCTGTTTTTAAAAATGTTTTCTCTCCCCTGTTTCAGACTAGTATAAACAACATGAGAAAATACTAAACCTACAAATGGAGTGGGGGAAAAAGTGAAGCTGACTCCACAGAAAGTGTTTTCTTTGTATTTTTGACAGCAAACTGGGACAAAACCATAGATCCAAGTTACAGTGATCTTAGATCTTATTTGTAGCTATAATCAGTCAAACATTTTCAGAGAAGTGTGATTTCAGCATTAACTATAAGTGCATAAAGGTTCTGCACACACCCAAGCCAATGGGCTTCAACCATGACCTGAAAAGAACTCCTCTAGGAACAAGGGGAGTTCTTTCTTCATGCGCATTCAGTGCTGGGCCTTTCTGATAAGTGTGCCTGTCAGCTCTGGGGACACCCATCCACTATGAAATGGACTGAGACCACCAAACAGCTATTATTACTATTAAATGTATATAAGGCAGCAGCTCCTAAATGCCACAACCAGGTTGGGCCTCATTGTGTTGGGTGCTAAACAAACATATAATCGGTGACAGTCCCTGCCCACAAAACTACCAATAGTGGGGAAAAAATTGAATTTAGGAAGGTTTTGAAGCAGTGAGCTAAAGCGGAAGTCTCTTCATCCCATTTCCAATCCCTTGAGCCACTGAGTCCCACAGGGTTGGCTGGTTAACTCAGGCCCACTTACTTATCTATTTCTATGGCTCCTCATGTGACTGTCCTTAATATGTTGTAGCTGAAAATTTAAAATATACTGGCTCTTGGTTCATTAGGGGTTTTTTCCTCCAACTTCCTGTTGCAAAGTGAACTAAACAAGAATATAAGGAAGGGTGAGCTTCAAAACAGTAAGTAGACCTTAGCCCTGGGGTCTCAAAGTCCCGGCCATCTGTGGCCCGAGAACCTCCCCACTGTGGCCCACAGAGGAAAGACCCATGCAGCCACGCGGCCGGCTCTGTCCTCTGCAGGTGCCGCCCCCCACAGCTCCCATTGGCTGGGGGAGAGGGACGGAGATACTATCACTAGTTGCCGAGCAGAGTCAACCATGAGGCAGCATGATTAGTTGCCTGGCAAAGTCAGCCATGGAGGCAGCATCACTTTTTTCCACAATGAATATAAAAAAGTCAAAATACCGAACACAACTATCTGATGCACACCTTGCTGCAATCCTGAAGGTTTCAACTGCTCAGTCACTGAGGCCAAACATCAAGAAACTGACAGAACTGAAGCATTGCCAGATGTCTGGCCAACACTAAAAACTCTCTGGCAGGCAAAGAATTGTATAAAGTTGTATGACAGTTTTATTATTTCTAAGAAATTCAAAATAAAAAATACAAGATAAATGTTTTCTTTTCTGAACACCATCTTCAGTGACATTATTGGCCCACTGGGAGGATTTGAGGACTGGCACTGGCCCTAAAGTAAATTGAGTTTGAGACCCTTGCCTTAGCTAAACCATTCTGTTCCTCTGCTTGCCATCCTCTGCTTGTATGTGATAATGAAGTCTGTGAAACATACCTGAAACTCGTTCTTGATCCATAAATTTTGTGTAGAGATTGAATATCTGTTCCTGGACTTTGCAAACAGATCTCTTAATCTTCTCCCTTCGGGTCACCATGTAAGTCAGATTCCGAACCTAGAAAATGCAAATAATATTGTCACTGAGCTTCATGATAGTAAAGCTATAAACTGATCAGAATCCAGAACCCAGTCTGTCTTTTGCTCCTTAGCTACCAAGTTGTAGAGGCAATGTAACACTCCTAAGTGTCCTCCTCTATCATATCTGATGCTCAGAGAATCATTGAACCCTCGCTGCATAGAGAGAAGGTAGCCACAACATGAGGTCTTTGAAGTTGGAGGTGGAAGTAAAAGGAGAAATAAGGAGGGATCTTTGAGGACCATACCCACATCTCTCTGCTATTGGATACATATACATACACACACCTTTTTAATTATGCTTAATAGCTTATAGGGTCAAAATTTGGGTTGTTGTAAGAGTGTCCTTCATGAACCTTCCATTTTAGTCTCATTTGGGTCAATTAATACATGCAGTAGAGCTCCTATGTATGCCACTGTATGACAGACAGCATGACTGTTGAAAGAACTGGAAGTGAAACCAAATTATTAATTTTTCACTAGGCTCTGTATAGAACAGTTACTTACCCTACAGTAACTGATTCTTCAAGATGTTATGGTCAGTGTGGATCCCACTATAAGAGCACATGTACTTCATGCACGTGAGAGTGAATTTTTTCCCCCACTAGCACTGTCCAACAGGGCTGTGCATGCACTCTGTACTTCCTTGTGTGTTTGCCCATGCAAGAACATAGAATGAAGTTGCCTATGACCCTCCCTCATTTCCCTCACAATTCAAAGCCTGTGATAGCTGGGGACTCAGAAAAGTGAGGATGGAGGACAGAGTGTAGGATCCACACTGACTACAACAGCTCAAAGAACCACAATTACTGTAGAGTAAATAGCTATTGTTCTTTGAGCTGTTGTAGTCAGTGTGGATCCCACTATGGATTACTGGCAAGCAGTATCCTCCAAGGATGGTGTGAGTGAGGAACTTCAGCTGCAGTCAATCAAACAGAGACTGTAGTACTGCTCTCCTGAACTTGGCATCTGATCTGGCTGCCATGTCAAGTGCAATGTTTTACAAGAGAGTAGATCACTCTATATAGCTACCTAGCAGATCTGAGATTGAAGCAGACAGACGATATAGCCTGTGACCTAGTGAAATTTTCACTGACTTTCGGAGGGAGACACTAACCAGCTATCTGATAGCAGGTGGAAATGCACTGTGATATCCAGTTAGTGAGTCTCTGTGATGAGATGGCTTGCGCCAGATATTGCCACAATGAGATGGTTGTAGAGTGCAGTTTTGAGAAGATAACTGGTAAGGTGTTGGATTAATTCAGGCGGAATTGCAAGACCACCTGAGGGATGAAATTGAAGTGTGGTTTCATCACCACTTTGTCCCCTTGGAAAGAAGTATAAGATCGCCCAAGCACAAAAGCTTGGAACTCACTGACTCTCTGTGCTGATATAATGGCCACAGGACTGACTGATAGTAAGGTGGTATATTGAGCACTCAGACAGTGGTTCAAAAGGAAATCTTTGAAAGGGAGTCTTGACAAGCTGAGGCCTGTAGGATTAGCCCATAGGTCTCTCGGCAGTATCAACTGCAGACCTTAGAGGGGAAGGTTCCCTGCTCGATGACAGGCAGAATGTATGCTCCGGTGATGGTGAAGAGGAGTAGATTTCCTGTAGGGGCAGCACCAGTGTGTAAGGTGCTTTCAGTATCAGAATCTGTGTTGGTGCTGGTGTATGTCTTGGCATGGACCTGGTTCTGCTTGAGTTTCATCCCAAGTTCGGGGTCAATGTTAGTACTGGCAGAATCTTTTGCATCACAGTCTGTTCATCCTCTTAATCCTTGATGCTGTGAGGACTTGAAAGACTTTCTCTGGTGGGTTTGCTGTGTTTGTCCTTATCGGAGGACGCTACGCTTCTTCTTGAGCTTCTGCCTGCGTGTCCAGAGCATTCCCTTTCAGTGCTCAACTACTGAGATGGTGGTACCAGCTTCCATATTAAAGCAGGTCAGTTTTGGTGCCAATGTCGGTGCCAGGTTTTGACTTGGCATTGTGTTCTCCACAGTGGTCTTAGGCATTGCTTGTCTACTCAATGGAGTAGCAGATGATGCTGGATTGTCCATTAATTAGATTCTGGAGCTTTTCTCCCTTGGGTTTGATTAGATATTCCATGGACTGTTGCAGAAGGTGGAGTTTTAGCCTTCCAACTTGTGACTTTTGAGTCCTCACAGAGGAGGGGATAAACATATTGTCATGTGCTTGAAATGTGTGATTTGTCCAGACAGAAGGCATGCCTATTGTATTCTTCCTTCAGGGGGAAATAGTCTATCACAGAATGGACAAGACTTGAAGCCCCCGTGTCTTGAGTCTGCCATTAGAAAAACCCTTGATAAAAGGGTCTGACCAGAGAAGTTCAGTGCAGACAATTGGTGGTCAGTTCATGTTGGTCAAAACAGAAGATCAGATGTGGTTCTAATGATTCGCAGAAGGTTTTGCAGAAGTTTAGTCCAAGCTAAGTACTAGTGGATCAGACGCTTGCTAGGTTTGATCTCACTGCCATGGACAGTAAAAGGGATCTGAGGGAGGCTGAGAGAGCATAAGGTGGCACGCACTGCACCGAAAGACACTGCTAGTCAAAAGAAAATTTGATCACGCATGCATGAGTGCCTACAGTGGGATCCACACAGACACATATTTGAAGAATGTTTTCTGAAATATTAAAAAAAAAATTATTTCTGTGGTAGAGGGTTTTTTCTTGATTTTGTTGCTGATTGGGACAGTCACACAAAAATATCACAATAGAGAAACTCCCCATTAGGCTCTAGCCTAATTTTTAGGCCTGATGTAGACCCAAACCCACATGACCCTGAACCTGAGTCTGTGCCATTGTCACCAAACTGTGGGATTGGCTCTCCTCTTCCTGCCATGAGGTTGGCATGATAGCAGCTGCCTACTGTCCACCATCCCATGCTGCAAAACAAGAGGCACACACTCCACAGTGCACAGCACAAAGAGATGGTTTCAGCCAGCAGAAGCAAGCATGCTACTGCCACTATGCTGATCCCACAGGAAGGTTGATGTGAGGCAAACCAACACAACCTGAGCCTAAGAGGGGCTAGTTGTTTTCCTATCCCACCCAACCTGGGCCCAACACTTGTAATCAGGTCCCAGCAGGTTGCAGAGCTATATGCCCCATCATCACAGTTGAGTTATCTTCCTGTGGAACTCAAACTTCTCTGAGATTACAAATTCAGTTGATGAAATAGATATGGATTTCTCTGAGGCTTTTGACTCACTACAGCATGACATGCTGACTAAAAGGTTAACACTGAACAAACTCAATATGGCATGTTAAATTAATTAAAAACTGGCTAACTGCTCTCAAAACATAATTGTTAATGGGGAAACATCCAAGAGTAGTTGTTTCTAGTAGGGTTCTACAGAGATAGGTTCTCAGTCCAGTGCTAATCATACTTTATCAATAATCTCCAAGAAAATTTAAAATCATGTTAATAGATTTTAAGACCAGAAAGGACCATTATTAGATCATCTAGTTTGCCCTCCTGTATAACAAAGGCCACAGAATTTCATCCAGTTACCCCTGTATTGAGTCCCATTTGCAGATGACTGAGAAACTGGCAGAGTTGTAAATAATAATGAAGACAAGTCACCTATGCAGAGCTAGTTTGCTTGGTAAGCTGGGTGAGCAAGTTAAGCAAGGTCACACATCTAGGAACAAAGAACATAGATCACATGTACAGTATGAGAGACTGTATCCTGAAAAGTGCCAATTCTGAAAAGGACTTTGGAGTCAGACGAGAAGATAATCAACTGAACATGAGCTAATGTAACCTTTGGATGTATAAACAGGAATGTCAAGTTGGAGGAGAGAGGCATTATTACTTGCGTGACCATTGCTGGAATAATGTGTCCAGACTTCTAAAAGAATGTTGTAAAGCTGGAGAGGGTGCAAAATATGACACAAGAATAACTTGTGACGTCTGGAGAACACACAGACTTAAGAAGTTACACTTATTTAGCTCTTCAAAGAGAAGATTAAGAGGAGACTTGAACACCTTTTAAGTGCTTATGGAGACAGAAGATTTCTGATACTACAAAATGCATGAGAGACACTAACTGGAAATTGAAGCTAGAAAAATTCTAACTGAAATAAGGTATAAATGTTTACTAACAAGAGTAATTAGCCTTGGAACAGTTTTATGAATGGATGGGGTAGATTCCATCACCTGAACTCTTTAAATCAAGACTGGATGTCTTTCTAAAATGTGTGCTCTAGTTCAACCACAAGGTTTTTTTGACCTAATAAAGGAACTGCTGGGTCAGGTTGTATGGCCTGTGTTATACAGGAGGCCATACTATATAACAGAGGTGGGCAAACTACGGCCCATGGGACCGTTCTCCCCGGCCCCTGAGGTCCTGGCCCAGAAGGCTAGCCCTCCCCTGCTGTTCCCCCTCCCCCGCAGCCTCAGCTCACTGCGCCACCGGGAGAAGGGATGGTTGGATGGGCAGGGATCCCGAGGTGGGGCAGTCAGGAAGGAGGGGAGGGTTGGATAGGGGGGCAGTTAGGGGCAGGGGATCCGGGGGCTGTCAGGGAGCAGAGGGCTGGATGGGGTGGGGAGTTGGGGGGGACCGTCAGGGAACAGGGGGGGTTGGATGGGGCAGGAGTCCCGGGGGGCCGTCAGGGGCCAGAAGCAGGGGGGGGGTCAGACGGGGGTAGGGGCCAAGCCATGCCTGCCTGTTTGGGGAGGCACAGCCTCCCCTAACCAGCCCTCCATACAATTTCTGAAACCCGATGCGGCCCTCAGGCTAAAAAGTTTGGCCGCCCCAGCTATATAATCATAATGGTCCCTTCTGGCCTTAAAAAAAAAAAAACTCTCTTTGCCAGTCAATCTAAGAGCAAAGGTTCCGTTTCAGATCCTTGTTAAGGCAGATGTACTAAGGATAAAACACCAAGCTGATACCATTCAATTACACTTTTTAACATTCAAAACCCAACCCAATGGTATGCCACTGTCTACTCAAAATATTATGCACATATTTCTGGTGAAAGGCTGACCTCACATTGTTCTATTAGCAAAGTAAAAATAAGCCAGCTCCACATCAAAGACACAAGGAAAGACTGTGATTTGGTTTTTCATTTGTTTGAAAAATGTGCATCAGCAGCAGGTACCACTGGGAGAAAGTATCACAAGCTAACTGCTTGTGATACTGAAAACATATTACCCAGAGGTGGCTGCAGTAGAGCTCACAATGTCACCAATACTGACTTGCAGTCCACAAAGCGTACACCTACACAGCAGCTGGGAGCAAGCCTCCCAGCTCAAGTAGATAGACTTGTGAGGTAGTGTGCTAAAGAGAGCAGTGTGGATGTTGTGACTAATGGAGACTCGGGCTAGCCACCCGAGCTCAGACCCAGAGAGTCAGGTGGGCTTGAAAGCCTGAGCTGCCACCCAAGCCACAACATCCACGCTGCTATTTTTTAGCACGCTAGATCAAGCTGAGCTAGTGAGAGTCTATCTACCTGTGCTCTGAGGCTCACTCCCAGCTACAGTGCAGACATAGAATCTTAAGGTTAGAAGGGACCGCAAGGGTCATCTAGTCTAACATATCCAAAGCTGTTCAGATTGAGACTGGGCACTAACTGCCAGGACCTGTCACCTCTGCGGGCTGACACACTCTATTCAAAAGAAGATAGCTGCAACTTCTTGTGCTCTATACAAATTCAATGCAATTTTCAGAGCCCTGGGTTGGAACAAAATTTGGTTGCCCACATCCTGTGGCAATAACCAAGGGAATATATTATCACTGATTTAGGTTGTGAACTCAGCTAACTAAACACAGCACCTTCTCCTCACAAGCATAAGCTTGCATTGGTTTACCCTCTCCAAATCCTGCCGGAGGTGTGTGAAGAGCTGCAGTCTCCTGAACAAAACATCCTGCTCCCGCTTGGCCAGATTGTCCTCTTCGTCTTTCTTTGGGGTGATCAAGGGCTTGTTGAAATTGCCTTTCCTCTTGAGCTTCCAGTACTGGTACAGGAACTCCACCAGCTCTTCAGGCAGCCGCAGGGCCTTAGCCACTTCCAAGACATTGACAAATGTATAGAACTCGTCTTCCAGCTGCTGGAGCTTCTGCTTGCGGACACTGACCCTGTGGGCCTCCTCCTGGTTTTGATCAAGGCTATGGAAGGGCTCTATGTGGGCACAAGGGGAGCTGTCCTGTGTCCCATTCTCATTCTCCTGGCTGGTGTTTTCACAGAGGTTTTCGTCATCCAGTTTTTTGGTGGAGCTGTGCTTGGGGCAGTATGACTTGAACTTGACCTCGTCGTTCTCCGCCAGGATGGTCTTCATCTCCAAGCCACGGTCAAATGCGCATGTGACATGAAAAGCTGTTCGGCAGTTTTTCACCGAGCACTGCAGAAAATTTTAAAAAATAAACATGTTTTAAATAAAAAGTCTCACACTATGCACAAAATACCTGCACAGCCATGACACCTTTGAGATCAATGCTTACACCAGTGCAACTGCGGTACAATACACCACAGTACTGGGTTTTGCATCTAAGCTAAGTACTTTCTCACTATTAGGTTTGCAATTTAATGCTGTCAGTTCAAGCAACAATGTAGTGATCTAGCAGACATGAGCGATTAACTTCTCCATGGGCTTATCATACTATTCAATATGAGCAACTCCACAAAAGGAGGTTTCTCATGGTCACTGAAGCCAGTCACTTAAAGCAATATCATGACAGGCAAAATGATCCCCTTTGGCTGTGCTAGCACTCCAGAGAGGAAAATACCCTGTGGCTCCCAGCCAGTCTGATACTTTAATTAAAATCTCTCAGAGCACCTGGAACTGGCCACTTTTGCAAATTAACGAACAAATGAACAAGTGCTACTTAAAAAGCAAGGGCCGGGTGGGATTTTTTCTTTTATCATCAATTTAGAATGTCACGTATTAAATTAAATTTAATGGAGATATCCTATCTCCTAGAACTGGAAGGGACCTTGAAAGGTCATCGAGTCCAGCCCCCTGCCTTCACTAGCAGGACCAAGTACTGATTTTTGCCCCAGATCCCTAAGTGGCCCCCTCAAGGATTGAACTCACAACCCTGGGTTTAGCAGGCCAATGCTCAAACCACTGAGCTATCCCTCCCCCCTATTAAATCACTGACATTCACTACTTCAGTCACGTACTGTTCCTCTACTTCACATGAGAAAAAACTACAATTTGCTTCTTTTGTCATCTCCCAAGCTCTCCCCTATCTCCCACTGAATGCAGCCATCATGGAGCTAAACTGCTTTAGCACTTGATTTTAACTATAAACTAACTTTCTTTTGCAAAATGAAAAATAAAAATCTTAAAAATCCCCCCTTGACTTGGACCCTTGTCCCCAACATAGAGAAATAAAAGTGGAAAGGACTGTCACAGACATTAACTATGACAGGACTAAACTATACTTAACCCAAGTGATCTAACCTTAAAGAGAAATGCACTGCGGCAAGATATTTATACAGTGCTTTGTAACAAAGCCAAGTATCTGTCTCCTCTGGGTTTTCCTCCTCAGGTTGACTCAGCAGCCAGATGTCAGATAAATGTATACTACAGAGTTTAAACTGCAGAGGTTTCAGATAAATGTTCTTTAATAAAATCAATACTTAGAAGGGATATGAAAAATGGTGAAACCCTCTTTGCCCTTTCGCCTCCTCCAAATAAATGCTTTGTGAACAAACAGGGCAACAGCAGCATGGTTGGGATAATAAACAACATAAAAGAAGTGCTTTTTGCAGCAAATTCCATGCTACTATGATTTCTTAATAATTTGCTTGTATCAAAAATAAAGTTCTGTTGAGTAGAGAGGAAAGCTTGTCTCATCTGAGGGAAATCTGAACTGGGAAGAAAATGCAGTCTTGCTTTTCCCAGCTTGCAGCAACTGCTTTCTGCCCATCCCTATGCACACATCAAGCAGCTCGCTTTTTAAATTAGTGTGAACATCTCATAATATAAAACGTATCTGGAGAAACTGCCTCTTCTCCCTCCACTTATTCAGTTGATTATTACCTTTTTTATTACACACTTCATAAATTCTGGTTTTTTCCTGCTATCTACAAGTTTCACAACACAAATTTTAAGTATTTAGAGGCCATGAGAATACTCTCGCATTCATGTTTCTTGTGTCACAAAGCCCCCCTAATACTCTTTGACGATGTCACAGAAAAATGGAACCAAGAGTATTTCCCCAAATGATTTTTTTAAATGTGTAACTGTCTAAAGTAGCAGCTATACAGCATACATATCATCCTATTCTGTTATTCCAGAAGACAGAGGTTTTCAGAGCAAGAATGTAAAAAACCCACACCAAAAAAAATCTGTATTCAGTATGAAACTGCAGAGTTACCTCAAACAAGTATTGGGGGACAAAATAGTCTAATCTCTCCATTATGTAAGAGTTTCCAAGAGGCAGACGACAGGAATGTTTTATTTATTAAAATACAGTGGACAGATTAACTTTCTTTACTTTGTATGTATATTATTTCATACCTTAATTGAAGTGGGAACAGCAAACAAGGCTTCTGACAAACAGATTGAAAGGTTTCACTGGAACGTCTGCTGAACAACTATTTTATAACTTTTCCCAGTATACGCCATCAATGGCTCAACAATAGAGGAACAAGGGAGAGAGTGGGACGATCCAGTGATCTAAACTCAGAACGCTGAGCTTTACTTTTCATCTTCAAAGTGCTTTGCTATGTACTTTTTTTTTTTTATTTGATAGCACAACTCTGCCTACAATTAGGTCATCTCGCCTTACTTTCCCCAGCAAAAGCAGGACACCACATGCTCTAAAATGCGTTCAAACACACCTGTGATCCTTCTCACAGTGATACCAATAGAACTAAGATTCAGATCTAAGCAATATGTAGTGCAGATCTCTACATATTCTAAAACTGCTTTCAGAGTTAACACCCCTTAACATAACATCTATATATTTTCTTGTATCCTGAAGGATCCCAAAGTGGCTTATAAATTTCACAAGCTGATGTAATCTATACACAAGGAACCTCTTCACTCACTTGTGAAATGCAGATAACTGTGGGGCAGATCAATCCTGTTTAACATCATACTGCAACATCACAGAACATTTTACAATAAGTGAAGAATCCACATCCCATTGAAATTTTAGAGAGAAATTAATTAGAAAGTATATGACCCATATTGGAATTTTGCCAAGAATGTGAATTGGTGATAGGAAGCAGGATATTGGTGCTCTTGCTTTAGTGCTGGATACACAGCCAAAGATTAATTCTTTACTGTACATGGAGATAGTTATTTCCTTGAACACGCTGGGCCTGATTCTCCCATTGCCTTGCACCTTGTGCAGTCATTTACACCTGTGCTAAGTGAGAATAAACATCAAAATGTTAGTGTTTGACAGCTACGTTACAGATGTGTAAATGATTCTGTAAGGTGCAAGGCAATGGGAAAATCAGGGCCAGAAGCTTTGATTCTAGAGAATACAAAATATCTGCAAAGCCAGCCACCCCCTAAACCTGCCAAACTTGTGGCTTTTCATCACCAGCTGAAGAAGGTGCTTGTATTTCCTCTGCTTGTGGCTCATGATTCATTTGCACTTTGTAGCAGATTCTAAGCATGCAAACTGTTCCTTTCCTACGTACTCTGGAGCTCAACGGCAGAAATTCTCATAACTGAACTAAAAAGACCAACAAATGAGAACATCTGATTATTTATCAAATCAAAAAGACTATGGTAGTATAACTCCTTCCTTACCAACAACAGCAGACATTACCAATTCACTTTAATCCCTGGTAGACACATAGGCCAAAATGTTTAATGTTGGGTGGTATCTAAAGTTAGGTGCCTAAATCCATATTTAGTCACCTGATTCACAGCCTTATCATGAAGGGTGCTGAGCATTCACATTCTAATTGACTTCAGTGTTAGCTGCAAGTGTTCACCATCTCTGAAAATCAAGCTGCTCATCAGAGATTTTCAAGGGGAACTGGGAGTCTAACTTCTCTTTGAGCCTTTGACAATCATCTTGAACGTACATGCAGGTAAATTTTAGCACACAGTTTTTGGCATCCAAGTTTAAATATTTTGGCCACAGAAAATTACTCACTTTTGCAAATTAACGAGCAAATGAACAAGTGCTATTTAAAAAGCAAGGAGAATGCACCACAAAATGCATTTTGTTCATTTAACAAGTATGGTCATTCAAGTTTCATTATTTATATTTCGGTGTTCTGATAAACACACCTAAGTATATTTTATAAAAGTTAGGAATCCTTAAACTATAACCTCCCTACATTATCTGCTATTGAAACTCTGCTGAGATGTGGGAAGAGACCAACATTTTTCTGTGCAAACTATGGGAAGGGAATCAGGGAGGTTCTATAGAATGCACATTTACATCTATAACAAACACACTTATGTTCATTTATTACCTGTATGGATGCCCCAATCTTCTCATTGCAAAGGCTGCACACTAATGCCCATCTACTGCTGGGAATGTGAGAGACCTTGGTTATGGGCTCCATCTTTTCTGGGCTGCCAATACTCACCTAAGCATCAGAATGAAAAACATACAGTGAAAGATAAGCAGAAGGGGTGGGAACCATGAAAGTATTTAGGTGCCTAAACCCCAGACTTAGGCACCTAAGTCCCAGCTTTGGCTCCACTGCAATCCACAGAACTGCCACTGAACCATGCAGCACCTACACTCACTCAGCACCCAAGTTTTTCAGGGTAAGAGTTCTCTGTATTTATGCCTCTGAGCATGCACAGTGCTGCCTTGCTCTAGGCGTCTGGATGCCTATCTCACGCCGAAGCCGCAGAGTGATCCATGAACCAGGGGAAGATGGGCATTTGCATGTAGGGTCCAATCCGGTAAGCATGCTTAGCATACACTCCTCTGATCAGCATCTCCCACTGGCTAGCTTAGGTGTCTCCCCACCTAGCATGTTGGCGTCTGTGGATCCCTATTCATTGTACAGGGAGACTAGGCACCTACGTCCAGGCTTTGTGGATCATGGTGTTGTTCCAGGATTTTCTAGGCACATAAAATCATTGCAATGCTTATGTCCCTTTGTAGGTCCCACCCCAAGCAAAAATAAAAGTACAGCTTTCCATGAGGAATCTGTTTCATTGCTTGAAACATGCCAAATTCATATGTTCCAAGTTTTTCAGTTTACAAAGAGAGAAAAATCCAGTTTCAAAACCACTTCTTCCCTGATAAAAATGAAAAAACTCTGATGCAAATCCCATCAATTTAAGTGATTTTAAAGGATGAATATTTTGAATGCCAGAACTCTCAAGAATTACCACTGTTAATCCAAATACTCGCTTACCCAGGTTCTGAGTTTCCATCCACAAATACAAACAGTGCTTACTTTGTGCTCTCACTAAATTAGCTTTCCCAGCAGTTGTCCTTTTTTTAGACCTATGAGCCATTTGTATTGTAGTTCACTGAGCTAATGTAATTACCTTTTTCTTATAGATCGTGTATTATCCTGTCAGACTCTATGTCCTCTATGTTTAATTGAAAATGAATGTTTCCCTGTTTTTATCTTTTATTTTTTTCTACTCCCTAACAATAAATGCTGCATGGATGTTACAATCTGATGTCTGTTGCTATAATGAATGTATGTTGTTATGAGCAGATTTGTCCTTTGCCAAGATTGCTCTGAATCTGAATATAGGTACTTCAGTTGGATCAACACCTACCTCTGGAATCCAGAGTGCACAGCTAACATGGACCCACTTCGTCCCACTACGAGTTGGCTTCATAGCTCCACCTTTCTTGGGACACAATAAACACTTTGGCTGAACACCAAGCGCACAGGTCCGGCATAGCCAACTGCCTTCTGGCACCTTTAAAATTCCGTAACATGCCTGTACTCATGTTTATAAAGGAGAGGAAGAAAAGGAAACAACAACAGCATGTTCCTGTTAGTATTAACTGATTTACATTTAGCCTTTTGCTAACCTCAAAGCCCTTTATGGGACTGCATGCTACATAATAATATTAGCTTACATTTATGTAGCCAATTTTGTTCTGAAGGATCCCAAGGTGCTTTTACAAATGTAGCAACTCCATATACACATTATACACACTTTTCCCACCACTGAAAGGGAGCCACCTTCAGGTGTTTTAACAATGCAAACAACACTACACAACAGTTTAGTACAGGAAGTGAAGAAGAATATATTAACTAACTTAAACAGAAAGGGAAATTTAGATAGCTGTGTGAGTGGTTAGATATCTGAGCTGGACGTTGACCAGGACACTAGAGCTATAAAGTCCCATGAGATCTTTAAAGACCACAGGTGATAGGACAATAGTTTTGCATCTCACCTGAAAAATGAGATGATGACATAAAAGATGCACCCAAGGCATAGTTCAATTCTTACTCATTGGGTAAAGTGGCATCTATTGAATGATTAACATCGTGTCCTGTAGTAGACTGGCAGTGTCTATGGAGACCTACAACCAAACTATTGTCAGTTCTGACCCTTTCTAGCTTGTAAGATTTGATGTGATCACAGTTCAAGACAGAATGGCTACAGATTTATCAATGTGCCAATTTTAAACTCTTAGACCATAGTGCCACGCTCAAAGATACATTTCCCCACCATACATGCAAATACATTTATGTAACTTTAGCCCGAGGAGCAAGAAAAATAAATGTTCCTTGCTTATCAAACATCACAGCTGCCCCACCGCTTAATGACAAAGCAAACATTTTAAGGGATGGAGAGAAAGAAGACCCACAGCAAGGTCTCTTTAACAATGGAAGGAAGTCAAGGAAGCAGATGTGTTACAAACATATCTGTTCCTTCTTCCATGCAAAGAAAGGCTTGTTTAATTTCCACAGAAAGACATGTTGTGCTGTCTTGTCCCCAGAATAATCTAGTTGTTCGGGCGCTCCTCTAGCATGTGAGAGATGCAGGTTCAAATCCCTGGTGCCTCATTCAGTCACCCCAACATGGAACAAAACCAACTGTTAACAAGAAGCCTGATGACAAATTAAGTTTAAACTACTATATAAATCCTCCCTGGTTTCCTACTGGTTGGATGGAGGTCATCATTTTTCAGACTTCCTCTTCCCTTCAATCAAATTTATTGGTACTGCAAATATATTGCCAAAGAAGAGGACTTCGGTGCATCACATGGCTCGTGTGTGGAAAGTGAGGGACCAAACCAAAAAATTGCAGACATATCTGTAGAACAAAACCAACTGGGCCAAATTCATTGGGAATGCAGATGGTAGTGTTAGTGTAACCTAGTGTAATGTACAAACTTAGTAGCAAAAAGGGCATGATTATAGCAACAAAAGCAACCAGCAAGAGGGTACAAGATGCTGTTAGATAAAGCAACACCACCCCCATTTTAATCTTATATCTTCTTACATCCTACAATTGGCTGCTTTTCCTGCTACACTCCCCCCTTTTGCCCTCTCAGCATGTAATGTAGTAAATGTACACATTTACTAATGTATAACCTACATTTACATCACTTGTGAGTTTGTCCCATGGGCAATTTCACTACTGGTGTAACTCAGTTAAAATCAATGAGTTACACTAGAGAGGAATCTGGCCTGTTATGTTTAAACCTGTCTTTAACAGTAATAGTTCTGAGATATTTCTGTAACCACCCATCGCCTGCCTTTACCTCCAGCACATAAGCTGCCCAAAAGGCTCCCACCTCTACGTCTGGATGCCATACCTGGTGTACACAGATATTGCATTTGTCACAGAACACCATTTCGTTGCCATCCTCCCCATCTGGGGACTGGCAAACGTCGCAGACAACGTCCTCATCATACTCGATCCCCAGCCCTTCTTCAGTCTCAATAGCATGGTTCATACTGTCATAGCATCGCTGTTCAAATTCCTCCATGACTCTCTCCATCGTGTACTCATCCAGTTCGGGCATTCCTGGGAAATTAATCCAACACAATGGATTGTTTTTAAAATGATAACAACATCTGGAGCCCCAGTTCCTTCCAGCAGTGTATTAAAGGTTGAGCTTTTCCTCCCAGGTTGAGCCATAAGCTTCAAATGGCACAACATGCCAGCCCACCTGCAGTGAAGAGGATTAATTTATGGCTGTAGGGTTACCATGGCAAACGTTAGAGGGGAAGTGTAGAGTAGTTAAGGCAAAAATGTCAAAAGCCCTAGATCTGTGTTGAAATAATGGACATTTACTCATTTCAATCAATATTTGAAATCCTCAAAGTTTTCACAAGCAAGTCCCACCTCTCTGGGTTGTCACTGTTGATCTCACTCTCCTTCAACACTATCTACAGTTGCTTGTTTCAACTTTGTGACCTCAATCATTTTAGGAAATGGTGACTCTTTTGAGAGTGATTCTAGGATCAAAGCACTCCCCAAGTGAGCAACAAACTGTCCATCAAAATGATGGAATACAGTCCAATGCACAATCTATCAGGTACATTTTGATATGTTACAATCAGCAACCCAGATAAGGCAATCATTTATTTGATGTAGTGCATTTTCACAGCACCTGGTACAATCAGGTCCTGATCTTGGCTAGGATCTATTGTAGTACCTAGAAATAAATAATTATTCAAATATATGGGGAACCCAATTGTACTAGATAGAATATCTAATTGTGGGACTTGTCCATTTTAATCACAGTGCTTGGAGGGTAGGGATAGGATACAGAGGGACCTAGACAAATTAGAGGATTGGGCCAAAAGAAATCTGATGAGGTTCAACAAGGACAAGTGCAGAGTCCTGCACTTAGGACGGAAGAATCCCATGCACTGCTACAGACTAGGGACTGAATGGCTAGGCAGCAGTTCTGCAGAAAAGGACCTTATGGTACAGTGGACGAGAAGCTGGATATGAGTCGACAGTGTACCCTTGTTGCCAAGACGGCTAACGGCATTTTGGGCTGTATAAGTAGCATTGCCAGCAGATCGAGCGACATGATCATTCCCCTCTATTCGGCATTGGTGAGGCCTCATCTGGAATACTGTGTTCAGTTTTGGGCCCCACACTACAAGGAGGATGTGGAAAAATTGGAAAGAGTCCAGCGGAGGGCAACAAAAATGAGTAGGGGGCTGAAGCTCACGACTTATGAGGAGAGGCTGAGGGAACTGGGATTGTTTAGTCTGCAGAAGAGAAGAATGAGGGGGGATTTGATAGCTGCTTTCAATTACCTGAAAGGGGGTTCCAAAGAGGATGGATCTAGACTGTTCTCAGTGGTACCAGATGACAGAACAAGGAGTAATGGTCTCAAGTTGCAGTGGGGGAGGTTTAGGTTGGATATTAGGAAAAACTTTTTCACTAGGAGGGTGGTGAAGCATGGGAATTGGTTATCTAGGGAGGTGGTGGAATCTTCTTCCTTAGAGGTTTTTAAGGTCAGGCTTGACAAAGCCCTGGATGGGATGATTTAGTTGGGGATTGGTCCTGCTTTGAGCAGGGGTTGGACTAGATGACCTCCTGAGGTCCCTTCCAACCCTGATATTCTATGATTCTATGGTTACACCCAGACACCACCACAGTGATCATCACCTAAATCACGGTAGTAGTAATAATAAAACTGGACCCATAATGTTAAATGTTCATTGCGGACCTGAAAAAACCTGCAATAAACTCAGCAAGAAAGGTACCAAATGAAGTCCAGCTTTCTATCTGGATAGAACTACCTGACAAAGTATCCCATTTCTCAACTTTTAATGGCCCAACAAGAACCAGTAAAGCTTCATAATTGGTGTTGCAGCAAGCCCTATACAACCCCTTTCACACAGTCACCTGTATGTCTGAAAAAGAAGTATTACTTCAAAGCAAGCGCTCTCCTCCACCAAGGCCAGTTTACCCCCGGCACTTCCAAGCTGAGATCCTTATGGAAGTTTGCAAAAGGGTACAGGCTTTGAAAAACAAAGATCCTGTGGTTTTAATCCTGCTCCCAATAATTACTGTTTACTAAGACATACTGAAGATAGAAAACTCTTGTCATGTGTATTATAAGGGCAAATCCTCTCCTTTGCTCTCAGAGCAACTAATTCAGGTGGGTTCTGAGGAATTCCACAGGAAGATGGAGAAGGAATCCCTCGCTCCCCCAAATCACAGAGCTGGAGAAGAAACATTCTAATGGGTCTGCCAACTTAAAGGTACCTCCTTCATCATGGGGAAATAGTCTGGAGAATCTGCAGAGCAGTGAATACTCTGCTTTGCTCCAGCCCAGCCCTCACCCTTTTGGCCCCACAGCTGCAGGGCAGCTGAACAAGCAGCATACAAAGTTCTGCCCTCCCGTAGCACTTCCACGGTGGAAGAGAGAGCAGAATTTGTCCCTAATGGCAGACAAGTGCGATTCTGGAAAGCGGGTGATGATGGATTGAAAGCTGATGAGTTAGTACAGTAGATAGTTTGAAAGGAGTTTACAACAGCACTAAGTCCCAATGCAGTAGCCTCTACCACCTTATAGATTTAGTTATCTGGAATTTGCCTCACAATTGGACTTCACTGTAATTTAATGGCTATAAATTTAGAAATGATACTGAGAGTTTTTATAAAAAAGTTTTATATTTTTATATCTGGTCTTTTGGAAAAATAATACACATTTTAAATATCAAAAAGAGCACTGCAGAGTGTGTCAGGTCAACCTCTGGAATTCACAACCACAGGAGATCAGGCAAATGCTACAGCTGGAGATTAACAAGTAATTACTCATGTTAGTGACCATTAATAATATCTTTTGCTATGCAAAATTTTTTATAAGAGTAATTCAAATGTCATGTTTCAGGCCTGCTGGGGCCAAGAAGGAATTTCTTTCCCACTTTTTACAGAATAACTACATGTGTAAAGGATTATAGCAAACAAACCACTGTGCACTGGCATATCAGTCACAAAAATCTACCGTAAGAGCATGTTAAAGATCATAGTAAAAACTGTCAAATCATGGCTATCCCTAGACTATATTGCTGTAGCTCACAGGAGACCAACCTGAATTTCACCAGCATAAATCAACTCCTCTAAAGTTACAATGGTATAACCAAGAGCTGGATCTGTCCCAGAATTTTTAAAGAAAGAAGAAGCTGGGATTAATGGGGTGCCAGGCTTCTAAAGACACAGTTCTCCCAGCATAGGGAATTATTTTCTCCTATCACCTGACATGGTCTCCCACAAGCGGGAACTTTCACCTTACTCTGTTCTGAACTTTCTTCTCCCCTGCCCTCTGATCAGTTTGTACAATGGAATGAGCCTGCAGAGGATGCCTCTATGGTCACTGTATCTGCCGCTGGCTGCAGGGTAAACCCCATGCCTCCTTCTTCCTTCCCTACAGAGACACCCTATATCACTTTCATGTACATCTGTCCTGTAATTGATGCTGTGCTAGCCTTCCCTCTGGTTCCCTTCAGGATCAACAGCCCCCTTCTCTCCAGGAAGAGAAGGGGAAAGAGAGAGATGAAGAGAATGCATGAGTATCTCAAACTGTCTGCTCACTTTTAGTGCTTGTTTAAATAAAGCTGAATATTTTAAAAGCAGCCAGAAGTGTAACCTAAGACTGACATCATGTAATCCACCTTGTGTATGTAAATAGGCCTGACCTGAGATTTGGGTAAAAAGCCTGAACATGAGACCAGGTCAGAGTTGGTAGTTTTGTTTGTTCTGTGTGGGTTTTCTTCAGGATAATTTTTTTTCAAGTTTATAACCAGCTGACCCTGGCTTGCCAGGTCCTGTAACTGTTTCGTCAATGGTAAACCCATAAAACGGTAACCATAACCCAAATGAGGGAATTGCCACAGCGTAAAACTCAATAGTATTATCTGTGCTCACCAAAATATCCAAAACCCTTCTAGCTGGCACAATATATTCTTACATACCTAGACATTATGGTCAAAATTCTGCGTTGACTTACATCCTGTGTAATCCTAGTAAAATCCATGGTGTGCTCCCACTTTTGGAGCACACATCATAATAAAGAAGTGGTTTGTTCTCTTCCCTTCCCCCATACGCAACCTCTTCTTGGGGGGAACCCTCAGCCCCACCAAGACAAATCTCTTTTCCTGTTTGAAAACCAGGGACACAGTAATAGAGTTTGGGACATTTTCAAAAGGAATCACTGAGCCAATTCTTTGCTGTCTCACACTCCAAACAGTCTCACTCCCCAAACAGTCTGGCTTCTGTTTTTAAACCTCCCAAACACTTCTGTCTACTACACTGCTTCTGTCCAAACAGAAAAAATAACTAGCTATAGAGGGGCTGAGGGTTTTCTCATTCCATTTTAGGAAAGAGATGCATGGAAAAGCAAGCAAGCAAAAAAGGATGGATGGACAGATAGTCAGATGACTTAAATTGTCTATTTTGATATCATCTCCAAGGAAGTAAACAATGGCAAAAAAAGGTTATTTGAGGGAATTCTTCTGGGTGGGGGGGGAAGGGGGCAAATTCTGATCTGGTGTAAGCAAGCGCAACTCTACTGACATTAATGGAGCTATGCATAAGGCTGATATTCTCCACAGATCTAGCCCATAGCAGCAATGCCACCCTTCCTTGAGGGCTTCTGGGGATAAGAGTTTAAAGGCTAGTGGTTTTTAAAAATAAGATCACAAATAAACTACATCCTAATTTACATGATTTACACCCTCTCTCCCTTTCCAGTTTTCTCACCCACAAACCCTGCACAGAACTGCCAGCGTACTTCAGCAGCACGCGTAATTTTACTAGAGGCTTCTCTCACCCATCTCTTTAAATTCTTCATTGGCCAGTTCTAACCACGCTGCATCCACATCATTGAGGTCATAGCGACACACACTGTCCGCCAAGGTTCGAATGTCAACGTATCCCAGCTCAGGAGGCTCAGAACCTGAAGAAAGGATGTACTTCCTGGGTCTTGTAAATGTGACTGCTTTTGTCTCAGACACAACCCTGAAGAAATAGTAAATACAGATGTTACTTATACCAGGTTTTAAATCCCTTAGCACAGACTGGGAAATGCTTAATCCTGCTGTGTGATTAATGCCTGGGGGTTAAATTGCACTTCCTTATTCTATGCAACTAAAAATCCCCAGCAATTTTGTAGCATCAAAGTGCCGCAGAGCTGCAGGAAGTAAGGATGGGTACATAAAACAGAGAAGGAGTCATTCAGATATCATTTTAAAGTGAGCGGCAATGCTACATAAAATAATTCACATTTTTTAAATCCCAGTTCATTAAAAGACTTACAGGTGGATTTAAGAGGAGAGATTACAAATGATCTCCTGCAAGAGGACATGGTACTTGCTACTTTTAAATGGAATTGTTACTGACACGCTTTAAAGCCACATAGGCCATACTCTGTTAATGTGATGATAGGTACTATGTGCAGGGGAATTAAATTAATAATAATAGATATAAACCAACTTTCTGAACACTACAATAGGGATACAATTCTCAATTAAATTCTATAGGATGGTTTAAAAATTCCATACACAGGCTAACATTCTCTATTAAATTCTATTGTTTTTACAGTAATTTGTATAGATAGCTGTAATTTTCATTTCTGTAACATCCTAAATACCTTTCCACAAGGAAATAATAATGACAATTCATAAAGTTGTTTATAATCAGTCCCTCCATCACTTACCTGCTCAGCTCTAAGTCCAGGCTCTCAGGAATTTGCATTCCCCCTGCAAAATCACTAAAACTGGACTGAGTCAGACTTTAGAACAAAATCCATCCACTGTTTTTAAATTCAGCTGCAGCAGTAGTTTGTCCTAATATGGTTTGGTGGGGTCACCATAGTGGCAAGCCAGACCTAATTAAAACATATTTTGGTTGCAACCATGTTTAAACTGTGCATAAGCACAGTTGTTAAAAGTTAATTGTAAGGACTTTGGAGACAGAGCAAAACACTTAAAACAGTGTAACTTGCTCTACACTTGAGTTGCCTGGATTTCTGTGACTATACAAATCCAGTAACTAAGAAAAAATGCATATGCAGTGCACAGGGGCAGAGGTGTATTCCAGTGCATAGGCTGGAATAGCAGCCATGGAGCGGCTGCACTGCTAACACCTTGCCTTCAGGTAGCAGGTTCCATATGCCCCATCCACATCCATGTTCTCTGGAAGTTCACAAAGGAGGTTCCACAGTCTCTCCTTTATTATTTAACTCTAAGCATTCTGAGATTTGGTTTGTATGAAAGGTGCTACAGAAAATAAAACTTATATCTGGATCAAGTTCAGGCAATGCACCCAACCTCTAGCTGGGTCCCCAGATCACGGCAGCCTCACCAGTGCGAGTGTGAGGGTTACTGCAGCCATGCTCCAGTGCCTCATGGTGTGGAGAATGAGCTACTTCATGAGAGAGCTCCATGGGGAAGTAACATGTCCTTCACTCTACTGTGGCCTAGCTGGCACATAATGCATGTTCTCTCCTGTTCAACAAGAACCCTTGATCCACTATCCCTATATTTGTACACATCCAGTTCTGGACACATTTATCTAGTCCAGCCTCCATCATGGTACCAAACCAGTTCTGGTATATCATAGGAATCTGAAGCAGAATGCATGGAAAAGTCATTCACTGAATCTTGGGCTTTTCAGCAGGGGAGATATCAGTCGGTATATGAATGGCCCCCGATATCTTGAGCCAGTCCTGGCTGTACTATACTGAATAATACTGTACTGCAATATTATATACTACATCTCACAGGGAAACTGTTTTAGCCTGACCACTGCTCTCCAAATCTTCTACACACTAAATCCCCTACTGTGGGGAAATTATAGCTATCTAGGCAGCATCCTGCTCATGCTGCCCAAAATAGTGCCAAGCTTGGATACCATGGTGATGGCACAGCACAAGAACCAGAACTGTATGAACGGACTAGAACAGGTAGTTTGGCTTTCAACAGGTCATTTTCATAGGACCTGCAAAAGTCAAATTTTTTATCTTCATGATGTAAAGAAGTAAAATAATAATTACTGTATACACAAACATTTAATTGAGTCATCAGTATGAGCACGTACTAGCAGTGAGTCACCACATGGACATATTGTTGTAACCCCGGTCCTTCCTCACCCCATCCCTACTGTTTGTTACACTAATTGGTTGCATCAGCGCAGTGCCTCTCTCTCTTGGTTTCCTCCTACAAAGCACCTTGCTCACTTCTGAGCACTGTAATAACAACAAGAATCATTTCTCTGTGAAATGTACTGTATTTCCTCCTACTCTACATCAACTGCCAGTGAATGTCATTAGTTCACTTTACAGTCATGCTTCCCTCTTCCTAAAATTATGCCCAAGATCATTATAGCATTTTGGTATTAACTAGGGGATGGATTAATGAGCAATAATGACCATTTTGCTCCCTTCCTCCAACCCCAACCAACACTAGTCTGTCCCCTACACACGTGAAGGGCAGCAGGAAGAGAGAAAAAAAGATGCTTCCACAATCCTCATGAGGAGCAGGGGTGGAGAGAATCAAACGACTCCACTCCTTCCTGTAAGAGGAAGAGGTGAGAGAAGGTAGGCAGGGCAGAGGGATCTTTACATGGTGTTAGTATTTTCCACCTCTTGTGAGGTTATACAGTATTTTGATCTGAAAAATATAAAAATAGGGCATAGCAACACACAGCAGGGAAATCAAATTCTGTAGTAAAACATCACCATCCCCACAGAAAGGGAAAGATGGACAGAGGGGCTGGCACAGTGAAACAGTGGAATTTTTAACTGCCCCGTATCCCCTTTCTCCTAGAAGCCCAGTTGTGCTTTAAGCAGCAACTGCCAAGTCTCACTTCCTATTATAAAAACTAAAGAGGGAGCTATCCGCTATTTCCTATTTAGTTTTTATAACACAGTGAGCTGGGCCACAACTTGCTACTGAAAGGGAAGCCGGGCTCCTGGGAAGCAAGAAGAGTGAGAAACAACCCAAGGAGTCAGAAGAGCGGCAACTCAGATCAATGGCCCAGTATCCTGTCTCCAACAATGGCCAGCATCAGATGTTAGTATAAAAACCCAGTATAGACAATTATGCACTAACCTACCCAGGGGGAAAGTTTCTTCCTGAGTCAGGCAGTTAGTGGTTAGTTTATGTCCTGAAACATAAGGGTTTATGACCCTTATAAACATTTTATCCTATCTAAAGTAACCGTGGATATTCTTGTTGTTCGTATAAATATCTAACGGTAAGTTCTCCAATTCTTTTACTATCAACTACTTTTCACAGTGGAAGGACACATTACATAAACCCTCTCAAAACTGTTTAAAAAAATTTTTTTTTTTTTTTTACATTGAGCAGCCAGGCTCTAACTGCAATAAGCCCTTCATTAGTAAGCTACTGGTGCACTTTTTATGTGGTTACAGACACTTGGCCTACAGCCTCATGCCTCACAACACACCCAAGGCATGACAAACAGACTGCTAATGCACACTCCAATGTGGGTTATTACAATAGGCTAATGATGAACAGGTTTGCATAGCTTGCTACTCAAGAAGGCACATGTATCAACTTTGACTACTAAATAAATGTATATACATACACAGTCATGACCAAAAATTCTGAAATTTTGAGTTTGGTTCAGAATGTATTCTCCTTAAAAAAAACAATGATATGTGACAGTTCTTGCTTTTTCCCACCCCCATCCCCATTTTATCTTCTCACAGAATTCAGCCAATTAAGCTATTGAACAGTAAAAGCTCTTCTGGGTAAGGATCATATTTTTGTTGTGAGTGTGTACCATGCCTAGCACAATGGCTCCCGTTCCATGACTGGGGCCTGTAGGCACTGCCACAATACAAACAAACAAACAACATTTACATGCATTAATGAATCGTTATAACTGAGTACAAAGAAGTTACCTTATATAATAAAGATGTTTGCAACAGGTCCCTGCCCCAAGGAGCATACAGTCTCATTTGAAACAAGACACAACATGCAAGTATAACAAAGAGAGGGAAGCTTACGGTAATTACAGTAACAAATGTGAGCACTCACATTTATGTAGCTTAACTATGTGCCCAACCTGACGGCTCCAAATAATTTGAGAGTTTTTTAAATCTAGTTGCAGTGTTGTACAGCAAGATAATTTAAGTTATAAGTAAACAGAAAAAGGTTAGAAAACGTCATAAAACCAAAATTAAAACCAGCAGTTTTCTCCAAGGTCTGTAATTTAAATGTGGCTCCTACATTCATATTCAGCTACCTAAAAAGAAGTGACAAGATTTTCAATAATGCTGAGCAGCTGCAATGCCCACTGATTTCAATAGGAGGCAAAGGATTTGTTCACAACCTCTGAAAATCAGGCCATTTCTAACTACATGCTTAAATATTAATTTAGAACCTAGGCATCCAGATGTATAACTGATGGCCTAAGCATATATATGTTTGTTTATATTTCTCCAAACTATACCTGGCTACTGGTTCGGGGATGGCCCCCGGGCTAACTGGCACCTGAACTCCCTTTTCCCACTCCTGCCTCCAGGGGTCTGCCAGCACATAGTACTCATCAGGGTTCAGTTGGTAGGAGTCGGGTAGCTTCATGGCAGTGATCAAGTCCGTTCTGAACACCTGCAAAGAAACCAACCAAGAGAAAGAACAGAGACACTGACATTTGATATTTACACTCTATGATTCACAGCTCCAGGGTAACCAGGGAGCAGTGCATAACAAGGTCACTGTACCAACACAAAAGCCTATTACAGGACAGCCATTTACCTTCACATCAGGGGGCAGAGAGAAGGGGACATAGATACAACGGACATAAGGCTGACAGCTCTATGACTCCTAATGTTCACACTGTGAAGGAGGCATAAGCCTGAGTGGTGCCCCATGCCTCTAACTCCCTCTAAATTTAATGAGAATTGCAGGTGCTCAAAGCCTCTCACGATCAGGCACCAAAATTGTAGCATTACCTGTCAATAACAATGGACCCAATCCGGTTCCATGTGAGCACTGTACCAACACTCCCACTGACTTAAATAGGACCAGGACTGAGCCCTGTGCTTTTCAAATTACGAGATCCCTGACTAATACAAAAGAATTCTAAAAATCGTCGATGGTAGAAAACAAGATATGACTGTAACGTGACCAGCTGCAATAGCAAATTCTAAGCAAGGCAGCTTGTCTTGAATTATTGTTTTTTTTTAAATTACCCTAAAGATCAACTAAATCGAGCTTCAGACTAGATCTCTTGGGGCATCTCCACATTCAGCACTAGTGTTCGCTCATCTACCATCTGCATTGTAACGCATACATTTCCATTTTGCCTTTTTAAGGCATCAGCCTCTAAAACCTGCAGGATGTCTGGCGAGTTGTGGGTTATCAGCCATAAACAAGCAGGGATGCGGTCTTTAACAAGCCATAGGAGGAAATAAAAATGGATTCACCCTTGTGAGGAGTATGCTGCGCTGCTGCTGTGGCAGCTCCATTCTGCCTGGTTTGCCACTGCCTCTCAGTGAAGCAGAAACTGAAGGGTGATATCGCAGGCATAAGAATAGCAAGACAGCAGTTGCCTAGACATCTTCCAGCGCTCCCTGTCCCTTATGCCCCCAACCAAAACTGCTAAGTAACAGTAATAACTAATACTTCACCCTTTTTATCTCAATAGCACTTTACATACATTAACTAATTAATGCCACATGCAAAGGAACAGATGTGCAACAGGTTTTAAAGCAAACAAGCAACGAAAACAAGAATGTAAGATTGTAAACCAAGCCCTTTGCCAAACAGAACAAGGGAATCAGCCCATCCAGCACCAGCCAGGAAAACCACAAGAAAAGTTCATATGCAAACTCATCAGTTTATGGCAGGTATAGTCAGCAAGGCACATATCCAGCTCCGTACTGTATAGTTATGAAGTTTCAGGCAGATTTTCAGGAAGGCAAGACACTGATCCTAGATTCTCCAAACATTGCTAATGATGCAAATTTACTTCACACTTGCTACTCTTGTGCTGAATCCCTAATCCAACTTCCATATTGGCTGTTTTGTGTTAGTATCTGACAACAGTTGTGTTTGGCTGTGGATAAAGCACAAATCTGTAAGGTATGTGCGTCCACTGTGGTTACACAAATAATAAAGGCTGCCTTCCCTGGGGATAGTGGCTTCTTTCATATGCCATTAAAACACTTCAAATTACAATAAGTCATCTATGATTTTCTTACATGTTTTTGGGAACCGATCATTAGTCTGATCATTAGGGGAAAAAAATCTCTACAGTGAAGTACAGTATAAAAAGCCTGGCCACATGATATGCCCAAATGTTTTTTCCCCCACTCTCTCATTCTCTCTGTTATGCCCTGGATTTCTCATTGGGGAACACCCAAGTGTTACTTATTTTTATTTTTCAAAACTGTTTACACCCAGTGATGACATTTTTTGAATTTCAGGTGCAAGTCTGCATTTTTGTAAGAATAAATCCCACTACAATTAAGTATTAATTTGTAAGTTTCTCAAGAAAAGAAGAAAAGGATGAATATAGGTAATGTAATACAATAAAATGTTTTTTAAAAAATCTAAACTATCAGTCCTGTGAGGTTGCAATCAAGAAATGAAACAGAATCCACAAAACAAACTCACTCTCCCAGTAAACTAGCAGAGCCAGCCATAAGGTTTTGGACTTCTAGTGATTTGAGTAAAAAACAAGATATGAAAATTTTTCAGTCTGATAGCTTGTGGCTAGTTATTTTGGCTACTACACAAGAAGTTGTTAATGGAATACTTGACCATCAAGAAAATCCTTTCCAAGACTCTCTGCCTTGTGTCACTATCCTTGCTGCTCTGCTAATCTCTGATGCAATCAATGTGCCTGGAGCCAAAAGAAGTTTACAAAATTATCTCTGAAGAACTGGCACACAGCACTTCAGAGACAGAGAGAGGGTGAAATCCTGGCCTTGCTGAAGTCAATGGGAGTTCTGCCACTGACTTCAAATGAGGCAAGGATTTCACCCTGGGAGTTTAGTGAGTGTCACTTATCTGCTGGCACACTGGAATCAGCATAGCATGCTGTCGCAGACAGGGACAATCCAAGAAATAAGAACAAACAGGAGCTTGGGGGAAGCGGAAGAAAGACCTCTCAGACTGGGAAGAAAGGCAAAGGGAGGAAAAAAATAGAATATTCGAAGAGCCACAGGTTAGTATGTGTGCATGAGGAGAGAAAGAAACACCACAAAAATAGGACTAGGCCAAGAAAGACAAGATCAGGGTTTGAAAAGTTATCTCTGGTCATTTACTTGATGGTCAAGTGGCTCTCTTGTTGTGTTTTTAATACACTGAATAGTGTACATAATTCCCCCATGAAAAATTGATTATCCCTGGGGCGAAGGAAGTACACTGTCATCATGAAATCTAGCTAAATATGCCTCTCCCCCAACATCAGCCACTGAAGCATTTAAAGTACTTTGACACAGTGAAAATGACTTAACCCAAGAAATTTCACCTTCTGAAGCAAATACCTTGTTTTCAGCCACAATGCAGTCTGAGGTCTAATGATTGTCTCAGACCAGTTCAGGCAAGGGCATCTGCAAACTTTTATGCAATGGGTCATATACATTTGGTGCCTACAAATGACCCACCCAAAAAGTTCAAATTGATTTACATTTCCTTCCTTGATTTGAATTCCTCAAAGCACTGCATATGAAGCTTAAAAGAGACAGATGTCTGGTTTGACAAATCTGTTAACAAATAAAAACTATTAATTAAGGCCAAATAAAGGCTATGAAACTACTAAAAATAAACTTTTACTGTTCACCATAAATCAAGAACAAATAACCCAAACCACTAAAAGAAAGAAAGAAAGAAAGTTTCAGAGCTATGTTGGGCTGGTGCCAAACTAGCCCAATATTCATGGCTAAAAACTAACTTGGTGCTGGCAGTGACTGTGGTAGCAGCTGAACTCCCTGATCTCCTGGCCAGAGGAAAGGTTGCTGGGTGCCAGCTGAGATGGAGCAGAAAAGGAAAGAAAATATGATTAGGAAGAAATCTATTCTTTAATAAGGCATGTGTGTGTTTTACTAGATAGAGGTAGCAAAATGCAAGTACAATTCCAGAAATACCTCAGAAGGTTTTCGGTCTTCATGTCTGGAGCATGAATTCCTCCGGTGTCGAGATCTGGAATGCTGGGACCAGGTGGACAAGCCTACGGTATAAAAATGATCAACTGAAAAGAGTGCTTTCATCAGTCAGAAAAAGACTTTGCTCACACTGTTCACACAAGTAGGCCAGTTGACTTCAATGATACAACTTGAGTAAGTAGAGCAAGATTCAGCCTTTTATCACACACCTCAAAAAGACTGTTTCATAATGAACAAGCAGGGGAAAACTGCTGGCTCAGTCTAGCACTTCTGCGATCACTTCCATGTATTTTTTTTTATCCCGACAGCTATATTTATTGGCTTCGCAAAAAATGACACTTTTATAGGCATCATATTAGAAAATCTATGGCACAACAGTTCTTTATTTGAGCAATACTGATCCAAACACAAATCACTTCCTTGGGATTAAAAACTAGCTGGGACGTCTGTGGATAGCCTGAGATGAAATCTTCAAAGCTAATGTACTGATGTCCCAGCACATCCATGCAGAACATACTCTGTCCCCATGATTTCTCTTAGGATGGAGTTCTTTTCAAGGTGAAACAGAAAGCCATTCTACACCCAGGAACCCTAAGACTATATGATGTCTGTCTGTCTTCTGGCATGAGGAAATTACTGAGCAGTGTCATGGGGTTTTTATATGTAGAATTCTTCAGTCACTATACTCAGGACCAACTATTTCCCCTGGTCCCAGCATTCTTCAATACGGAGTGGATGCCTTTACCTGCTTTAAGGAAGATTATTCTATCTGAAGTCAGGGAGATGGGGGAGAATGTATCCCACTAGAAATGCTATGACACCACAGGACCAGCACAAAACCTGTGACCAAAACCTGCTTATGGTGAGCCTGTGCTGATCAATTTAATTTAATCAAATGACACTTTATTGGCATGACAAGGTACACAAATGTTACTCAAGTCACACTATATGACAATGATGAAAGGAAGAGACAATAGATTAGCATGATAGTGGTTAACAAAAGAGGAGGGAGGACTGGAAAATGAAGCACAGAAGTTGACACAGAGGATGTAATGGGGAGATCAGAGTGTCCACATAACCAGAGACAGCACTGCAAAGATTCCACAGCTCTGAGCCTTAAACATTAACAAACAAAGCGGGGTTGGCACAATGGCCTTAAGGTTAATACTCAGTTCTTTGCTGTCTCGGCCAGTAAGTGCTGGGAGCAATGTGTAGGCTTCAGCTGCAGCCCATGAGAGCAGTATTGCCTCACATCACTCAACAGAAACCTGCAGTAGTATGCAAGTAATATGGCAATGAAAGCTGAATAAGAACAGGTCTTCAATCCTCCCTCTACTGGGAACACAAAAAATTATTTTCTATGTAAATTGACTTCACAAGACTGTCACTCGAAAGAGATACTACATAGCTGCTGGACAGAAGCATCCACTAAGCTATAATTTTACAACATTTGGCCTTCCACGGTCTTCAGGTAGTAACACATTTGTAAGTTTGGTTAAAAAAATGCTCTGTTACAGAGTGGTAAACAATGGATGGTACATGGAATGTTCACAGTGGCACAAGTTAAGTCAATGTGTGTAGCAACTGGATAGAAATCATATCCTTTAGGATAAACCCATTAGAAAATAGTGATATAAAGGGACACATTCAATGTAAAAACTAATAATTTTGGGGTCCGCGACTCTTTATATGCCCTCACTTGGGAGCACAGGCACTGCTTTGCACAGATATGGAACTGCCAACGCTGCTATTTATAATTTCCGGTCAAGA
Organism: Terrapene triunguis; assembly: GCF_002925995.2. Classification (NCBI taxonomy): domain Eukaryota; kingdom Metazoa; phylum Chordata; order Testudines; family Emydidae; genus Terrapene; species Terrapene triunguis. The sequence continues at coordinate 8,934,155 of NW_020664417.1, read as the reverse complement.
GAGCACAGGTGCATACACTCATACAGTGGAGCACCCACAGAGACATATACTTGAAGTTGTTGCAGGTACTTCACATGACCCTGAGTCCTCCTTGCCATTGTTGTTTTGTTTTGTCTTGTCTAATAGACACATTTTGATACAGTAAAATGTTTTTCTCTTCCTTGTGCTGCATGAAAGATCCACACAAAACAGAGGAAAGTAACTAAGAGTGATTCATTTACGTGCAGAAAGTCAACACAAGGTTTATGTACCACTTAAGTCTCCTTTAAAACCTATTTTGAGACCTGAAGTGAAACTTAAGTGGTGCACTGGTCTTCTGCTGGACCTTAGCACAGGGGAGAATTTCACTCTGACTGGCTATCCAAGGTAAACAGTGAAACCAACCATAAAGAACTGACAAATGCACATAGCAAATGAATGGAAAAAAAACACATTAAACTATTTTTCTCTTTAGTCCCTTTCAGTTATAGTATTTAAATGTTATTATTAAAAATATAAGTAAAAATAATTCAGAGAAGTATGATTTTCCAATTGACTGTGCCCCTTTAAGGTACACAGCCACACACACTTTTGCACCTAGTTGTCCAGATCCTAATAATTTTTCCAATCTCAAAAACATTCATGTCTGATCGACTACAGTGAGAGCTATTGAAATATTTGGCTAATTAGGTTGTTGCAGCAGCAATCCATAGGTGGATATGACTGCTGGATTTGCTTATATATTGGGGGGTTTTTTTGTTTGTTTTTTGCATTCAGGGTACTGAATGACAAACTCCATTAACAAGATGTTGTTTTATTCTGTAGCTTCTGCCAGTAACACAGCTAGTAACTCTGGAAGTTTGTTACAGTTGTTCACAAGTGATGCATGCATCTGGCAAAATTAGAACAGCAGCAATGTGATATACTTCTGAATTTTTAACTGTGTGCTTTAATTCAGCTCTAGTGATAAGTTTACATCAATTGGAGATTGACAGTAACCAAGCATATGGCTTTTTCTAAACAAGCTGCTAATGGATAGATTTTTCAGATCATGTGTGTGTCCTTGGGATGCTATTGGAGGTGGGTAGCAAAAATAATAATTGGCATATCTTCTGTCTCCATTTGTTTCATTAATATCCTTTTGGTTAATTCAAAATATTTCTCAGCTCTGTTACTAGCAGATGCTACAAAACAAAACATCTTCCTAAATATAATTCTGTTAATCTCAATAGTGAAGAACATTACAGCTAGGCCACTGACCTGACCTCTTAGTGCTGCATGGAGACTCAAATCCTATCACCATTTCCTAAATCTTAATACTACTTCCTAAATTGCTCTGACATGATTATGTTAATATAGAAACTTTACACTAGATTCCCCATTCTGGGAGGAATAATTCAAATTAGACCAGACCACTACGGAGTATATTTGTGGCTGATATTTTCTCCCAAAAATCTAATCACTTCCTAAAATGAAGGACAGTACAAAGTTTCTAACATAATTCAAGAATGACTGTTTCCTCCCAACCCTACATTTTAGCTGATGAATATATAGTGTAACCTTTTAATAACAGGTACCAATGGGGCTTCTGATTTTTTTTTCTGGCCAATAGAACAGGCTGTTTATAATACCATGCAACAAATGTGGGGGAACTTCTGGCTGAATTAAGATTTTACTGACCATTAGGACAGGCAACTGTAGTTAACAAGTGACCACTGGCACAGGTTTCATTTTAATAGGGAAAAACATCCAATTAATGAATAAACAAACACATAATAAATAATTATTAAGCATGTAGTATAACAGATGCAAACATCAACAGTTTTAGATAACATCATTTAGAAACACAAATGCAACAAATTAAAAGAGCAAAAGAAGTGACACAACAGGACTAAATATAACTACTCCTCATAATATGTGAAAGGAAAGATCTGATTCTACTTCCAATGAAATCAATGGCAAGATATCACTGGATTCAATGGAACAAGGATCAAGCCACAGCATTTCAACAAAGGGGGTTTGACTAGTTAAATCTGTCCATTCCTTGGGTAACCCGGGAACAATAATATTGAAATAAGCAAGAAAACCACAAGAGGGAAAAGAAAGGAAGCATGAAAAGCAAATCACTTTTCATTTCCACCCTTTAGTCGAAATTTGGTAGCAGAGTGATCTCTGAATAATCACTGAAAGAAAAAGTTCATAGGCAATTACAGATATTTCACTGATAAATTACCTGATTTTTATGTCCAATTACATGTACTGAAGGACATTCCTGGATTACAGGAAAGTGGTTACCTGTCATTGCTAAAATAAAAGTTGTGGAGCAGGTCTAGAAACAATGTGGTGCTTTTGTATTATATGCGCTGTAGATAAACTTAAGAACACATGAATCTGTATTTTAGAGAGATTCTTGGTATTTTTCAGACAAAACAAATCCTCAGTATTAAAGTTGCACAACTTCTATGTAACCAATGTATTTCTAAAAAATAGTCTTCTCCCACCAGTAATTCACACGTTTCCCCAGTTTCAGAGAAAAAAGCACAAGACAGTGATCGAGACTGGCAAGCCATCAAAGATCAAGACAATGTTTTACAGTTAAACTCCAGTCTTTGTAAAAAAAAATATATATATATATCAATCAATCAAATGGAGATATCAAAAGTCTGCACCACTGGGGGTTTTACAAATAAAACATTCCTAACTAACCAATTTACCTTGGGGAAATCTTTCTTGTATACTACATGAATTAATTCTATAACAGATGGAAGATTAATGACAAACGGTAACTCCATCACAGTTGTTGTACATGCCAAAATCCACGTTCTATAGTGAATATGAAATACACAATTCCAAAGCATAGAGTTTAGCAGCCATTGCAGCGCATCAACCTGAGTATAGAAACAATGGAGAAGTAATGAAAATTGGAATCCTTCATCCTAACATCTCTTTCCTTCTACGAGTGGGCCAAATCGTTCTGTGGGCAGCTTGACCCTAAAATACATCTTCATAAGCCTGGTTTACAAGTTAATGGGAAATCTTTTTAACTAATGGATGACCATGACACTTTATTATGGGCAGGGAGAGGATGGTCTGATCAAAGTGCTGTATTTAACCTACAAATAAAATCACAGTGATACACTTTAAGTCTTCAGAACTAACAAAGCATTACCCAAAATACACGATCCAATCAGCATTAGAAAATCAGATATAAATATATATTCTTAAGGGACCTATATACTTCCTATTAACAGGCAATGTATGTATTCAAGCAGCTAACATTAACACCTACTGGGAGTTAAGCATACAAAGCATCCAGGTATTACTGGGAACAGAGACCCCTAGGAAACTCCTTTCTTAAACCAAAAAAAATTCCTCATGGGTGCCAGAGTGGGTTATATCAGTCTGTTTGGGCCTGATCCAACAACTCCCACTGATGTCAATGCAAAAATCCCACTGATTTCAATGAGAGGCAAATCAGCCCCTTACTTCAAGTCTGCATTTTGTTTTCCCTCCATCAGAAAATTTATTTAACTAGGCATAATTAAAAATAAATGGACAGTCTCTGGTTAAGAGAAGCAAGGCTTTGGCAGACCACAGCACTGGAGAGACAAGGAACAAAGCTGATAGGAAGATATAAGTAGAGCAACTTTCCTATATTATCTTCAGAGACTACGTGCCTGACATTAGCCAAAGCCATATCTTTTTTTCACTTGTACACTATTAATGAAATTACAAAAATACAGCTCCTTCAGTATTAGAAGAAAACTGTGATCAAGAAATTAGAGGAGACATATGTTTCACACTTATGAAAAAAATAGAATTTTTAAAAGGAAAGAAAAAACGATCGTCTCTAACTATATCACTTTGTGAAATGACCACTCAAAAATATGTTTTGATTTTAGAAAGCCCACTAAAACAGAGAAGTCCTTAGCGCTACCAAAGCACATCCAAAATCTTAGCAAATTCTCCCCATCATCCAATATTCCACTCAGCATGAAGATATTCAGTTATACTGTATATCATGCATAACACTGTTGTAAAACCACCTGTAAGGCATCCAGCAGTGTCCCAAGAGAGCTAGAGGCTGCTACAGCCTCTGAACACTTCAAAGCTTGAGAACACTGGGAGTCTGAACACACTTTTCCTACCGTAAATACAACTCTGCTACATCACTAAACCAAGCAGCACAACAGTGCAAAACATTTCTGACATGGATGCTCGCCTGGCTGCTGTTTTTTCTAAGTGCTGGCATTTCCAGCTGCCTACACTTTTTCCAGACTTGCTTTGAGGTAGAGTAGACACTGCTGCCAACACCACACTCTGTCAGAAAGATCTGCAGCCTGAGAAGTAAAAGGAAATGCTTAGTCTCCCTGTCTGCTGCCTGAGCTGCCACTCTTCACAGTAAAGCCTTGTTTCAGGAATACCTCAACTGGCCAATGGTCAAACTACAGGATAAAGATCCAACATGAGGGGCAAAAAGTAAACAGCAGAAGAGTTTCTAAGGCTAATTTCCCCCATTCTACTTAGTAAAGACATAGCTGCACATGTATAAGTCCACATATCATTTCCTATATATAGGGCCCTACCAAATTCACAGTCATGAAAAACGCATCACGGACTGTGAAATCTGGTCTCCCCCCATGAAATCTTGTCTTTTGTGTGCTTTTACCTTATACTATAGAGAGTTCAGAGGGGGAGACCAGTGTTTCTCAAAGTGGGTGTCCTGACCCCATAGGGAGTAGCACAGGGTCACAAGGTTATTTTAGGGGGTTGAGGTATTGCTACCCTTACTTCTGCGCTACCTTCAGAGCTGGGTGGTTAGAGAGCAGCGGCTGTTGGATGGGCACCCAGCTCTGAAGGCAGCATCCTGTCAGCAACAGCGCAGAAATAAGGGTGGCAATACCATACCATGCCACCATTACTTCTGCGCTGCCGCCTTCAGAGCTGGGTGGCCGGACACTAGCGGCTGCTGACTGAAGGCCCAGCTGTACAGGCAGCAGCGCAGAAGTAAGGGTAGCAACACCATACCATTTCATCCTTACTTCTGTGCCGCTGCTGGCGGTGGCTCTGCCTTCAAAGCTGGGCTCCCAGCCAGCAGCCACCGTTCTTCAGCTGCCCAGCACTGCCGCCAGCAACAGCAGTGCAGAAGTAAGGGTAGAAATACCGCAATCCCCCTACAATAATTTTGCAAACCGCCCCACAACTCCTTTTTGGGTCAGGACCCCTACAATTACAACACCGTGAAATTTCAGATTTAAATAGCCGAAATCATGAAATTTACGATTTTTTTAATCCTATGACCGTGAAATTGACCAAAATGGACCATGAATTTGGTAGGGCCTTCTCTATCTATGACTACTAAAGAAGTGGTCTAATTAAAAAAAAAGATTGAAAATGAACAATATAAAAGGTATTTTACATGCAGTTTGAAGACAGGTGCCTCATTTTTCTCATCTTTCATCACCATTAGACTTAGTTCTCTCCAGAAGCTACTTTGCAGACTTTTTGTCCCAGAAAACATAGATCATCTTCTGTACTGCAAGTCACCTAGGCCAAAACTTTCAACTGTGAGAGCCTAAAATCAAGCATCTAAATCCATATTTAAACACTAAACTAAAAAGACCTCATTTTTGAGGTGATGATCATGGGATGTCAATGGAAGTTGTGCACAGTTCTGAAAATCAAGCCTTGGATGTCTCCGATTGTGCCCTCAGAAATTAAGATACCTGTAATTATGGGTCAATTTTGGACATTGTATCCATACAGTTTGGTTGGGTATAAAATGGCTGTAAGCACACCTTTAGAGTTGGAAATCTCTTCACTTTGCCTGAGTAATAGGCCCTCCATATAGGGGGAAAGGATTCTCTGCATCTCAAACAAAATCCCCTTTTGTCATTTGACAACATATTTGTTTCGGTTCCTTTCCAGATCATTTATTACAATGACCAAATATCCATTAGTAGTAGCCACATTCTTCAGATGGATTCTTCATAGGGAAGTTAGGATACACATCAACTCTTCATCAGAACCTATATTAAGTAAATCAGTATTTTTTACCTTGGATTCTGCTATGTCCTGGTTACCTTTAGGGACGACCAGGACTTTGATATTAGAGTGCAATTCTGATTACATTGCATTTTAGCTTGCATCTCCAAAGCAAAAGAACTTCTCATTGAGATCCCAGGTCTGGTGTTAATTAGGGTATTATCTCTAAATCCTTTGAATCTTTTCTATTTCTACCTAACTTTCGGCTTTAATGGCCTGTCTTTCTGCAATGACAACCTGTGCTGAATGTGTCTCTGATTTTCTTCCACATTAGATAATGTATATTGTAGAGTGCTCGCCATTAACAGCTTCAATATGTACATCTTCCACAGAGTTTCACATCTTATCTGAAGATGTATAGGGCAGGGAATATGCCTTCTTAGAAGTGCCTAATATGTTTTTGGGCACTATAACATAATAAACAATACTGTAAGACTGCACCTTCAGGAGCATACTGCCTTTACGTAGTGTGCTTGGACATCAGCTCAGTACTATTGAGAAGGACAAGCACCATATAATGAATCAGCCATCACTATGGATACAACTTTGTCATGGTAAAAATAAACAAAATTCATGGCACAATCATGGCAAAAAATAGATAATTCACATGGTGGTCACAGCAACCTTGTGGACACTGCTGGTTAGTTCACTCTGGTCTAATATTCCTCTTTGAAACGGGACTAGAACAAATTAAATGAACAAACTGTTAATGTGCAGTAGCTGATCAAAATGAAGGAACTTTTAATGCATGGTAGTTGATCAAAGCAAATGAATAGACTGTTACTGTGGACCCTGCTGCTGCACATTAACAGTTTGTAAGTTCAATTTTGATCTGCTCCTGTTTCAAAGAGGACTAGATCACAGCAAATTAATGAATTGTTAATGCACCACAACTGATCAAAGCAAACAGACTGTTAATGCATGGCAGCAGGGTCCATATAAATGGCAACATTCATAGTTTCATGGCAATGGTAACTGCCGTGACATAATCGTATCCTTAATCATCAATGCCGCCTCTTGTGAGTTTTCTTTACAAGACTCCTATTCAAATACTGAGCATACCCAATTTTGTTTAGGTTGTAAGATCTGACAAGATCACATAGCGATATGGATGCAAATACAGATGGTACTCAAATAGACATTGAAATCTGCAATTAAATTAACAATAAAACTTCAGAGACACAAGGTAGGTGAGGTAATATCTTTCATTGGACCAACTTCTTTTGGTGGAAGGGACAAGCTTTTGAGCTTCACAGAGGTTGGTCCAATAAGATGTGTCACCTCACCTACCTTGTCTCCTCATATCCTGCAACCAGCATGTCTACAACAACATTGCAAATCAAATGTCAGAAATTACTGCAGTGGAATGACGTCACAATAGGAAAGAACTAAAGTGGGCCCTGTGAGTATGAATGTCCCATGGGATCCATGAGTTCTCCATACTTTTAGAGGAGTGGCACAAAATGAGATATGTGCATATGCAAGGTCACATGTGCATTGTCAAAGATAATAAAATATTCAGATGTATACTGCTGAGAGAGGAAAGAACAGGAGGGGACCTGCGTTAACTTACTGTGGATAGTGTACATTCACCATTTTAGCGCCACACGTACTGTAATTGTGTGAAATTGCTGTAAAGACACCACAGGGATCATACGGTTCAAGAGCAGTAATTGGACAGTTATTGATGACATTTTATTTTTGTGCAACATAAACATTGATTAGAGAGGGGAGGCTGTTGCTTTTTATGTTTTGATGATGTGTGTTTTTTCATCGCAAGGATTATCAGATCATAATATGCCACTACAATTATTATTATTGTAATGATGTGCCAATTGAGATGAGGTTGATGGATTAGCAAATCCTCCAGCAGAAGAAGCATGAGAAAGGGGACTTGGATTTGTGGAAATGTGTCTCGGGTTGTATTTGCATCCAGGCCTTTTATATAGGTAGGGGCCTACCAAATTCATGGTCCATTTTGGACAATTTCATAAACACAGGATTTTTAAAATTGTAAATTTCATTATTTCAGCTATTTAAATCTGAAATTTCATGGTGTTGTAATTGTAGGGGTCCTGACCCAAAAAAGGAGTTGTGAGGGGGGTTAAAAAGTTATTGTAGGGGGAGGGTTGCAGTACTGCTACCCTTACTTCTACGCTGCTAATGTTGCTGGCAGCGGTGCTGAGCAGCTAAAGAGCGGTGGTTGCTGGCCAGGAGCCCAGCTCTGAAGGCAGAGCTGCCACCAGCAGCAGCGCAGAAGTAAGGATGGCATGGTATGGTATTGCTACCCTTACTTCTGTGCTGCTGCCTGTAGAGCTGGGCGCTCAGCCAACAACCGTTCCTCCCCGGCCACCCAGCTCTGAATGCAGTGCAGAAGTAAGGGTGGCAATACCTCAACCCCCTAAAATAACCTTGCGACCCTCCTGCAATTCCCTTTTGGGTCAGGATGCCCAATTTGAGAAACACTGGTCTCCCACATGAAATCTGTATAGTATAGGGTAAAAGCACCCAAAAGACCAGATTTCACAGTCCGTGATGCATTTTTAATGGCTGTGAATTTGGCAGGGCCCTAGTCATAGGGTTATAGTTTCCCTGTCACTCAAACAGTATCTGGTATTATGTTTCCCATTCTCTGAGAATGTATTTATACAAAATCTGAACTCATAGCCTTGCTTCTATGTATTAAGCTAAACGCAAATAATCACACCAGAGTCTGTTGATTTTTAAAATAAGAAAAATATTAAAACACAAACTCTACCTTCACATTTAAGTTTGAATGAGTGACAAATGCTTGTTTTTCATTAATTATTATTATTATTGCCTTGTGAATATGTAGGCTTCTGCGCTCAGGAAAATAAAGCACCGATTCCCTTTAAGGTAAAAGCTATTAGGGTGGGCATTAGTGGACAAGTTAGGGACAGCACTAAGGGGTCATCAGTGGACAAGTTAGCCCCAAATGATACACACTCTGCCTCAAACTGAAGCCAAGATGCCTGGCCACACTTTCCCATTGAGTTGTCTCTTGAAAAACCCACAACCAAAGGATGAATAGTCTAACAGTCGGGTGCCCGATCCTACCCATTAATCCCAATGGGAATTTTGCCAATTAGTTAAGTGACAGCAATGGCAAACTCTAAAGCTGTAGTACTGCACCAAGCAATGTGGCATGAGTGCACGAAGCTCACTGGAGGTCAAGAGGCACTAGTAACTCTGATGAGCAGCAGATGTTAGGCAAGAGGATTCCAACTAAGTGTTGATTAAAATTTTAATTTTTCAATTAGAAGACAGCTGTTTGAAGTGCTTGGAATAGTAGATTTAATTGTCTTGTGCTTCTGGAGTCTTTGAGGAGAAAAATGGTTTGTAAAAAGCTTGACATCTTTCAACAAAAAAGTAGAGGCCAAAAGTTCAGAGAATTCTCTATCTAGTGCTTTATCACACAGGGAGGCTCTAACTAAACTGCAGAATAAATGCTTGTCGCAAGTACTACTAGTGAAGCGAATCAAAGACTGCTGATAAGATAATTGTGTGTCTGACTCTGGAAATTAAGATAACAGCAATAGAGATTAATAATCTGACCAACGAGGAGAAAGCCTGAGGAGAAGGTGAAGCAGAGAGAGTAAAATCTCTTATCCCACTCACTGGCAAATTTACAACTTGGAGAACAAGGCCTAAAACTATGATTCTTCAAACATCTACTACTGCTTGTGATGCTTATTATATTAATTAAGAGAGTAGCCAATGGGGAAAGAGTGGATGCATCATTGAATGTCAATCAGTGCCAGAATGTCAATCATTGTGCTTAGTATGTGTTCCTAGTAACTCACTAGATCCTCTATTCCATGGCTTTCTGGTGGGTGGAGCTACTTGCAAGAATGTTTTGGAAATTAACTAGGTCTATGAACTTCCAGAGTTGGACCATTATGGTTGCTTCTTGCCTGGAAACAAGGAGGATCCTGACTTCGCTTAGGACATGGGTATATGTCCAGAATAAAAGGATGTTTCTTATAGACAGTCAGAAAATGAAGCCCAGCTGTGAAGAGCTGTGTGTGTATACATACAGAGATTACCTACGAAAAAACAAATGTGGAAGGTGCAGTGAGCTGGTTTGGGGCCACTGCATCAGAGGGAATGTCCTTGTGGATGCTGAAGCCTCTCAGGATGACAAGTCAGAGATTTTATCATTATGTCACACATCATCTCAGATTTTATGGGAAATTCTTGATTTGAGGTCTACAGATTAGCATAATGCATATGTTGGATTTGTGTCTCAAACTACAAAGTAATTTTAGACAATAGTAAAGAAATGCTAGCGTGAAGCCGAGTGAAGCCAAGTGAAGCCTGGAAAGAAAGTGCAACAAAAGCAAGAGAGAGGAAGGAAGTGGTATATACTTGAAATAATATTTGGAGAAAACATTAATAAAATCTGACAGGTATTTATCAAATAATTTAACAAATACATTTTGAACTATTTGACAAGACTTACTACTAAGTTATACTTTATCAATTTGTTAGTTAACACTGCGTAATAAATAGTACACTACTACTTTTTTCCTTTAAATCACAGTGAGCATAAAAACACAGGTATTTTTTATCCTAGCTAGCTGTCTTAGACCTCTGACTAGCATGTATCACTCATTTTTTGAAAAATGAGTATAATTATTAGAAAAACACAACTTCACTTTTGAAGAGATGGATATTCCAATATACAAAGCAGTGATATAGTTAGATAAATAACAACAACAGATGAGTGAACTTGTTCTACTGAATTTCAGACCAGTCAACTGTCACAGTTTGAAACTTCAACTCAAAGATTATCTAGTTCAGGTTCTACTTTAAAAAGTCCATGATACAAAGAGCAGAAAGGGGTCAGAGTAAAAACTAGATTAAGATGTATGGTGAAAATGGCACAAATAATGATCAAAGTGAAATACAAGGAGACTGTAAAAAAGGGAGTTCGGGGGTGGACAGAGGGAGAAGAAAAATTCTAATGAAAATACACTGTATATAGAATTTTGAGGGTTACTCTCTATTCTCTATAGAAAGACGTTTGCTTCTTTTTCATCTATTCTTCTTTGGAAGGATTTAAATTGTTTTACCATAATACCAAAACATTTTGTTCCCAAATCCAAAAATAGTTTAATAGATTTTTCAAAATCTCCAACTCTATGAGGTTCTCCCAGCTTTATTAAGGGGCCAAATCCCAAAAGCCCTTACTGGTTTTTTTTAATCTACTCCTTACTCAGGCAAACTCCTAGTAAAGTCAGTTTTTCTTTTTTCACCTTCTCCACTCCTTTTTTCACACATTGATTTCCATAGCAGTTTGCCTATGTAAGGGTTAAGTTGTAGGTCCTGATATTAGGTCTACATAGGCCAGTCCCCACTATTGTCAGTGAGATTCCACATGGGTGTAGGAGTCCACCTACATAGCTCCTGCTGCAGGATCAGGGCCTAAAAGCCTGATTCAAAGTCCACTGAAGTCAGTGGAAAGTCTCCCAATAACTTTCTGTTGAGTTTTGGTTTAAGCTTTAATTAAAGACCTCAGGATCTTGCCTAATAACGCTTTGCACATATATAGCGCCCTTTGTCCAAGACGACATGTACCAATGTAGACCAGATTAGAACCAGGATAATGCCTTTGACAACTATATAAATTACAAAGCTGGAGAATACAAGTAACTTGTTTGACTTGCCCGAACAAGAATCTTAGCACAATTCCCACCCCACCACTATGTCACAATTTCTTTTAAAATGAAAGAATACCAATTCTCCATTATCTGAACAAGTGAGATATTTTAAGTAGCTCATATTAATTATGCCAAGAGACACCCATACTACTGAACAAATCAAATTCTTTTTTTCCTGAATGTATGTCATCCACTAATGTTAATAACACCAAAATAAACATAGGAAACCTTTAATATTCATTAAAAAAAGATTGTCACAAATAATTATTCTTATAAAAGTCTGAGGCAGAAGAATTATATGCAACCATTGTACAAGGAGAGTATGAAATGGTCAAAAAAATTACAATTTTAGAGCAAACTTCTGTCCCTCTATTAAAAGTTAAGCAAGTCAACAATGTTAATAACTGATGATGTGCTAATTCTGTTCTTGTAATGATAAGCTGTATTGCTTGCACCACAAAGGACCTTTAAAAAAATTCTTTGTTTCACCTTATTATCAAACACTCTATAATCAACAGCAAGTCTTGGGGCATGCTGTTATATAAAGCTCACCTATTCTGAAAATATTTTATTTTAGAACAGTTTCCTAATATTTGTGTTCTCCCCCAACTTTCTGTGACCCAGCTGCTATGCAAAATACCTCCGTTATGTAAAATATTACATTAAAGTATGGTTTCAACAAACTCATAACCTAGTGCTCTCCGAGCACAACAAAGGAGCACTTACTGCCATTGTCATCAGAATCCTCACTGCTGCTAGGAAGCCGACCTCGTTTCATGATCTCCACGGGAAACAGCTGGTGGCCTGTAAAGCAATGAGACAGCACTTAACCCAAGATAATACACAACCAGCAAGTTGTGTTTCAGATGGCATTCCAGGATTTACAGCATACAAATGAAAACAAACAGCTTTAAATAGCATTTAAAATATAAATAGTAAACATCCAAAAGATGAGTAATTAGACATATATCATATGGGTAGGTGAAAATGTGATTTAAGGAGGTCTGATGACAGTTCTGTGGTCACATTCATCTCCAGAAGCAAAAGCATATTTTTGTGTTTTCAGAAGTCTACAGTAGGTGAAGACCTACAGTAAAAGTACTCACACTGATTAGATTTTCCTCCACCCCATTGTGGCTCTAGTTTAGCAATAAAATTGTAGTATTATTGCCTCTGTAAATATGTAGATTGGCTGATATGTTTTTGAAGCAATTTTAGTCCTGGTGGAAGGTGCCAGCCTAACAGCACTGGCGAAAAAAGTCATCCATTTATCCACAGAGCAGGGAGCAGCAATGCAGGCTTCCCCTCTCTAACCAGCTAATGTGCATCAACCATGCTCTAGAACAGAGATTCTCAAACTATGGTCCTCGTACCCAAGCTCCATTCTGGTGGTCCGTGGATAGTTCCCTCTAAGGTGAGCGCCTGGGCGGCCGCACACAGGAGAATGAAGGGCCACCCATCTAATTAGTGGGGGCGCAGGCATGGCTCCACTAATTAGCTGCCTGGACCCTGGAGATGATGCACATGTAAGGTGAGGTGGTTGCCTTGGGGGAAATGGGGGATAGGTGGGAGGGGACAGTGGGTTGAGAAGAGGGGGTGGGGAGAATTTGAGATGTGCAGGACTGCGGCAGCCAGAGAAAAAAGCGACTTTCCCCAGCTCCAGGACTGCGGCTGCGGGGGACAGACGGCCCTCCTTCCCAGCCTCAGCACTGTGGCTGCTGCGGTGGGGGAGAAACCCCGCTACTTCCCAGCCCCAGCTCAGGGGCTGCTGCAGTGGGGGAAAGAGGGAGAGATCCCCCTTCTTCCCAGCCCCAGCTTGGGGGCTGCCGCGGCAGGGGAGAGAGGGCACATCCATTGCGTTAGAAAGGTAAGACTACTGATATTAAAATGAGTTGTATGCTTTTATTTGTAGAACAAAAAAGTTTATTATTACTTTTTTTATATAGCGCTTTTATCCAAAGCGCTTTACAATAGTTAGCTAATGGTACAAACAACATTTGGAAAGATCATTAAGTGGTCCAACGAGACACTCAGCCATTTTCAAGTGGTCTGCGAAAAAAAAAGTTTGAGAACCACTGCTCTAGAATAGTGCTTCTCAAAGCCGGTCCACCACTTTTTCAGGGAAAGCCCCCGGCGGTCCGGGCCGGTTTGTTTACCTGCCACGGTTCGCCGCTCCAGGCCAATGGGGGCTGCAGGAAGCAGCGCGGGCCGAGGGATGTGCTGGCCGCCCTTCCCGCTGCCCCCATTGGCCTGGAGCGGCGAACCGCAGCCAGTGGGAGCCGCAATTGGCCAAACCTGCGGATGCGGTAGGTAAACAAACCAGCCCAGACCGCCAGGGGCTTTCCCTGCACAAGTGGTGGCCCGACTTTGAGAAGCACTGCTCTAGAAGAAACCACCTCTGTGATGACAGAATAGTTCCCTCCTCCCAAGCATGCTTTTATATTACCCTCTCTGGCCTAATGCCAAATGTTATGCTGGCTTCTTTGATGCAGCGTGCCTGTTCTGTAGGGGCTAGACAGACCCCCCCAACTCGTAATAAAGAGGCTGCTAGGAAACTGCCGGATGGCAATGACTTTCAGTAACTATCAAGCTGAACTGCCTTTGAACCCACTGACTTAAGATACACAACCTTTCACCTCTAACACCAACACCCCAAGCAGAGGTGATATGTTCTAATGCTTTATGATGTGGAATAATTCTAAATTTAATTTTCTTTAAAGTCTTCAATAGCTGGTGAGCATCGAAATGTAAAAGCCCATAAAAATTGAAGTTAAAAAGCGGAAACAACATGACATGACAAGTGTAGCAAAGCATGTTCACCATGAGTTAAAGTGACAAGTACTCTAGGGTGTACATCAAATTCCATGAGTCTTCATTTGGCATGTATCAACTGTAGTGACAATGAGAACTGGGTGATGCATTAGCAGCAAAATGCCAATGCACACCTCCCAGGGGCAGATTCAGAAATCAACTGCCTAAGATTTTTGATTCTTACTTGGTGCAGAAAATCTAAACCTGGTATTCTCATATAAATTGGGATTTCCTAAGAACCTTTCAGCAAAACAGCTCCATGCTGTAGGGGCCAGTGGAAGAAATAGCTTCAATACATAACCAGGTTCAGAGAGACAAATATATCTCATTGCAGTAAAATTGCTGTTAGTACTTTCAACTTTTGTAAGAACAATTCCCACTTGAAAAGAGGGAAGTCTTGACCAAAACTTGCTGATAGTCCCAGTAAAAATGTACAAATACCTTCTCAAACAAAATGACTCATATACAGAAAGGGGTACGGGTTTTTTGCTTAATTAACTCCCATTTTATCATAATTGAAAGATCTTGAGTAATGAAAGCCACAATTATCTTTTACTTCTCCAGGGAACCTGGTATAATAATAAGGGTTGATGCACTGGAGGATTTTCCTCCTTTGTGGCACTATGTAAAATCAATAAGATTGATTTATCTAACCTAAAGTGACTTACTGTATCAGAAATTAGAGTGAATATGGCTGTCTTTGAGATGCACAGTGGTTTTATGTTGCAAATGTTTGTCCACTAAAAGTTAATATGAAATCATATACACCTCTACCCCTATATAACGCTGTCCTTGGGAGTCAAAAAATCTTACTGCATTATAGGTGAAACCGCGTTATATCGAACTTGCTTTGATCCGCACTGCTTTACCACGTTATATCCGAATTCGTGTTATATTGGGTCACGTTATATCGGGGTAGAGGTGTCGCTAATTTCATCATGACTTTTCATAACTATTTCAGAGGGCAACATATATTCAGAGGCGAAAGAATAATAATCAATTATACAATCTTCCCCCAGGTAATTTCAGAGGTGAAAGAATAATAATCAGTTACACAATCTCCCACAATTATATTATTAAACTCTTTCTGAATCAACAATTTTAGAATAAACTAGAACTTTATGCATTTAATAGACAGATTCAATATCAAGCTCAAAATACATGAGTCAGGCAGCAGCCATAAAGTTTGGATATAGATTTGGATTAAGTTTAAAGGTTTCAGATCCAGGATTTGGTATGACCCATTATAAAGAAAGTTCATTTGCAAAATTCAGATTCAAATCCCCAAAAAAGGCTTGGGAAACATACCCCAGATCTATGCGCTTCAGGACTAAGCCTACTCACGAGGATGAAATACACCTGTGCCCCAATTTACACCAACTCCCAAGCCACAAACTCTACCTGCAATTTAAAGAAATATTAACAATACCAACGTAAAATTTTCTTACAGTGAAAATATTTCCTATGATTCAAGCAAAGAGGGCACTGAGAGAAACAGTGAAAAAATAAAATACAAATATCTAAGCTGCATACCTATAGCCCTAGACATCCCTGTTGGCCCATCTCTGACGTTTTCGCATTTGGTCCACAATTATTATATACACAGAAATTGCAAATAACATTTTATGTACATTGTGATGCTCAGGTGCCAATCAGAGCCGATTCCAAGCATACATAGTACAACTACTGTTTAGATTTCTTTCAGACAAGAAATGAGAATAATATTTCTGTCCAGCTTGGACTGAAATACTAGACAATCTCTGGCCAAGAGCAAGGAGACTAACCAAGAACTTTGTATAAGGTAGCAAATATAATTTCAGTCTTACAACCATTCTACTCCTCCTTTTCCCGAGTTCTTGCCCATCTATGAATGAGCATTTGGACACACAGTATTCAACCCCAGCACGATCCCAGCTATTGAAAAACCAAAGCAAAAATCTACTTGGCACTAATGGAATAAAGTCAGTAATCACTCTACAATAGATGTTCCCTGTAAGACAAATTTGTCCTCAGTTATGCGGGTGTAAATAGCAGGAATTCCAGTGATAATAAAAAGCAACAAAGAGTCCTGTGGCACCTTATAGACAGATGTATTGGAGCATAAGCTTTCATGGGTGAATACCCACTTCATCAGATGCATGTAATGAAAATTTCCATTAAATTTAAAGGTTTCACGTCTGACAAAGTGGGTATCATGCATGATAAATAAGCACAAAGGCTTGATTCATATGTCAGTCTAGAACTTCAGAACTGTCCTAACTTTTGTATCTTTAAGTCAAACCTTTAGCATTCCTTTAACAATGTAGGTTGTGGCTTAATTTCCAGTGACATACTTTTAACATTAAAGATCAACCATCTTTCCTGGAAGTGAGACAGACCTACCAATATACAGTATGCCAATACCTATGTCTACTAACGGCTTTATGAGAGCTGCCCGTTCACAAGTATGGTGTAGAACAGGGTTCGGCAGACTTTCAGAAGTGCTGTGCCGAGTCTTCATTTATTCACTCTAATTTAAGGTTTTGCGTGCCAGTAATACATTTTAACGTTTTTAGAAGGTCTCTTTCTATAAGTCTATAATATATAACTAAACCATTGTTGTATGTAAAGTAAATAAGGTTTTTAAAATGTTTAAGAAGCTTCATTTAAAATTAAATTAAAATGCAGAGCCCCCCGGACTGGTGACCAGGACCCGGGCAGTGTGAGTGCCACTGAAAATCAGTTAGCATGCCGCCTTTGGCACACGTGCCATAGGTTGCCTACCCCTGGTGTAGAAGGAAGTGGAGATTGGGAAGCCCTAAAAGCACAGTTTTACTGGAGGCAGCCATGACCCTGCTGCTTGTGCTCCTGGATCACAAGGGGTGTTGGGACAATCAGTGTTGCTCTAAGTGCTGCACACAGCAGTGAGGGCATGTCTGGATGGGGTGGAGGTCATGACCCTATGACTCCCCATCACGTGCAAACTGACTATCCACTTCAGGGCAGCACTGGGAGCTGGATGGCAGACACTATACTTGCACAGGGTGCAACAAGTGCTGCTGCTCTCTGCTCTTCCCCAGAGCCCAGGAGGCATTATTCCCTACCAAGACATACCACCACCTGTCACATCACTCGGCTACTAAAGTTGCTCTGTTCTTCCTCTTTCACTGCACTGGCTCTACGAACTATAATCTGTCTTTAATTCATTAGTTATGTACACTGCTTTGAAGATGTAAAGCACTGGGCAAGTGCTGAATACTATTCAGACCATTTTAAAATGAATAATATTTAAAGTCTGGGAGGCGGCTTCTGAGCCATTAGTGTATATGACATAGTGACAATCCCTATTTAACAGAAATATTTGTAAAATATGATGCAAATAAATGACTAATTGGTAATCAAATACAATGTCCTACTTCAGAATCATCTCATACTTTCAAATCTTTGCAGGTGTCCGGTAATAATATCCATCCCCCGTACATCTCTACACAACTGGCTAGGTGCAGTAAAGACATGGAATTTCTGGCCTGCCTCTGAGTGATCCATTGCCAGAAGCAAAACACTGGATCTAAACCTACAGTGAGATACAGTATGGCAAATCCTCTGTTCTTATCAATATACGCTGATGGGCTTTGCTTTTCTTAGCGTTGTAAGAGGCTAATTTTAAAAAGGAAAGAAGGGACATAAAAATTAAACTAAAGGCCGATATCACATTTCTTGCTACACTTGTTCATCCACACAGAAATCAGTAGGATTGCACAGATATAGAACTGAGTGCAAAATCTGACCCCCGTTTTTTTTTTTCAAGTAGGCAATCTAGTTTCCTCAGAAGAGAAGCCCAAACAATGTCACGTAAACAATGGCACAAAATGTACACCCACTCTAAATAGAATTTTTCATGCTTCAATTGCCTGGTAACAAAACTCCATGAATTTTTTCTTTTTTGGTTGTTGAATCTGACCTGAAGTTCTTTCTAAGTGAAGGGTAGGTTGGGGAAGAAGGTGTCATTTAAAAGTGGCAAATTGCTATTATTTTAATGACTAAACAGAAAGATTTTTATAATAATTATAAAAAAAAGTAATGTGCATCCTCAGGTCAAAGCTTTTATATATCATATTTCCCACCAGAGAATTTTTTAATGATTTTATGAACCTCTGCGTAAACAGAGTTTATAATTCAAACTCTGATAGACCATTAACTATAACAGCGTTAATGTGTGTCACTATAATAAACTGCATTGAACAGCTGCAGAGACAGTAAGGAAAGAAAGCAGAATTATGACAGATGTACACCCTGAACACAGACTCAAAAATTAGCTTTTCTTGAAAGTAACAGACTAATTGCAATGATACTGACTACACGAAGACCTAATTATCATCAGCACACAAGAGATCACTTCAAACACTTTTGTACAAATGGGAAGCAAAGAATAATCTAGTCTTAATCAACTGAATGGTAGATGAAGACATTAGTCTCCAATTACTATATCCCTTAAACAGCTTTTCTAGTTCCCTTCACCAACAGATACCACCCAGAAAACACTGTGCTTTATATATTAGACAGATATGTGAAAAGAGGTATAAACCCAAATCAAAAGTAATATTATCCAAATAAAATCCATGCTGATACTTTAGAACTCATCTTGATCAAGTTTAAAATACTCTGCTATCCCACTTTTTCATGCACACAAGAAATATAACTTGAGCTAGCATTCTATCTTTAAAGGGATATTGGGCATTTCTACAGTACAAAGGCCACAGAGACTTGATATGTGGAGAACAAGCCCTCACAAACTTGCATGGGAAATATGTGGGACAAATATGTTTGCCATATGAATCTGGAATATTTCCATTGACTTCAGTAGAGCTATTCAAAATCTACACCAGGATAAATTAAAGCAGAATTTGGCTCTATCAGGTCAATTATCATTGCCTTACCACTTATGTACTCATTTACACTGCAAAGTGAGTGCAATATGCTACCCTTCTGGTTTTGGTAGCATTTTACATTGCCTTTGCACTGGTGTAAATGACTACTCAGGGTATAGAGGAATGAGAAATTGGACCCCACCTATTAATTCTACCCAACCCTCACCCATTAGATTTATTGATTGCTTCAATCTAGAGTGAGCTGTCAACTGGGCCAATTCTAGCAGGTAGCAGCAGTGTAAAGAGGTAGCACTGAGCATATGGAAAAAGCATTGGGCAGATGATATATTTTTTTAATATAATATTTCTGTGATCTAAAAATGAAACAGGAGAAGCTAAAAGGGAAATTTGCAGCTATGAGGGAAAGTGTTTTTTATTGTTTCATTGTAGACGTATGTATGAACCATAGCTTAAAACAGGCAATGGGGAGAAATCTGCCTCTGGAGGGAGAATCCTGTCACTAAAATGCACACCCCTTACTGTCTGAACAGAATATCCCACTGAGTGTGAGAACCTCTAGAAACAGAATCATACCAAACATATTTTAGTGTAATATTTATTAAGGTCTTAGGGCTTGCAAGCATGTTTATTTAAAAGAGAATGATTACCTCCAAAAGTGTTAATCCAAATCACAGTTAAATCTCTTTCTTTGGGAATGGGTGTGATACTAATCATCTTTTATTTAAAATAAAAGTTAAAATTGAAAATAAAAGGAAAACAACTGTTGGTAAGTTGCTATTCGACTACCATAACTTCTAATGTAACAACTATCCAAAGGGCAGATATCTATGTTTAAAACTTCCATGTAGCTACATAAACTAGTCATTTGTGTCAAGGCATGGCCCATTATTATTTGATGAGTGACAGGTCTGAAAATCCAGCATAGTCTCTGCTTGCTGGCATCAGATTAATTTCATTTGAATAAAAATTATTACTTAAAAAGGAAAGGGCCTGCAGCGGAAAATTAATCATAGGTATGTTAATTTCCATAAGAAAGGCCATACTAGGTCAGACCAACGGTCCATCTACCCCAGTACACTGTCTTCTGAGAGTGGCCAATGCCAGATGCTTCAGAGAGAATGAACAAAACTGGGCAATTATCAATTAATCCATCCTGTCGTCCAGGCTCAGCTTCTGGCAGTTGGAGAATCAGGAACACCCAGAGCATGGGACTGCATCCCTGACCATCTTGGCTAACAAGCACTGATGGGACTATACTCCATGAACTTATTTAATTCCTTTTTGAACCCCATTACAGTTTTGGCCTTTACACCATTCCCTGGCAATGAGTTCCACAGGTTGATAGTGCATTGTGTGAAGAAGTACTTTCTTATGTTTGTTTTAAACTTGCAGCCTATTTATTTCATCGGGTGATCCCTGGTTTGTGTGTTACATGAAGGGGTAAACAACACTTCCCTATTCACTTTCTCCACACCATTCATATTCCCCACTCAGTCATCTCTTTTCTAAGATGAACAGTCTCAGCCCTTATTCATGTCTCCTCATATGGAAGCGGTTGCAATCCCCCTAATCATTTTTGTTGCTCTTCTCTGTATCGTTATCATTTCCAATAAATCTCTTTTGAGAAGGGGTGACCAGAACTTCACACAGTATTCAATGTGTGAGTGTACCATAGATTTATACAGTGGCATTACAATGTTTTCTGTTTTATTATCTATCCCTTTCCTAATGATTCCTTACATTTTTGTGTGGTTTTGGCAGCTGCTGCACACTGATCAGATGTTTTCAGAAAGCTATCCACGACTCCACGATCTTGAGTGTTACCACCCAATCATTTTGTATCTCTCATTGGGATTATTTTTTCCAGTGTGCATTACTTTGCATTTATCAACAGTGAATTTCATCTGCAATTTTCCAAGAGATAAGGCGGGTGAGGTAAAATCTTTTATTGGACCTTCTGTTGGTGAGACATACAAGCATTCAAGCTACACAGAGCTGCATATAAGTCTACCATTTTATTGCCCAGCCACCCAGTTTAGTAAAATCCCTTTGCAACTCTTTGCAGTTAGCTTTGAACTTAACTATCTTGAGTAATTTTGTATCATCTGCAAATTTTGACAGCTCGCTATTCATTCCCTTTTTTCCAATTCATTAATGAATATGTTGAACAGCACAGGTCCAAATACAAATCTTGGGGGGACCCCACTATTTACCTCTCTGTATTGTGAAAACTGACCATTAATATTCCCACCCTTTTTTGTTTCCTATTTTTTAAACCAGATACTGATCCATGAGAAGACCTTCCCTCTTATCCCATGACTGCTTAGTTTGCATAAGAACCTTTGGTGTACTGGTGTGTGACCTTGTCAGTATTTCTAAAAGTCCAGGTACATCAACTGGATCACCCTTGTCCACATAATGCTTGTTCATACCCTCAAAAAATTCTAATAGATGAGAAATCGTGCCTCACCATTTACAAAAGCTGTGTTGACTCCTAACCAATATACTGTGTTCATCGATGTGTTTGATAATTCTATTCTTTACTATAATTTCAACCAATTTGCCTGGTACGGAAGTTAGGCTTACTGGACTGTAATTGCCAGGATCACTTCTGGAATCTTTTTTTAAAAAATCAACAATACAGAGGCTGATTTAAGCAATAGGTTACATCCCACAGTTAATAGTTCTGCAATTTCATATTCAAGTTTCTTCAGCACTCTTAGGTGAATACCATCTGCTCTGGTGAGTTATTACTTGTTTATCAATTTGTTCCAAAACCTCCCATACTGATACTTTAGTTCCCAAGAACAGAGCTCTTGAAAGCTAAATAATTGTCCAAAAAAATCGTTTAATAACGTTAATAATTTGCATATGTTATCAAAACAAATATTCACTGCTGGGATAGTGGACTGCAAATCTAGCCGTATGGAATGCAAATCTAGAACTGCCTTGGTTTTAGGAAGGCTTCCTTATTTTGGGAGCCTCATTCTGAGGCCATGTTTAAAGTCTGCTTTTCTGGTAATGAAGCAATTCTGCTGCTTGTATTCTTAAAACATCACCCTTTATTTTTCAGCTCTTTCTGGTTCAAATATACGTTCCCACCCGGAGCTCCTAGCATGCTGGGGCGGCAGCTGCTAAGACATAGAGTCCTGTCTCCTAAACCCACCCAGCTTTCCCGATCCACACAACACAGAGCTCATTTATCGCCAGCCAATACCGGTGCCGTGGGCTCGCAGCGCCGCCGTGGAGGCTGCTTGTACTGTGAGGTCCGGACGGAGGCATCAGACACAAACAAAGACTGGGAAGGGAGGTGGAGAAGCCGGGAAGAAAGTATTACCCCCCTCCCCCCAGCAGCACTGCTGTCGCCGGACTAAATCCTTCTAGCGATGATAGCACCTTCGTGCACGGCAGGCAAAAATCCCATCTCATCTGCACCTCTGCTGTTTGTCTCCATATGAAACTGACCAGATCTCCCCCGCCTCCTCCTGTCCCTCTCCCTCTGCTCCTCCCCTCCCACCAGATGCACCAATCCGCTCAGCTGCAAATCAAACTTGATGCCCCCAGCTCAGCTCCCTGTTTCCCAAATCCATATCATTGCTACGGCCATGCAACCCTCCCCATCTCCACCCCCCGCTCTCCATGTTGCAATGTCTGGGGAGGGTGAGGTGGGGGACGGTTTAGACTGGGATTGACTCGCAGCAGCACTGAGACTTGAGCTCGTTTTCTGTCGGTCTCTCCTCCCACTGCCAGACAGTTCTGGAAACTGTGTATCACCTCTTGTCATAGGAAACCATCCACCAGGCGGTGCAAACAAACACACACCACCCTCTACCACCACCCTCCCCAAAATAATTAAAATCCGCACCATAAACTGCTAATGAATAGCGAAGAAAAAAAATCAAGACCCAAAGCTTGAAAATCTGCAAAATCTGAGCATGCAACGAACAGAGTCCAGGGATACGAGGAGTAGCAGCAGGGCGGCTTTGTCTAATTTCAGCAACTGGAATAATCGCCTGCGCTGCACTCTGGGGACGCCAAGGATGGCCCGTTAGATCGAAATCATGCAGTTATTTGAAAACACCATAACCTACACCCATTTTCCTTGTCAAGGCCTTAGTAAAGGAAGAGGGAGAGCTATTAAGAGCCAAAGTGTTCCCTTACACCTGTACAATCTCACAGACATTTTGCACCACCTCTTGATTTCATTAGTATATCCTTATAACTACATATGCATTTCAATATCATCTGGGAGATTTAAGAGCTTCATCGGCAATAGCCATTGCAATTCACTGTATTTATTATGGTTATACTAATTATGACTTGTACTATTTATTTTAATGCATAATAATTGTACCCATCACCGTACTATTGGGGAAATTAATGTGGCACCCCAATGATTAATTCTACAGTGCACTTAATAGGATCGGGGTTATTCAAGTGCCACCCCCACTAAACGCAAGTGGCACCCTTGTCTGAATGCGACTGCACGGGGTAGTTGTGGGCCGAATCTAGCGCCCGATTTCTCCCTGAATGAACGAAAATGGCTTGCAGAAGTTTATATCAAGCACCCGCACGTGTTTGCTTGTGCAATGGAACCCCGCGTGGATTTGAACTCGCCAGCCCCCCGCGGGAGTGGGGTGGTGGAACTGGGAAGGATCGCATTGAATGGAGAAGTTCAGAAGCCTCTTGGCCGCTCTTACTGCCGCCGTGCACCTGCTTGTGGCCCCTACCCCCTCCCAGACCCAGCACGGAGGAGCCCGATGAGGCAAACCCCGCCTCCTTCCCGCCGGGGGAGGCTAGCGGGGTGTCGAATCTCTGCAGCAAACGAGACTGTTCCGACGGGATTGAATCTCGGGTCAACAACATTCCAGCCCCTGCCCGCATCCATCATTCTCAGCAGCAGCAGCGCTGGGCACCGAGAGAATCTGCTGCCACCCTGCAGAGCCCGAGCAGCCAAACCACCACCCCCACCTCCTCCCTACTCAGACACACACACACACCCCTTCCCTCCATACACTCACACTCTCCCAACACGTGCACTTCAAGGCTGTTACAACTTGCTCTCCAGCAGGAGCTACTGTACACTCGGACTCGGCTGAAAATAAATGGATGTGGCAATATGCTAAACCCTACACCTCGTCCACAAATGCCCATTAGTGACTAAAATCATAATCGCATCAAGTTCACGACTAATTGGCCAACGCTCTCCTACTCCAAAAGGAAAATTCTGCCTAATTTCACCGGTCAACGGTTTTTATACTTTCCAAGCATTTTTTTTTAAAACTACTGCAAGTAAAATCCAAACACGATTTGGATGAATGTAATTGCAAAGCTGCCTGCACACAAACTAACACCCTCGCCGCCCTTGAATTGATGCAATGGATATTTTGGACATGTGGGTGACAGTGACAGATACTGGCCATGGCCATACCCCCCTCCCCCCTGTCTATAGGTCTATATCTAAAAGGACCTGCGCTCTGCCATTGCCATCTGTCTACCAAGTTGATACAATGCTTTTTACTTTTCAACCAGGCTGATGCAGCATTAATTAATTCAGGATACTCCCCTTACCACTCTCATTAAAAAAAAAAACCTACAGCAAAGTCAAATACATATCAAATAAAAAACCTAAGTGGAGAACTGTGTTAATTTAGCTGGTGCACCTTGAAAGCTGCAAGAGCCTTATTTGCCATTGCAAAGTCTGCAGCAAAATGAAAACCAGCTAGCAGAACACTCCCTACATCACATCGTTTCTCAAAGCTGCAAAATAATCATCTATTTCCTCCTCCCACCACTCCCTCCCTCCCCAGCAATGCACAAGTTGCTTGTGGGATAGTGAAGCTGCAACTCAACTGCCTCCCCTCGCTCCATATCAAGAAGCAAATCTTTTGGCGCCATATTAATGACGTACTATATTATTTCCACTAGGCAGCGACCTTCGGCATTAAATTGCTCTCTAGCTGCTTCTGGAGAACTCCAAAGCAAAGCAACAAAACCCCATCAAATATGGCTGTGCTGGCTGCTCCCCCGGCTCACTCTGCGGCGGCGGCGAGGAGGAGAGTCAGAATCTGGACACAGTTACCTGCTGCTGCTGCCGCGATGGTTGCCAGTGAGGTTGGAGTTTCTCTGCGCGAAGGGGTCTGTGCTGCCTCATGAGTTCAGACAAGCACTGGAGAGTGGGAGCAGATTGTGGCTCCCTTCACACACATACATACACACACACACACACACTGACTGACGTTTTTACTTGTTATGGAGGAAGGACTCTGTGAATCAAACTCATTTCTGGGTCACTGCTGCCACAGGGGGGAGCTACTTTAATCCCCTGCCAAAACTAGAAGGAGAGAGAGAGAGAGAGAAAACAGAGAGGGGGGGAAACAGGGTGGGGAAGAGGAGAGACTACAACACTTAGGAACTGTCTGATTTAACTCTTCACAGCCCTCACTGGAGAGGTCGTGCTCCATTTACAATTGCAGGGAGGTGCCTTCATTTCTGAATGGATTTTACTGAAGTATCTCCCTCTTGTGATGAAGAATATTTTGCACTGAGACGTTTCCAGTCGAACTCACCCGTTGCTTGAAGTCTTACTCATTCAAAATTGTTACTCACTGCTTGAGATCACCCCTGTATTCCACTCTTACTCTCATATATATTAAAAACAATAGAAGATTTGCATCTGGTAATTATTTATACATGTTTGCACAAAGTATTGCTACTGTTATTTTTAATATGTACTAATGAACACTTTTTTCCAAATATCTCAAAATATTTCACAACTGTTAATTTATTAATGCCTCACACCATCCCAGCCCCATGGCCAGGGATCTATTTTTTAAAGGGAAACTGAGGCACAGAGCGATTAAATAACTTGCCCAAATTCATACAGTAAGTAATAGTCACAGCAAGGATTAGAATTGACTTCTGATTCTCAGTCCCCCACTCTAACCCTTCTGCTTCTCAAACTTTGCCATAGGAGACTGGGGAGAGAAGGGTGAAAATTAGGCCAAAATGTCTTGAAGCTCAAATTTAGTTCTTTTAAAATACAATTTAGAAAAAATGTATTATGAATCAGTATCAAATTATTTGCCAAAGTTTTCATTATGAAAAAGAGGGCATTTAAATGCAGAACTGAAAATAATTTTTAGTATAAAATGCTTTTCCTCAGTCCATTAGTTCATTTTCCCTGGGAAAACAATGGAATCTCTTCATTTACACAGAGTTCCTGGGTATAGCCAGGAAAGAATAATGATACAGAGAACAGGTATTATCATCTCAAATACAGAAATAAAGCTGTCTGTAGAAAATAATTCCAAAGACAGTAAATACATAATTACATGTTAATGCAGCTCCCCAGGGCGATACTTTTACCCTGTGTGCCAGAAAGTCACACCTTAGTTCAGCAAAGGAATTGCTCTGCTATTCATCAACAATTTATCCAGGCACATCATACATCTACCCATCCATCCACCTGCAGAACTGGACTCATTGTTATACTTTCTGAAATATATAAAACAGAACTACAAAAATATCCTCTTTTTTGTTAATATGTTTTCACTGTGAAAACAAAAGAAAACAAAAAATAAAGTTTGTATTTGTATATTTATTTCCTCCCCAAAAAAGCAGCATTAGCAGTCTTCAGGTTTGGGAGCCTAGAATGGGGCTGTCTTCCCCAGCTTTTTATTTACATGTGTTGTTTAGCTTCATTCACATACCAATGTAAATCTATTATCTAACTTTATTATCCAAGGGGCTTAAGGCCCAATTCTGCCAACATTTACTCAGGAGAATAATGTCATAACTGCACCAGTATCCCATTGATATAATTTAGGCTACCTGCATGCATAAAGTTACTCTCCTGAGAGTTTTCCAGGATCAGTGCCTGGAAACACTCATGTGGTGGCACCCTCACACAAGGATGATTGCCTGTAGGAAATGTAATACTTTCCTGTTTGATAAACTCTTCCCCCATTACCACATCAACCACTCTCTCTGACCCAAAACAAACACACAAACAGAAACCATACAACATAGCTTTTCATAACCCAATAAGAAAGAACTCATTAAGTTCACTAGGGACTTTGTTACTGCCAATCTATATTATATGAAAGGTGCTCAGATACTATGGTGATGGGCAGTAGTATAAAACCCTACGATTGATCAATCAATAGACAAACTATAACAACATTATTTTAAATTCACTTGATCCTATCATAACTTTCAGCCACCAGTTCCCATCTTCCTGACCCCTTTCAAAAAAGGAGTGGAAAATTTTACTTCGTGATAACACTGAGCAAGTATTCTCCCTTCTGTTGATGAAGACTAGAACCATCCTGCCTCATTCTCCTTGGATTTCTGGTTGCTTTGTACCCTCTTTCTTAGTTCATTGCCTTTTTATGTAAAACAAAAATATAACCATGAATATTTAAATTCTGACTTGCATATTAGGAGTCATTAGCACTTACCTTGGTGTTGTACAAGGTCATATGTCTAGGAACAAAGAGTGTAGGCAGTGCTTAAAGGATCATGGACTGTATCCTGGAAAGCAGTGACTGAAAAGAACTTAGAAGTCATTGTAGAAACCCAACTGAACATGAGTTCCCAGTATGATGCTGTGGCAAAAAGGATTAACACAATCCTTGGATATATAAACAGGGGAATAGTAAGTAGAAATATATGGCATTGGTGAGACAGTACTAGTGTCCACACTTTAAGAAGTATGTTGAAAAATTAGAGAAAGATTTTTAAGAAGTTACAAGCATGACTTGTGGTGTGGAAAACATTACAGTGATGGATTTAGGACTTGTCTATACACAAGCTGTACCACTTCAACTATACCAGTGTAAAGGTGTTTCAACTATACCAGTACAGCTATGCCAGCGTAAGCCACACTTGGGGTTGTACCAGTATAACTATTTTTGGTAAAAAACATTAAAAAAAAATATCACACCCTCGCAAAAATAATTATGCTGATACAAAATCTACTTAACTTATCAAAGAGAGGTTAAGAAGTGACAAAATAAGAGACAGATCTAATAGAGCCCTCTATTATCTTTTACTCCACTATTGAGCAGCTCTCCAGGTTATAGGTAAAGTCCTACTCCTACTGAAGTCAATAGCAATGTTGTCATTGACTTCAATGGGAACAGGATTTCACCCTCTCTCTTTTATAGGACATCTCCCCAATCAGGAGATTACTTAATATCTGGTTTTAATAAAATTTCTCAGGCACAACAACACTCAAGGCCTCTCTCTTCCTTCTGTGAAATAATAATGTATCATTACTATTATTTATTTCTATCCAAGTAGTACCCAGATAATACAGTTAGCATCGGGGCTCCATTTTGCTAGGCTCTATACAAACAAATAAGAAGACATGGCCCCTGCCCCAAACTGCACATCGAGTGTATTCAATGCTTATTAAAATTGCATCTAAACTATTCAAATCTATGAGTATTTTATATAGTTGCTTCATTCATCCCACTTCATACCACGTACTGTTGTTTCTGAGCTGAAACAAGGCCAGGAGGAAGAAATATGGCTTTTCGCTATATCTCTGTTACAATTTTAAGGGGAGATGTAATGCTGCAGCAGCATCTGCTAAAACCTTTTCACTGTCTATTCTTCCTATTGTGTTTCATTCTTTATTTGATAACACCAGTTACTCCTTTTATGCTTGACATCCTTTATGTTAGTCCCTGCAGAAGTCTTGTCCTATGAAAGTGAAAGCAGAGCTAATGAACTTGAGTTCCCCCCACTGTTTAACTCAGTCACAGTATCACTTACAACTCTAATCCATCCTTTTGCTCTTTTAGCCCCAATTTATAAAGACCATTTCCCCCTTCCCATTCCTTTCTCACTAAGATTAGAAACCTGAGGCAAGAACAAAATGCTGACCCAGCATCTGATCTTCAGGAGTAAGAATTCCAGCAGAGCTCTCGCATCTGCTATGTAAGAGATGGGATATGTATAGGGTATATAGATAAGATACACAATTGGGCCAAAGCCTGTTTGCCTAACATGAACAGTCCTTTTGACTTCAATTCAACTACTACATAAGCACGATGAATAAGATTTTGCCATATATAGATATAAATATATTGTACTTATAAACTGTATATTGTTATATTTTAATACTTCTAAATATGGCAAAGCAAAACATTTTCTCATCTGTTCTCTTGTCCTGAACCAAGAAAGAGAGCAGAGCTTCCTTACCGCCTCTCATGCAACTGTCACAAATACTTCTGCAAATGGATAGTAAATCTCCTGCTGCAGCATTTGTTTCCCTGGAGCCCATGGAAGAATTCTGGATGACTCAGCTAGAATTTGTTCTGGATCTCCTTCAGCCACGTGGCTCCTTCACACACTTCTAAAATAGGTATGGACCTTAAAGGCACCATCTAGCCATAACTATGTCTAATCCTATCTATCTGTCTGGTTTCTTTTACTGAACACAGTGTGGTATCCGAGCATCTCACAAAATTATAAAGAGTGCACATATGGTTCCCTCTCTTTTCCACTCTGTCCCTAGGTTTAGGGACTCAATTTCAGGCAAGGGGTGGGATGCTGTCATGAGAAGACTGGATTGAAGAAGTGGGATTTTGCATTTTGCTCTGCAGCTGAGGTCTTCGGAGAGTGAGTCCCAGATTCATGGGTCAGTCTCAGAGAAAGCTCTTTCTGTTGCACTCAGGAGTCTCATTCTTGTGGTTAACAGTTCCTTTATTCTAATAGAATGTAGCTGTCATGGGAGTAGGGTGACCACCTGTCCCAAATGGGGCAGGACAGTCCCGAAATGCAGCATTCAAGTCCCGGTCGCAGGCTAAATGACTCCAGAACAGCATTTGTCCCAGATTCCCTGGTGCGCCACTCGAGGCTCAGGGGCGGTGCCAGCCTCTTCCCAGTGGGGCAGGGCTGAAGTGGGTGCTCCGGGGGAGTGGGGACACAGGCCGGGGGCTGCTCTCTGGCACCCCAGCACCTTGCCCATGGCAGCTGGAGGATCTGGGGCTTCCCACAGTGGCCCAGGCTTCCTTGGCGGCTCTTATCACAGCCCAGCTCCAGCTTCCAGCCTGGCCAAGGGTCAGGGCCTTGGGGGGGAATGAGGAGCAGCAGGGGCCGAGGGATCAGGGGAAGAGGAGGGGCAAGAGATAGGGCCACAGGGGAGCCTCCTGCATGTGTCCCGCTTTTGCCTTTTGAAAAGGTGGTCACCCTACATGGGAGGTCATTATCTCACAGCGCATGACAGAGAATAGAGGACTGAGGTAGTTTGCTCTCAGTGGCCTATACTGTGGAGCAGACACATGTATCATGACAGCCCTGTGAGGTAGGGATTATAATATTAATTTTACATACCGGTAAGCAGAGTCATATAGAAGTGAAGTCACTTGCACAAGTCACACAGTAAATCATAGAATCATACAATATCAGGGTTGGAAGGGACCTGAGGAGGTCATCTAGTCCAACCCCCTGCTCAAAGCAGGACCAATCCCCACACAGATTTTTGCCCCAGATTCCTAAACGGCCCTGTCAAGGATTGAACGCACAACCCTGGGTTTAGCAGGCCAATGCTCAAACCACTGAGCTATTGGTAAAACCAGAAGTCATGCCTATCAGTCCAGAGCTTTAACCACTAAACTACACTCCCTCTCTTATCCTGTTATATACTACACAATGTAATGCAATTTATTCCTCTATGGCACCTTTCATGCAAACATCTTAAGCTGCTTTTACAAATAAAATTTAGTCACTAAGGAAAATGGGTATATATTCATCTTAATTTTAAGTTGACAGGGAAAAGGCTAGGCAAATATCCAAAGGTAATGAATTCCAAAATCTAGAATCACAGCTACGAGAAACACAAATTGCCAAATGATTTCAATTTAAAAGTAGGAGCTGACAGGAAACGAGCAGAACAAGAACCTCAAGGGAGCTACTAAGCAGGGAGTTAAATTGTAGGTCTCTGAGGTAGGCTGGATGAAATTGATGCATCACTTTTAAAGTCAACAATATGCTTTTATACACGATGAAAGATTTGACTGGCAAGTAAGGCTGTGCCCCAAGCATAGGTAGGATGGGCTATGAGAACCTCACACAAATGAGAATTCTTCAGCCACAAGATTCAGTCCTAGTCAAAGTAAATACATGCTCCTATCTGGAAGCTCATCAAGCAACACATTAAGCTATCTAGTCTAGCTTAACTTCAACTGCAGTATTAAACTGTGTTCGTGCAGATGGCAATCTTGCAGTGAAAGATATGTGTTACAACAAGATCAATATAATTGTTCAAAAGAATCTAAAGCCACTCTTCCAATTACAAATGGCAGCAAAAATGGGTTATCATGATAACCTTGCTAAATATAGTACAGTGGTGGTACCAATCAGATAGGAAGGAATCGAGTCAATAAAAATCCAGTGTTGAAGTCATTTAACTTTTACAAATCTATCAATTTCAACTTGGGATGTTTAAGACTAAGAGTTAGAAAGATCAAACTGAAGAAGTAAGACTGGCTGTTAGGCTGCTCCAGCAATTTTGGGAATTTTTCTGGAAAGACCAGAAATCTTGGAAGGAGCATCCCATGTTGTCCTTCTTTAAGTTCCACTGGGTGTTTTATGGAACTGTCCTTGAGCTAGTTCTACTTGTGATCTCTCCTTACAGCCTCTTCCAAATCCCACAATTCACTCAAAGTTCAGTGAAGTTTAAGCTGAGGCCAGACCAGGAAAAGTGATGTCTCCGACAGTGTCTAAAAGATCACAAGTCTTTCATTTTGAGTTAGAAAATTCTGGGGAGTTCATGCTATTAAAACTGAGTTTCCCAATGGGCTGAGTACAGCTATCCTTTCTGCACTTATGCCAGCACTGCCTATGTCACAGAAAGGTGCACAGGAAATAATCTGTATTAGCCAAATAGTACAGACGCGGTAAGAGTCCTGAGTATACAGACCCACAACCAATTCTTACTGTGCGTTACCACAACTCCAGCAAGGATTGTGCATGACAGGTAAAGTCCACTCATGATACTAGTAATAAATAACACTTGAAACCAGATTATGACAATTGGAAAAAAGATACAGTACATAACATCACAGGGGAACAATTAGGCAGTAAATAGAGAGAAGGACAAAGGAGAAATTTCACTCAAAAAAGAAATATTCCCCACTTCAGCTTGTATATCATCAGCTATCAATACTCTAATCCTCTTGTGGGGATGTTAATGATTCGTTAATAAAGGGGGGGAAATCTGCCTGAATATTCAAAAGGTCCTCTCTTGCTCCCATAGAAAACGATAACAAACTCCCATTAACTTCAATAAATCTAGTTTAGCAGCTGTTCTAGATCAATATTCATGAATTCCAACTCCATCTTACCCAGATGCTAGGTAACTGGGGTCAGAAGCAGCTCTCTCTTTACAGAGGAGTAAGTGTTGGTGTATAAACAAACAATAGCTCTCTGCTACACAATTATTTTCAATTGTTGACTGTTTACACAAAGCAGAAATAGCTGAGGAAACAAATCTCGAGCTCCAAATAGTGCAACAAGAACATTGGTTAGCTCTAGAACATGCAGTGGGTTTCATTACACAAATTATCAGGTTAAGAAGTTTTAATCAGCCTCATAAAAAGTAAAAGGGTAATCAAACTGTCCTATAAACTTAAATCTTGCTATTTAGTAAGGCATTCAGAGGTTTATCATTTCAGTCAGGCCTCTACCTGGCCTGAACTCATGCTCCCACAAAACTATGTTCATATACTTATGCCTACACTTTGCTAATAGTCCTAACGCACACATGCACTCTTTAAGTAGTCTAACACCTGCATGTGTACAAATGGCCGATTAAAACAAACTGGCTCCAGTTTTGTGGGTGCAAGTTCTAACACTTGTGCTTAGGTGTTGGACTGTTTAAGAGATAAGGACAAGTATTAGCACATGTAATGTAGTCACCAATCCATTCCATTGCTTAATCTGGCCAGGATTAAGGCCAAATACTGCAAAAATTTACGTCCACATTTAACTCCAAGATTGGGACTTTACACAGCCCCTGTGTGGTAACACCATGAAGCACAAGTTGTCTTCTCAATCCGCAAGCCAGTGAGACCAGGAATTACAGGTTGTGTGTGTGCCCAGCAGCTCAAGAATAAATCACCTTTGTGTTTGCAATGCCTGTTGTCCTGTCTTTTCTCTTTTCTTGCAGATATTTGGTCCTGCAAAGTGCAGGCACAAGTATATGTGTGCATGAAAGTTTGTACTAGCACAAGTGAAATCCAAAGCATGAAAATTCAGCCCTCAAAAAAAGAAAAGTAAAATGCTATTAAAAAAGAAGCTTAATTAGACTGTGTAACTGAACACAACCATTTGACATTACAATTCAGGTCAATGGTATTTTACTAACATTTTGCCAAGTCCTGAAGACCGTATTCAGTTCTTTCTCAGGCAAAAATCCAGTGTGACTGAGGTCTGAATGAGAATTTTAGGATTTGACCCAATGGTTGTATGTAATAACCAGAATAATTAGCCGTATATGTCAAATATGTGACGTATTGTTGATGTCTGGAATAATACAGTATGTGTTTTTGAATTTTTTTTGTCCTTTATGATGAAGATAATACATATTTTTAAAAGAAAGATGCTTAAGGATTTTCATGCAACAGCAAATAAAATAAAAATAATCAATTAATAATGTCCACTTATATAGCACTTTTCATCTGAATATCTTAAATCAATTTACAGACATTAAGTAAGCAAGCCTCCCAATATCCTTGTCAGATTGGAGACTAGTATTCTACCCATTTCACAAATGGAGAAATTGAGGCACCAATATTAAGGGATTTAATAAGGCAAAGATGAGACCCCAGATACCTTAACTCCCAGTCCTAATCTCTAGCCACAAAATTGCATATCCTTTTCCTTCTATGCTATTAAAACAACAGCAACAACAAACTATGCATGCAGTTACCAAACTGTTGTTAACAATGTAATTCTGTACTGCATGCCTAAAACGGAATCTGTGTTGCAGTTTCAGGAAAACGAGAGCTTTTCATAAACCGATGGTCACCTGCACTCAAGCAGACCTTGGGATGGTTTCTTCAAATGTTTCATTTAAGAGAATATTGCAGTGAGAGTTTCAGAGGTGACATGGTCTTTGCATTTAAATCTATTCAAAGGAAGAAACTCAAACAGCTGCCTGGTAAATTCTCAGTGCAGATGAAGGAAATGTTCAAGATGTAGATGGCCTTGGAGTCATTTCATACCATTCATAACAGTAATTCTGAAATTATATCACAGAAACATCAAACAAAGGAGCTGATTACTTATTAGAAGGTGCAACTTCTCTGCTGTTGTTCCAAACCCAGGGCTTCAAAAGATATATTTAATAATGTACATAAGGAATGAAGAAGACTTGGAAATTAAATTTTTACTCTGGCTCCTGTGAACTTTGATTCAAGTAGGCAAAAAATGAAAAATCTGCTCTGCCTGTGCTGACAGATTTTGGCACTGGGTAAACATCTGTTTCTTCAGCTGAAATGCCTAAAGCCTCACAATTACAAAAGTACCTACCTTTTGCTTCCTATGGTGAACATCTTTAAACCTTGGATATTTTCCATCTGAAGTAGGTACATTTTCTGGGGTATCCGAGGCAGGCCCTATTCTAAGTATAGGAGATATTACAAGTGCCACAATAAAGGTGAGCACTGGTGCACGGTAATTGATTTTTAAATGTGCCAACTATATTGGTATTTAGTACCAGAGGGGTAGCCGTGTTAGTCTGGATCTGTAAAAAGCGACAAAGAGTCCTGTGGCACCTTATAGACTGACAGACGTATTGGAGCATAAGCTTTCATGGGTGAATACCCACTTCATCGGATGTATGTAGTGGAAATTTATGCTCTGAAAGCTTATGTTCCAATACGTCTGTTAGTCTATAAGGTGCCACAAGACTTTTTGTCACTTTATATTGATATTTGTAACTCTCCCCAATGTCTCCAAAGGGGAAATTTTGCTGCTGCTTCAAAGGAATGCAAAGAGGAGGCCATGAGTGGAACAAATTCTGCATTGAGGATGTGTGTCCTTCAGTAAATATCCAGGGGACAGTTCAACGCTGCTATGCTTCTAAAATATTCAGCCCCACCAGAAGCAGCACCAGCAGGGAGCTAGGCATAAGTACAGAGTCTGCCAACTCTTCCCCATTGGACCATACTCCAGCTTTCTCAGGGCACTAGGCCCCAGTGGCTCTCATCCTG
Organism: Terrapene triunguis; assembly: GCF_002925995.2. Classification (NCBI taxonomy): domain Eukaryota; kingdom Metazoa; phylum Chordata; order Testudines; family Emydidae; genus Terrapene; species Terrapene triunguis. The sequence continues at coordinate 8,898,539 of NW_020664417.1, read as the reverse complement.
AACACACTCATGCCACATGTAGAGGAGGAGCCTCCAGGAGATGCTTTCAGGGCAGCCTTTAAAAGCCCAGATCTCCCAGGAGGCATGCATGCATGCACTACAACTAACAGCAGCATCAGCAGGTTGTTTTGAACCCAATGTCGACTCTTCCTGGATTCTGGCATCTATACATAAATTATCCTGACAATGGCTATTCAGCCATTCCATGGCTCGAGGGGAAGTATTCTTCAACCCCACTTCCTGCACATCTCCTGAAGCTGTACCTTGAGCCAAGGATTTGGCTCTATCTGTATATAATTTAATTTTATTCCATACATTTCAAAGACCGTGTATTTCAAAGTGCTTTACAAAGTAATACTGATATTTCGAATGACTGTCTTGAAAACTACTGCAATTTGTTTGTGTTCAGCAATAGCTGACACACAGTCTTGACCACCAGGCCAGGGCTGGCTCTGGCTTTTTTGCCGCCCCAAGCGAAAAAAAAAATCGGGGCGGCCGGAACGGCAAAGCAGGGGAAAAAAAAAAAAAAAAAAGAACCGGCGGGGCGGCCAGAGCCAGGGTGCAGGGGGACTCCCTGCGCTGCAGACGTGCCCCAGCTAGCGGGAGGAGTGGGGGGAGGGAGCGGGGGGAGAGAGAGAAGGGGGGCATCCAGGGCTTCAGCGGGGCGCTTGCCACGCGGCCCCAACCGCCGCACCGCCTGCCGGGAGGGCTCCGCGCCACTCTGGTCGGCGGGGAGGGAAGGACGCGGGCTGCCCTGCCGGGCTTGCACCGGCACCGGCTGGGGCAGACGGAGCACACAGCCCGCTCCCAGCAGGGCGCTCCCCTCCTCCGTGCCGCTGCCCCCTACAGGGCGGCCGGATCGGCGAACAAAACAAAATAAAAAACAAAAAAAAGCGGCCGTGCCGCCCTAGGATTGGGTGGAATGCCGCCCCGTAGAATCTGCATCCCCAAGCAAGAGCTTGCTTGGCTGGTGCCTGGAGCCGGCCCTGCACCAGGCATTAGATTGCCAGCAGGCATCCCTGATTTCAGCCATAGAAGTAAGCGGGAATTGAGGCCACCCAAACTTTTGCAGGAGGCAGTTAGCAACTTGCACAATGAGGCCCAGAAACCAAATTCGCAATTGCACACTCCCTTAGTCATTCTGTGTGAACAAATGTTGGTTTCTGGAGTATGCAGACAGATGCACCCAGAAATATTGTCCCACTAAAGAATCCCAATAACCAACCACATTCGTTCCATAATGTGATCATTTAACTTGTCTGTTCTGCTACATAACTAGTTAACATTTTAAATTCTTTTTATGGTTGTTGCAGACATGTTCGTATAAAGCATTTTACATTTTGTCTGGAAAGATTGTGCAATTGTTCAAGTAAGAAAGCCATAAATCAAGTACTAAACAACAAATAATAATTAAAATAAACACACTCCAGCTACAAAATGATGATTAGGAAATGCACAAGCCTATTAAGAGAAATGATGGTTGTTTTCAAGGTAAAAGGCACTAATATTTTCCTTGTTTTTAAAGTTCCCTAGATTCAACTACACGTTGTAAGTGTCCATTAAAATAAAAACAGGGACCGAAATCCTATCCTTCTTGAAGTCAATGAGAGTTTTGGCACTGATTCCAGCAGGGCCCAGATTTCACTCATTTTATAATCCATAGCCAGTAACATACTGCTATTGCCCTTCAAATTACATGCTATTTGTATTTTTTAATAAATTGATGTAACATCCCCAACATATTGTACTCTCTCTCTCTTTAAATATCATAGACTACTTTAGCCTGAAAGAGCAAACAGGGAATGAGTAAGCAGAGGGCTTAAAAAGAGGTGAGTCATCTTTAGTATATACAGCGGTAACAATTTAAATTATACTTTACAAGGGATATACTACACTACACCAGTTATAGTCTCATAACAGAAAGTATACCCACACTTATTTAACTTCTGTTCAAATTTAGGTCCATATCCTGCAAACATTTAAAGGAGTAAAGTTACTTGTGTGTATTTAGCAGACTGGGCCTTTATTCTACTGCCTCCTTTCCTGCATTGCTATGGATTAAAAGGTAACGCTGAGGCCCCAGTTTAGCAAGGCACAGTCTTCAGGATATGTATCTCTTTCAACACATATACTCCCATTGAGAAGCAGTTGAACAACATTTTTTTTAAAACTTGTTTTAAAAACTATTAATGAAAAGACGGTCCCTTTTAACACTCTGGTTAGTGATGAAGCTTTATTGTCCTGGTTGTGTATTGACTGGAGGTTGTTACACCTCACCGTGTTCAATCACTCAGAATATAGCTTTCATACAAGCCTTTGTATAAACATATGTATAAACTAATCATAAATGTGGTTTATTTTATATTTTTCTATTAAAATTAACAATGTATTTTATATTCTTTTATCACTGAAAGACACTAGCAAAGTAAAAAAAAAAGTCAAAGTATGACAGAAAATAAAGAGGAGGACTGTCATATTATGCAAACATCCTGGAATCAGCAGCCCAAGGTGCATTGCATGGCAACATAAAAGAAGAAAAACAACCTTCTGCAAAGCAGTTCGTTTTTATGTATCAAGATAAACCATATGACCTTGTGATCTTGCCTTTGGGAAAGCAATAGGAACTGGCTTGAGTCTACCAGCCAGCCCTAAGAAGCCTAATTAGCAATAGCACCTTGATGTAAAAGCCTTTGCTTTTCATCCCATGTGTTTTTAAGTATTTACTTCCAAGTATGAATACAGGAGGAATGTTTGCCCTGGGACATTCTTTTTTCCTACACTAAATTGTATTTTCTGAAGGAATTTGTAAAAATGTTCCTTTACCTTTTTAGGAGGGTAAATTAAAAGGTGACTACAGAACACATTAGGCTACCACCTAAGCAGCTGAAACAACTCTGTATGCATGAGAAGAAAATAAAGAAAACAACATTTTGCAGTGAAATTCCTGGTATTGAATTACTGAAGAGTCACATAACCTTCTACACCTAGCCTTTACATCAGTTTGAGTGCTAGCCGACTGGCAAGCTAGGATGCTAAAAGTTTCCTTGTCAAAACCGCTACTTTATTTAATGAATTCCACTTATTGATTTTTTTCCCCATAATTCGCCTAGCTCTGTAAGCTGGGAGAATAATTTGCAGGTACATACAAATTTTTCCTGGTCGAATATTTATAAAGAATTTAGTTCATTTTCCCAGCTCTGAACTAGACCTTTATAGATCACCATATTTACATGAAAAGCAAAGCCTTATCAATTTTAATTTGTGTACATCTCACCTTTTTAAAAGGGCAAAAATAAGAACAGGAAAGCAACATGTTCAGTGCAGCTTTATGCTTCACTCCCTTTTCTGGGAACAGCACTGGCATTTCATGGATGGGACCAGCACAAGCCATTTCCAAGTCAAGTCTTCACTTTTTATTTTTTAACCCTGGTGAGTGGTGCCAATGTGTTTGACTTACATTTTCCCAGTGTTCAGTCATTTTGTAGTGTTGCCGATACAGGGATTATTTTGCTTTTGGATAGGGTTCAAAATATTGCAGGCATTAGTAGAAAAAGATAATATATTTTCTGAAAGGTGAAATGTACAGGAAAATACCCTGATTGACAGGGACTGCAAACCACAAGAATTTCCTCGGGAAGAAAATTTGCACAAGCAGCTAGTAAGGTTTCTCATTTTTCTTGACTTAAGTCACAGCACTGTTATCACTCTAGTACAGATGTCACTAATAACCCTGCTGCCTGTACTTCAGAGAAATTGACTCTAAAATAGTTTGAGGAAAACCAACTAGGAAGCTGCACAGCAATGCCTTCTCAGTCTTTAGGCCTAATTTTCAAAGTGGCCTCAGCCCACTTAAATTTGCACTTAAGTTGTGTATCCAAAATCCAGCCTTTACATGTGCAAATTGGATAGCTGGACATCTAGCTTTTCAAGCTGCAAACACAAAATTGTTGGGACAAATATGGGCCCTGCTCCTGCAAAATTCTTAGACATGTGTTTAACTGTTCTCATGTGAATAGTCCCATGGCCTTCAATGAGACCACTCAGATAAGTAAAGTTAAGTAAATGCCCAAGTGTTTGGAGGGGCTTAGGGGACACTTAAAAGTTTATCTCTTGACTACCATAAATCATTGTGAAAAGCGTGCCCTATGTAATTGCAAGGTAGATTGTAGCTTAAATGTGTTCAATCAGTTGAGGCTGCTGTCATTCAAGGAGTATACAAGAAATTTTGCTAAACTACTCTTACTGAAATGTTATATGGAGAAGGAAAAGACTTAAGCTTCAATATTGCAACTGAATCCATATGGGCAGGACTATGTGCCTGTGGTGGAGCCCCACTGACAGACAAAAAGGTCTTCCCATGAGGATTCATTTGAATGATCAGAACTCTATTTGTGATTATAAAACCATATCCAAATCCATCTTGCACCAAATCTGCTCTACAGTTCCTACAGCAGTGGGTTTTTTGGCTTGATATTGCAAAACACTGAGATGCTGTGCTCCAAGCTATTGAAATCAATGGGCATTAAGAGCCCTTAGCACGTCATAGGAGGTATTAACACCTTGCTGGATCAGGCCCAGGGCTTAAGGTCAGCCGGAACCGTCCAGCGGGATCCCCGGGGTGCCCCATGGGGCTGAAGCACCAAGCCATCTGTAACGTTGTGCAGTCTATATGGTTATATAAAAACATGATAATAAGTGAATATAATGTAACTGGAATATGCTTCATGCAAAAGGTCTCTTGTAAGGTATCATTACAAAGCTTATAATCTACTGAGTGTGATCATCCTATTTATATAAATGTACCACTCTTGTATCTAAAACTAGAAATATAAAATATAACTCTGAGGGCCTATTGTAATTATGCAAAGTGTGGGCCATTAATGGTGGTTTGAAATCTTGATGACTCCCATTAACCAGGACCATTGTCTGCAGATGGTTCTGTTTTACCTGTGAGTCTTCCTGTATGTGTGTGTGCTGGCAAGCGGGTAACAAAGTCTTGCAGTGACATGTGATCATGTCACCTGAACTGGAATCCATCTTTAACCTGGTACTTTTCCAGTGAGGGGGGGTGGAAACCCAGAGGGACAAAGGGTTTCCGCCTTAAGCAAAAGATATATAAAGGGGTGGAACAGAACAAAGGTGGAGAGAGGAGCCATCATGAAGAATCCCCTAGCTACCACCTAAGCTGGAACAAGAGCTGTACCAGGGGAAAGAATTGTGCCCAGGCTTGGAAGGTGTCCAGTCTGAGGAAAAAACTTACTGAAGCATCTCTGAGGGTGAGATTATCTGTATTCAGTTTGATTAGACATAGATTTGCACATTTTATTTTATTTTGCTTGGTGACTTACTTTGTTCTGTCTGTTACTACTTGGAACCACTTAAATCCTACTTTCTGTATTTAATAAAATCACTTTTTACTTAGTAATTAACTCAGAGTATGTATTAATACCTGGGGGAGCAAACAACTGTACATATCTCTCTCTCAGTGTTATAGAGGGCGAACAATTTATGAGTTTACTCTGCATAAGCTCTATACAGGGTAAAACGGATTCATTTGGGTTTAGACCCCATTGGGAGTTGGGCATCTGAGTGCTAAAGACAAGCACACTTCTGTGAGCTGTTTTCAGGTAAACCTGCAGCTTTGGGGCAAGTAATTCAGACCCGGAGTCTGTGTTGGAGCAGATGGGAGTGTCTGGCTCAGCAAGACAGGGTGCTGGAGTCCTGAGCTGGCAGGGAAAACAGGAGCAGAGGTAGTCTTGGTACATTAGGTGGCAGCTCCCAAGGGGGTTTCTGTGATCCAACCCGTCACACCATCCCTCCATCCCATGGGGCTGAAGCCCTGAGCACTGGTGCCCACCCCCCCATGGGGTTAAAGCCCCGAGACCCCAGCCTCACAGCTAAAGTTGCAGTGTAAGGAGTTCCAGGAAATAGTCTCTGAGAATTTAAGCCCAGATCAGGCCCTTCGTCACTAAACCATACAGTGACATGGAAGTAATCCAGTATAATTATTCATCCCACAAAGATTCTTATGGTTTCTAATAAAACTTTCATTGAATTACTTACGTACATTAAAAAATGAAATGGAAGGATGCATAGAACACTGCTGGGGCAATTAATGGATATGCCATCTTGCATTGCTTCATTCCCTTCTCAACTCAAGAGCGGGAGTCTGTCCAATTATCTTTTCTTTTTGGGACAAACTGAATTTTAAAAGGCAAAGAAGTGCCTGATCCTGCAAACATATACTCAATAGCAAGTCTAAGGGACTACTACTATAGTGAAGTAAATGGGGCTATTTTCTCCTCCATTACATCTCATGGAGATTCTTCTATGTTGTTCCTCAGAGCAGCAGCAGCAACAGCAACACAGGCAGGTGTCATTTGGTTTCTTCTGGCAGCAATGAGGACAAGAAGGTTTTCCTGTGGCCTCTGGCAGTGGAATGGTTGGTGGAATGGTTGGCCCTCTTGCTCGATGATCTTTTGGGGGACAGATCTTGAGGTGGATGGGACCTCCAACAACTCAGAGTGTGAGAGTGTGAATTTCCCTGGCTGGTGGTTTTGTAAACATACAATTAAAGTTTCTTGGCATTTGTGTTAGTTATCGCAATATTTGTTCGGGGGGGGAAGGGGCCTGCGGGTAGAGGAGCATCCACCATAGACATGGGCAACCATAGAAAGACATGGTTTTGGGGTTATTTTTAGGAATTAAAATTCAGATACCTGAGTTATAAGGGCATCAAAATCAATCAAAGTGTAGACGGGCTGATCAGAGTTGTTCCAACAAATGGAGAGTAATGATGCCTGCAGTATCCCTGATTTTCTTTTAAATTATTAAACTTCACAATTTACAGTGAGGGGAAAAAAGTCAACATTTAAAAAAAAAAATCTCAAAATTTCTAGGATACCCATGGATGAAAGGCAAGTCAGTTCAGGCCTGCATAAATATAAAAAATAGCATCACTGTATTCCAAGGATCTGCTTTCTTAATACACACACAGTCCTACCTGCTCACTCGAGTGACAAAAATAAGGTGGGTTTGGGGTTTTTTGACTGCTTTTTACTCCTGTTACCTCAGCAGAGTCAACACTGCTATGAGAGAGAGAGAGAGCTGGATTCTGTTTCTTCTTGTACATCAACAGGATTTTTGACTAAATTTCAAATCATTTACACCAGAAGACAGTGGGGCTATAGGTGCCAATTCTGTGGGTGCTCCAGCCCTGGAGCACCCACGGAAAAAAATTAGCAGATGCAAAGCATCCTCTGGCAGCCACGTGCCCCTCTGCCCCCCTTCCTCCAGTGTCACCTACCTTCCAGCAGCCCCGCTGATCAATTCCTCCTCCTCTGCCCCAGCGCCTCCCGCCCGCCACAATCAGCTGTTCTGTGGCATGCAGGAGGCACTGGAAAGGAGGGGGAGGAGCGGGGACAAAGCACACTCGGGGAAGGAGGCAGAAAGAGGTGGGAAAGTGTTGGGGCGGGGGCAGGAAGAGGCAGGGCGGGGGTGGAGCTGAGGGGAAGGGGTGGAGTGGGGGCGGGGTCGGGCTTGGAGGAAGGGGTGGAGTTGGGAGTGAGGCCTCGGGTCAGGGAGGTTGAGCACCACCCCGGGTAGAGAAGAAGTTGGTGCCTATGAGTGGGATTACAACTGCTCACTAAATTGAGTAAGGGTTTGTTTACATTGCAGAGTAAGCCGAGGTCTGTGGGACCTGGGCTTAAGGAGTCGGTGTTTCCAAGCGCATGCTTGAGCATCCACACCGCATTGTAAACCTTGGTTTTACAGTTGCTGGACCCGGGTCTCTCAGCCATGCTAACACAACCATATTGCACTACACAGACCTTCTCAATTAGGTCTGTGGCTTGACATTTGTCCACACTGCAAAATGACAGGCCTTGGATTCCAGTCACACCACCTCCCCCCACCCCCTGGGTCCTTGCTGACCTGAATCAGACTAATGTGTGTGCGGACAGAAGTGGGGTTTTGGTTCAAACCTGAGTCAGAGCCCAGGTTTAGTGTGCAGTATAGACATACACAAGGGTGGCACAATCTAGGCCCACATGTAGACATCCAAAAATTGCAAATAACTTTCACTTTTTTACATCAGGCTTTTCTAACCAATAGGAACATAGTAGTCCACATGAATTTCAGACCAGCTTATATGTAGATACCCTGAGAATTAATTTATTCTTTAGCTACTGGAATAAACGATTGTGCAAAGCCCACACCCGCTGTATAATAAAGTGTACCTAAGATTTTGCAATCACAGTTGTTTGCATGCACAAAATTCTGCCAGTCAGGCACTATAGTTAGCAGGTGCAGAATTACAGACGCAGATTTAGAGGTCACTTTTGAAAAATTGGGCCTTAATATTCAGATAGAAGCCATGAGGTTTTCACAAAAGGTAGCAGACCTATAATTTCCTTACTTTCACCTATTCTGAATACTCAGGTATTTCTCAACCTAATTCAATTCTCTTGGAAGTCAATTCTCTTTTTAGCAGAAAAGTTCCCCTTAAGCATCTTTCCAGAAAGCTCAATTTGATCCTCCATTTTAGTCTCCAGAGAGCTATTTCTGACTTTCTGCTTTTGCCAACAGCCATTAGTTTTCCACAGTGCTTAGCTTCCAGACATTGCCATGATTTTGTTTTCTAAGGGTGACAATGCAGAGCTACACCTTTATCAGTGTTTTCACTGACTATTGTAAACGTCATTTCTAAAGTCCCCACGGAGTTTTCTGCAGCCAAAAGGATGTGGGAGTCATGTTTCCACAATACTGTCTGAGAGGCCATGCTGCCACATGGGAAGAAACATTAATTTACTGGGTTTATTTCTAATTAGGCATTTTGCCAATTGTTGGTGTTACTTTAACACTTTGATATTGTTTATAAGCTTAGAGGCAAACAGACAGCTAAAGAATTTTTCACTTAGTAAAGTCAGCCCAGAGTTTATCACAGTTGGAACCAGCATGTTCAGGTGCTGTCCCCACTCCCCAAGAGACAACTTTTCAAAGTTCACTTCTCTGGATTGCTAGATCCAGATTACAGCTTCTCCTCATCTCCCATTATTACCCAAATAGGAATCTGGCCAGAACAACAATGCTACTGCTCCTCTGCTCACAGAAGTTGTCTGGGTATCTTTAATTACCATAGTTGGTCAGTCTGACATCTGGAAGGCATCACCCCGAATAGGACAGTGCCTCATAACACTATACTGGGCCACTGATTGAATACCAACTCATAAGAGCACTGTTTAGCAAATCACTAAACAACATTTCTGCAGAACCTGGGTTTTTCTTATGATGTTTCCCACCCGAGTAGTGACCATACCCAATCCTGATTAGTTTACAGACATTAACGAGATCACAGTCTTAGGGAATATGGCTGCAGGCTTATCATTAAGTCTAAGATTTTGTCACGGTTATTTTTAGGAAAAGTCATGGACAGGTCATGGGCAATAAACAAAATTCACGGAAACCCGTGACCTGTCCCTGACTTTTAACTAAAATAACTGTGACAAAATGGGGATGGAGGAGTGTCCAGCATCTACCACTGCTGCAGCTCCGGGGCCCCCATCACCTGCGGCAGCTCAGAGCTATGGCGTCTGTGGCTGGGAGCTCTGGGATTCACCTGTGGCAGCTGGAAGCTGCAGGGGGCCCACAGTGGCTGGGAGATCGATCCAGCCCTGCCACACTGGGGCCAAAGCGGAAAAGGTCACAGAGGTCTCTGGAAGTCAAGGATTCCGTGACTTCCGTGACCTCCATGACATAATCTTAGCCTTATTTATCATGAATGATACAAACAATGCTGGATGTAGCGTGGTATAGTAGTACCTGCAAGTGCTAAACTCAGGAGAAAGAAATAAAACCCAACTCCACCTGTAACTTTGAAAAGTAAACTATACTGAATACAAATGACATCCCAACAGCTGTGCAGTTGCTTCATTATGAAAACAGCCATAAAGTGTGACATAAAATTCTTACAAAAAATGACACAGCTCACACAAGTTATAACAATTCCCTTCTGTGAATATTTAACTATGGCACAAGAGAAAGGCACTTTTTGCAAACAAGATTAATCTAGAAGAAAAGATTGGATGGTTTAAAGGATTGAAAATGGGCTCCTGATCTTTTAGGCTTCAGGTCACTGATGTGAATCTAGACCAGGTTGAGTGTGTCCTTATTCTGTGGACAAACAGAGGGTTTAAATTTCTGACGTCAATCTGCCACCTTTTGAAAAAAAACTATACTCAATTTTTTTTTAAAAGGTACATCATGAAAAACAATCATTTCAAATCCTCAAGACTATGAAACCTACTCTAGATTCCCAGTACTGTAGTGCTAGGCAAGGTGAATACTCCCTTTTCTTTCGGAAGCCACAAGTCCTCACATTCAATGCATGGCTTACACAGTTACACCAGATACACATCTATGTAACTCTACAAAAGCCTTCAAAGAACACAAGGCTCTATAATAAGAGCAATGAGAGGGCATCCCCAAAGAATTTCCCTGCAAAGTACAAATCTTTCCAAGACCAAATTATTCATTCTTGCTCTTGTGTATGGCTCAGCTGAGAAAGCCCTTAATTTAATTGCAAAAGCACTTGCTGATCTAATCGTAGATTTGAGAAACTTGGGAAAATAATGCACTGAGCTGCAATTCAGCAACTCAGGACACAGAATTGTTTCTTTGTGAGAGGTGCACTTTAATTTCAGTTTCTTTACCATATTATAACTATATCCAGGGTCATTTCCTTCTGGCATTACAGTTCCCTTGGGAGTTTCTCCATTAATTAATGCTCCTTTAATTAATCAGGCTCCTTTAATTAATGCTGCTTAGTATTTCAAGGGCTAAAACCCTTTTTACAAAGTTTATTGTATTCATGCATCCATACAGTAGTAGCTGTAATCAGGAACTCCCTATCTTTACTGTCATAAGGGCATCTAAGATGCTTTAGTTGACCACTGTGGCTAGGGACAAAACATGTTAGAATAATCATGTTTTAGTCTAGGACAATGTCTACTCTAAAGAACAGTTTTTGAACATTGCCCTAACGCACCCAGACTGGCCACTAATTTTGTTTGAGCTCAGTTTGGCAACAACTGAATTTAAACCTATAAAACTTTATGGAAAAGCACGTATAGATTAGCCATAGTGTTACTGTCCCTCTCTCACAGCTCAGTTAAAGATGTCTTTTCAATTGATCTGAATGAGACCAGCAAGTAAGTAAGTAAGTAAGTCAGACACACACACACACTCTCTCTCTATATATATATATATATATATATATATCTATATCTATATATCTATATATATATATATCTATATATATCTATCTCAATTAAATTAACTTCTGGGTTTTCCAGACACTGCCTGCATTTCATTCCATTCTGCATCTGACTTCATCTCCACCCATTCTTCTGCAGACTGGACTTCCTCCTTATCTCTTCTGATAGATTTCCTACAGCACAGTTGAAGATCTTTAAAAAACAAAAACAAAGAAACCTGGGTTGGCCCATTTATCTGGAACATTTTCCCCACTCTCTTTGCACTATTGAGTCACTTCCCCTTTTTAAGGGCCAAATTCTGACCTCTAGATGGTTCATTTGGTTCATGCATGTCAATGTCTTTATATGCAGATAGAATATGGTTTAAATCTTTCCTTAAGACCTTCCACTTCTGTTTGACACTCTGTAAAGCATTTTGTATTACCTTTATGAATTTAACTACATGAAAATAGGCATTGTATTCAGATACAGTGAGGCAATATTTAGCAACATACAGTGAAGGTCACCAGTAAGTGTTATCTTCTCATGGTAAATTCAACACAAGGCCATAGTACCACAAGAATTATCTATTTTGCAGCCTAATGATATATTTACCGTGGGACCATGACACCTGTTGGCAATTCACGTATGGTAGTTTAAATTTTCTTTTTATGTTCATAAACATAATGAACTTTGTTCACTAGTCTTAAGATTTCAGGAGAACTGGATAACAGTTTTATAAGCACATGGATCTCTCCTGGCTATGGAAGCACTGTATCTATTTTATAATGGGCATATAGTAAGTAACTGTCCTGCACAGATTTCAGCTACTATAACTAACTGTAATAGTATGGCTTTGCCGTTACTGCCAAAAAAGGTAGGGGTGGTGGTGGGTTTTTTTGTTTTTTTTTTTACAGTGAGATGATAAATGCATATTAGCTATCCTGCTGTAGTGGAGACAAGGCACTATATTTTTAGCCTGGGTTATTATTAGTGAATGCATAAGTGGTACAATAAAGGTGGAAGAAAAGTTTGAAATACACTATAGAAAGTAGGGAGATAAAACAGAGATGTATAAGTCAATAATAAAAATGTCAAAGAGTATATCAAAAGAGCTTTGGTAGGTATCACATGTCTAAGCCATTCAATAGCCTCAGGGTCAGCAGTGTGCAGTCAGTAAAATCCCCCTGATAGACCATCACAAGATGAGCAGCCATTCAGTAGGTATGCAGCATCCTCAACCACACACCTGTTATGCAGAGGCTGTTCCAGAGGCATGGTCATTTGCCTCACCACCCCACATCTGAAATGGTTGAGCTTGTACTAGACGTAGTTTGGCAACTCAAAACCAGGCAGTCTCTCATCAGGCTCAGTGATGTAGAAGAAATTATTTACAGAGGGAGCAGCTTGTTCCCATTCTGCCTACCACAATGAGGCAGTGTCTACCATAGAGATGGTCATAGCATAGTCCTGACTGGTCTAGCCCAAGGTAAATTAGGTGAGGTCAAAGTGGATATAAGGGCTGGCCTCACCTTGCTACTTCGCAGTAAAAACTATAGGTGCTTTGACTCCACTAGGATTTTACAGCAGGGATAGCTAATGTATGTTCACTATCCTGCACTAAAAACTCACCATTTTTAGTAGTGAAGACAAAGACTGCAACGTCAACCATTGTCACAGCTGGTTTTTCTCATGCCATTCCCCTGCAAAGATCTCATGCCTACTGCCAAAGAGCCTGTTTTCCTTTGACAGAGACATTGTGTAATCTCTCTCTCCTGAGAAAATATGCAGAATCAAATATAGGGTAACAAGAATGGGATGTCCCGATGCCTGTATCTGAATGTACAAATGTGCACATGTTGTAACTTCAGCCATATGTGAAGTCTTCTCCCTCAGCTCTCTTATGAACTGGACATACTAAACTGCACATAAATGGACTGAAGAATGAAAATTATGATTTCTTTTCTGGTGTGTGTGTGTGTGTGTGTGTGTTTCCTCTCTTTTTATTCATGAGTTAAATCTCAAAATGTAGTAAACAAAGAAAATATTTTCCATCACAATTTTTTCTCCATATTTGCATTCTAAAATTAGAATGAAAGTATCAAGTATCCTCTATTAGTCAAGGATATAAAAACCATAAAGAGAAGGGAACTCCTTCAGGTCCCTTTGCCAGTTGTAAAATGGAGCTCCTTAAGTTTACTGACTAAATTGACATCTGTTTGACTGAAACAAGTCTGTCCTGCACCAGTGTAATGCTCACACTCAGAATGTAAACTGCAGCTATCATCAATGGCAGACACGATCTGATAACTGATTAGGCCCAGAGCAAATCTGCTTGGGCACTAGAAAAGAAATCATACCATTTTAAAAGCAGATTTATGTTCTTATTGTTTGCTTGTAAAGCAATAAAATGACTTGCTCTTTCCCAGTCTATCTCAACTGTTAAGAGTAAATACACTTACTGTAGACATGGTGTTTACAATAGAACTGTTTATTTTAGCACCTGCTTATTTTAGAACATAAAAAGCTGGCCACATATTCAATTAGAATTATTTTCACACTGCTGGCCAGCCTTTGCTGGGGAAAAATACTACTTGCCTGTTGTGAGAAATAATCACTATAAATTAATTTCCACTGATTTTTCAAATCCTGGAATTTAGACAAATTTAAATTGCGAGAAATATCTCCACCTCTGTACTGCATCACAGCTCTTTGTACTACTAGCTTGTGTAACAGATACTGAAACTTAGATTTGCATATAGGCATTTTGTTTTCTCACATATGGTATAAGATTAGAACCCAGCATATGTCTCTATAGTTATAAAAGCAATTGTTTTTACAGAACAGATACTGTATAAAGAATATTTATATTATTTTCAGTATGCGTCTTCTTTTTAGTAAGGCTACAGGTCAAAACTTCAGTGCCTAAAGTTAAGCATCTAATACGGACTTAAATGAGAGCTAGCTGTCTTAGCTTCAGTCCACAAAAGAGAGAGGTGATGATAGCTGGGGCTAACAACCAGAAGAAATTGCAAAGATATTACCACTCCCTCTCATTAAAGGGAGTCAGGTAAGCAGAAGCCTGATTGGATTCCCATCTGCTACTTGGAAAGAAGGCACCAGCTATGGCCAGATCAGCTTTCTCCCCATTTCTTGATAGCCAGGAGGTGCAACTGTTTCTTTCAGATGAGGAACTGGCAATTGTCATGCATAGCTTTGTTACCTCAGACAAGACTTCTACAATGTGCTCTGCATGGGGCTCAATCCTAAATCTATCAGCATTTCATTATCCAGAAACTGAAACTGTGGCAGAATTAGCTGCTCACTTGTCAGACACCATCAGGAAATAAAATTATACCAACTTAGTGTATTAGTGTATATGCCCTTAACATGAACATATTTCTCTCACATTTTATATATAGCAATCTATTAGCTAATAGCGCCTTGCCTTTTGGGAGGATGTGATGATTGGTACACTCCCTCTCTTTCAGGCACTTCTGACTTAAATGTGGCAACATTATTTAGTTATTATTTCACTCAAAGAGAACATCCTGTGGTCAAATAAAAGGATGCTTTTATCTTAATCATCACTCCCACATTCTAAAATACACAGATTTTCAGCCTTCTACTCACCTGTTTACAATTTTTTATGTATGAGAAAAACAGAAAAGTACTTTTACCAGATTTCGAAACACAGTTAAATTGGCAGACATGGTATATTGGCATCATAAGAGCATATTGTTGCTTGTGCCCGTGTGTAAGTTGCAAAAGTGCCCTACTGGAAGTGCGTGGAATGAGGTCACTTTCCTTATTCCAATCTCTTCTCAATAAAACACACTTCTCAATCATGATCAAACATGCCCAAGGACAGCATACAGCTGGTCTGCAATTAATGTACATTTTCTAACCTTCTAAGTGAGCAATATTTTTATGGAAGTTTTCTTAACTAAAATGCAATTAAAAGAACTGGTCACTTCAGATGATCTTCACTCCTCCAAACTGGATATCTGCTTTTCAACATGACTTGCACTTGGAAGACATTACATTTCTTTTTGGATAAGCAAAAAGATTCTTTATTCTCAACACAACAGCATTTCTCTATTTGTGCCTCTCTGCGTGTAACACAATAGCTTTGGTATAGAGCTTACAATCAATTCCAAACGTTCAGGGAACATTCTGGCCATCAATGGGCAGAATCCTATTGATTTTGGTGGAAATTGGAAAATGAGAAGAGGGAAATGGGGGACACATGGACTCTTTGCATCTAGTTTGCAGACCCAACAGCTCTTCAAACACATCTGTAATTGTCTATAGATTAAAGAATTCATTGATGGCAGCCATTAATATTTTCCAGCCTAACATGTCAGCTTTGACCATCCTCCCAATACAGTTTTAAATGTTGAATCCTGAATGACTTACCTTCCAGACAGAAAGAAAGCATTTGGGGGAGGGGAAGGAGAGAAGAGGAAATGGAAACACACACAGGTATGTCTACACTGCAGTGTAAGCCCAGACTCAAAGTTGAACCCAGACCCCCTTCCATCTACACACAAATCTCTCAGGCTCAGAACCAGGGTCCTAGGACCCTATGGGGGTGGAGGGTTCGAGCCCAAGTAAAGCTGGAACCCTGGGTTCGAGTCCTATTACTCTGCCGTGCAGATGCAATCTTCCCGACATGGGTCCCGGGAGTCTGCCAAAAGTATCCTACAATCCCATGGGCCAACTTCCTTTGTCCTCTCTATCTCAAGAGTCCCCAATCAACTCCATGGAAGCAACCCTCCTTGGGGTGGTGCAGAAGCTCAGTGAGTTAGCATTAGCCATTCCATTGTCTTTTGACTGCTGAGCTACAAACAAACTATCAGAGACCCTTCTGTGTTGGCAAAGGAGACTGAACAGAAGAAGTCTTTTGCAAAGCATGCTGCTTCTTGGTCACAGGAACACAGACAGATTTTGGTAAATCTCTGGTGCAAGGCCAGCAAAACAGTGGACTTTAGTAAGAGTACCAGAAATGATCATGTCTACCAGCAAATAGAGAAGAAGTTGGCAATGTTGCAAATATACCAGACCAGTGATCAGTGCAGGGAGCAGATTAAGTGGCTCAAGACTGAGTACAGGAAAACCAATGATCAGATCTGCACCTCAGGCAACTCACTGCCATCATGCCTGTTTTATGAGACGTTTGACCGGTTGCTAGGCATTGCGCCTAGCACAGAGCTAACAATGAGGCATGGTGACCTGGTCAGCTGGGATGGCAAGCTCCAGCATGAAAACAAATGGAAACCAGCTACAGGTGCTGAGTGAGGCCAGTAAAGTGACTCTGTTGTTGAAACCAGTCCTAAAGGAGACTTGCTGCAGAAGCAGCTGCAGTATATCCTGGGGCCATAAATGGAGGAACTTTTTGATGCCCCCCTGAGGAACAGCCCATCACAGAGCCTGGTAAGCTTCTGGCTCCATTTTAATGTTTATTAATATAGAAATGGGAGGGATTTCTGTTCTATGAATGAATGTAAGGAGCCCCAGCTAGCAGCATGCATCTGCTAGTAACAGATGCATGCCAGTGGCTTGGCTTCCCCCACCACCACCACGTGGAATTCAAAATGGCAACCAGGAAATGCAAACAGTAAAAATGCCTTGAAAATGAATTTTTACTGAAATGGCACAGATTTTTGCTAGGGCATTTCTGTTTCTTAAAAATAACAATCCTACATTGCCATGCCTGTAAATACACTGCTCTGTAACCCCATAACAGTGTAACAAACCACATGGAAACAGTGAGCAGAGGGAGCAGGTGGAAATGTTTTCCATTTACAAATCTAGTCCATTTTAGTTAAATGTAGTCCATGCTGTACATAGGTGACAAAATTATCTGTCCCAAATTCAACTGGGGTTTGAATTTTTGTCCAGACATGTACTGGTGAGGAAGGGGAGTAAACAGGATGACTGTGGAGTTCTGTGTGTTTGCATGAAGTCAGAATACTCTAAGCCAGGTAAAAGATAACACAGCATCTTCTTGACTCCCTCATGAATTCTGATCCAATCCTGTGTGCTGATAGCTGCAAAATCGTTTCCAAGCAGGAACTCATCACATCACATGATGGCAGACAGCTAAAAAGTGACAAATTTTATAAGTGCTGTATAGAGGCATCATAGCACCTTGATGGAATGATAATCAATAGAATTCCATAATACCAGGGTACAAAATATATATGAATGACAGAGTAGGTCGTGCTGGTTGGGGAGTGTCACTATATGTAGTAGGAAGAGAGCCTGAGACATAAACCCTTGTATCAGAGGCCTAGTATGAGGTAGGACCTGCTCACAGAATCTGGCAAGAACAGGGCTAATATTGCAGAAATACACATTCCTAAGAAGTGCTAAGTACAGAGTGTGATGTTTCATTCATATGCTTTATGAAAATATGCTTATAAATGTGAATACGATGTAACTGGAATATGCTTTATGCAGAAGGTCTCTTGTAAGGTATCAATACAAAGCTTCTAATCTACTGAGTGTGTTCATCCTATTTGTTTGCATGTATTATTTCTATGTCTGAAGTTAGGAGGATAAGATATAAACTTGTATTACTGATGTAGACATATTAAGTGGAAGCCATTAAGGGTGCTTCAGAATCAATGAACTGTAAATGACTCTTTTTACTTGCAAACCTACCTGTGGGCCAGCCCCGGAAGAATGGAGGCTGGGGTCTCACAGGACATGTGACCATGTCACATGATGCTGGAATCCATCTTAAACTGGTGCTTTTCCATTTAGGAGGAGTGGGGACCCAGAGAGACAAAAGATTCCCGCCTTGTGCCAAAGCTATAAAAGGGAGTGGAGCAGGACAGTCATGAGAAAGCCCCTGCTTACCACCTGAGATATCTGCTGAAGCTAATAAGGACTGTACCAGGAGAAAGGATTGGGCCAGACTAGGAAGGAGTCTAGTCTGTAAAAGAAGCTTATTGGAACACCTCTGAGAGTGAGGTATTACCTATAATCAGTTTCTTAATGTATTAGGCTTAGACTTGCGTGTTTTGTTTTATTTTGCTTTGTGACTTACTTTGTTCTGTCTGTTATTACTTGAAACCACTTAAATCCTACTTTTTACACTTAAAAAAATCACTTTTGTTTATTAATGAACCCAGAGTAAGTGATTAATACCTGGGGGAGCAAACAGCTGTGCATATCTCTCTATCAGTGTTATAGAGGGTGGATAATTTATGAGTTTAACCTGTATACGCTTTATATAGAGTAAAACGGATTTATTTGGGGTTTGGATCCCATTGGGAGCTGGGTAGCCTGCTGAGCCCTATTCGGTTGAGTCTGCAGCTTTGGGAGCATGGACCAGACCCCTGGGTCTGTGTTGCAGCAGACTAGCTTGTCCGGCTCAACAAGGCAGAGTTCTGGAGTCGCAGGCTGGCATGGAAAATGGGCTCAGAGGTAATCTCAGCACATCAGGTGACAGTCCCAAGGGGGTCTCCGTGACCAAACCCATCAGACAGAGTACTCATGCAAACACATCCCGATATCAAGTGATATTAGAACATCCCGATATCAAGGATGGTACAAAAACATTCCCAAAGGATAACAGAAACACACTGACCTCTCCTAAAAGATAAGGTCACGATGACAGTACATAAACTTGTTTATATCAGGGTATAAAGTTTTATCTCAGAGGGGGTATCTTTGACCAACCTAGGGGGCAGTGGAAAGTCCCGCCACTGGCTGAGCTACGTCCATGGTCACGGGCATATATGTCTTAGTATCCTCATAGAGTCTGCTAGGTGCTATTCCCGTGCTTCATCGACAATAAATCTGGCTGGGTGCCTTCATACCTTGGGTGTGCTTTACTGAGTGTAGGTTAAGTTCCAGATCTTTAACCTATGTATTTCATAGTCTACTTATATAACTCCTCATCCCTACAGCTGTCCCTTGATTTTCCATCCATCTGCTGCAAAGTATTAGATCTTCAAATGAAAAGGGGGAGGGGAGAATAGAAATTTGAAATTGAAAAAAAAAAAAAAAGGTACAAAACAAGAAGAAAAAAACATTTCTAACTCACTTTACTTTCATAGCCCAGAAATTATATCAGTTTTATGAAGGACATACAGTATAGCCATTTGCAGTGTATGTAGAACACGATATTCCAGAAACAAGATGGGTGAGGTAATATCTTGTATTGGATCAACTTCTGTTGGTGAAAGAGACAAGCTTTTGAGCTACTCAGAAGAGCTTGTCTCTCTAATATCCTGGGATCAACATGGCTACAACAACACTGCAAACACTGTATTATATCATGTAAGCCTAAATATATAACATGTTGCTATACTATGCTCAAGTCTGCAAAATGACAATGTAGACAGATCCCACAGCCTGTGTAGAGCAGCATTGCTCCATTTGTGTACAAGGATTTTCCTCAGAATACCTCAGTGTAAGATCAGTTTTCTTCCATAGGATCTGTTTGTATGTTACCGTCAAACTAATCATTTGGACAAAGAAATTAAATTGATAATTAATTGGCTAAATGACCATTTCACCTGGGTATTTAACAAAGTGGCAAAAACTTCAAGCATTTGATCAATTGACTGAGAATTTAACCTAAATTTGCTTACTGAACTAAACCACCAAAAGAAAAGATGTTACACTTCACTGCATAATGTTAACTATAAAAAATATCTGTCAGCCACTAACTGCAGATGAATTTAGTTCTGTAGCATTCTGTGCCTTCTTATTGGAGCAACTGAGCTTCAGGTGACAGACATTTCAGCATTTTTTTGAAGCTTTATACCTATTGGATCTGGTTTTGGACCCTAAGCAGTTACATTACGGAGGCCCCTTGCAGCTCCATAGTTAAGGTTGTATTGGGATTTCCACTTAAAGTACAGACTGAATAATTAAAAACAACAACAAATCAAAAACAGCTAAAACTAGTCAGTCACACAATAGCAGTAGAAGTACCTCAAGAACACAGTCCTCACATATTTCCCAGATGCCAAAATGTTGAGTAGCCCAAGGATCAAGTACAGCCACCTTCACAGCCCATCCCACCTCAAACTTCACTGGGTGCCAAACTGCCACTCCCAAAGGTTCTGGCCCATTCTGAAAGAAGCAATAGCAGCTGGACATAAAGATTACAGCTAGGCTGCAGGCCTGGTTGTTGTTGTTGGTGGTAACAGTGTGTGGGGGGAAGGAGGGGGCAGGGAATAAGAAATGTAGAAAGGAACCCTAGGAAGTATCTACATTTCTTAATATTTATTTTCCTGTACTTACATCAGCACCTGAAAAAATATATGGACATACATTTGTTGTATATGCATACAAATTCTGTATTTGTACACACAAATTTGATAACTGCACACACAAGGGTCAGATTTGTGAGTGTAAGTGACTGCACTTGCAAATGTCGGATTTGTATGCTCATATTTTGCAGCTGCATCTCAGACTCCTATAGCTGGACAATTTAGTCCATTATATTAACTTTTACATAGTTTACCAATAATGTATTCTGTGTGAAGGGTTTGGAAGGTTTTGTTTGAGGGTGGTGAAAAAGGGTGCTTCATATTTATCTATAGCTACATCAACCGATTTTGGATCTTGGATTACCCCTAATTGAGAGATCAGACCACACCCCTCTAACCCCCCCACAAAAAAGTATTTTCAGTTATCCTTTAATGCACTGTTTATTCATATGACAATTCTGTTCAAAGACCTGGCATCAACCTGAAAAGATCTGAGTTATCCAAGTTCTTTTTTGGGGGGGGGGGAAGGGGGGAGGGGAAGGGTGCAAATACATTATATTTATGTGAATTAATTCTCTCCCCCCTCCCCCCTGACATAATATAAAGGACAGGATTAAGAAAATCCCAGGAAAGGCAGAGAGCAGGTTTATATGAAGTCCTAAGCCAGCACCGTGTAGCTCTATGTTATGACAAGATCATGCAACATGAGATTCATATGAAAATTTGATGCATTGACAAACTTCTTTCAGCACCAAAAGGCTTCCTCCTTTCTACAATTCATCTAAAGCTCCTGCTCAAGGAGTTTGAAGAAGCGGCCCATTGGCAATCCCACAGTGATTTACTTTTCAAAAAAAATTGGAGCCCCAAAAAGGCACTGCTTAATGATAAGGATTTATTTATGTGAGTCACCTCTAAAACCACATTTCAGATTCTAATGCAGATGAACACTAGAGTCAAGGTTTAAGAATAGCATGAAAGCAAGGTCATCCCCTGTCCGGGGGTTCCAAATTATCTTGGGCCAAAGTTACTTTCTTGCTAGAAAATAACGTCGTGCTGTGAGCATTTATCCTACTATTTCAAATTATTAAGCAAGGATATAGAATTCCTTGCTGCCAGCACTGTGAAGTTCTGCCCAAACAAAAACACTCCAGGTGACGCAAATCTACAGTCTTCACACACAACGCAGAACAGCAGTAGGAGATAAGGGAGCTGTCTGCAGCTAAGCTGACAGTGACAAACTTCAGGTTATACAGAAGATCTTGCAAGCCATGCCAACCAATATTACAAGCAAAGCCAGCAATCTGAACCAGCAGCACTCTAGTTCTCACTGCCTGCAATATATTCCCACCTTCAGCAAAAAATCCTTCAGGGCAGCAAGAACAGCAGTAAACCTGTCATTAGCAGCCGCGGTACTGTCACATCAGCGACTCTCGTGTGTCAGTGACAGTCTTTAACTCAGCTGTTTGTTTCATTGGGGAAAGCTTTCTTTGATTGTCAGGAAATAGAACATGTACAATGGTCTTTCATAAACACATACAAGCTCTCCAGAGTACAAACAAACAAAACAACCGTGTACTCTGGTAAATGTCTTGCAATTTTTAACCAAAGCAGATGAAGCCTATGTGAATAGACCTGCATATAAACTAGTGTGGGACGACTTGCTTGTAATCTGTCATGTACAATACAGCAATTGCCACTCATTTCACTTACTCTATTCCAACACTGGAAAGTAGATTATTTTTAGACATGCTTTATACACAACTGTTTTCAAAGCCCACTGCTAAATTCCTTGAAAGGCAGCCAAGGAGTTGGGTGAAAACCTACAAACCTACCTCACCCAGATCAGTACGTTAGGCACTGGCAACTCTACGCAAAAAAAAAGAGCTCTTCCTTCATGACGCATCATCTTTGTGCCAGAGTCAACAGCAATTAAAAATACCCCCACCAGCAGAAGTGAAGTTCATCTGTTCTGTAATGCAATGCACTATTTTGTTCCTGTTCGAGTGCTTGCACATGTCCATTCCAATGTAGGTGTGTGCGTGCCCTGCACAGTTGCTGGAATTTTTTCCCTTAGTGATATCCGTCAGGTCGGTTCAAACATGCCCTGGTGCCGCGTGCTCAGAGCGCCGGTATAAAGGTCCCTGCCGAGTCTGCACCTTTTCAGTTCCTTCTTACTGCTTCTGACAGTTGGTGGAACTTCCCTCATTGCTCAGGCAATCTTTTCCGGTGGTTTCCTTCTTTATTTTTGTATATATAGTTCTCGTCGTTTGGAAGTAGTTTTGGTAAATATTGTAGTGAGTGTATTTTAGACATCTCTATAGTTATTGACGGGGGTATGCTTTGGTTACTGGGATTTTAAGCTCTGCTCTTCCTGTAGCAAGTCAATACCATTGAGCGACTCACATTCAAGTTGTCTCAAGTAGGGGAATCTCACAGGAAGGATCGTTGTCAGATTTACAGGTATTCAAGCCCACAGCAAGGCTGAAGGTCCTCCTGATGGAGGTGGCCCTGAGACCAGCATAGGAGCCGTGATCGGACTCGGCACTGAGCATCTCGGCTTCAGTACAGAGCGTGCCTCCCGCCAGTAGAGACCCTCAGCACTGCTCCTCCTTCCTGTTAGCATGGATGACTTACCTCTTCTATGCCTTTTCCCCCCAGCCCATTAATTCACAAAGTTCTGTCGAAGATCAAGCAGGACCATGCCAGGATCATCCTTACAGCCCCAGTGTGTCCCAGACAGCAACGGTTCACCACCCTCGTAAACCTTTTGGTGGATCCCCCAGTTGGGCTCCCACTGCACATGGACCTGATCACATAGGACCACGGCCATCTGCTCAGCTCTCTTCACATGACGGCCTGGAACCTTCATGGCTGAACCCTGCAGAGCAAGCTTGCTCAGAGCAGGTTTGTAGAGTCCTACTGGGCAGTAGAAAACCCTCTACTAGGGCAACAAACCTGGCGAAGTGGAAACAATTCTCCATCTGGTCTTCTGAATGCAGAGTTCCACATACGCAGTCCTCATTGCATCTTGTTTTGAAATATCTTCTACTCTTGAAACAGACAGGCCCGGCCCTTTCTTCAATCAAGGTCCATCTGTCGGCCATTTCAGCTTTTCGTCCCAAGGTTGACAATAAGTCACTTTTCTCACATGAAATGATAATTCGTTTTCTCAAAGGCTTGGAGAGGGTATTCCCTCAGATAAAGGAACCAATTCCCCCCCGGGACCTAAACCTTGTCCTGTTGAAACTGACGAGTCCACCCTTTGAGCCACTAGAAACATGCTCACTATTGCACCTCTCCGGGAAGGTGGCCTTTTTGGTGGCCATTACGTCAGTGAGAAGAGTTTTAGTGATTTGGGCACTTACCTCAGAACCCTCCTATACAATTTCTTCAAAAGGTAAAGCATAGCTACGCCTGCATCCAAAGTTCCTCCCAAAAGTGGCTTCTCAATTCCACTGCAACCAATCGGGTTTTTTATCAGTATTCTATCCCAAGCCACAGACAGGAGAGAACAACGATGACTACCCTCCTTGGATGTCAGATGGACCCTGGAATTTTACATTCAGAGGACCAAGCCGTTCTGCAGATCACCGCAGCTGTTCAATGCGATTGCTGAGAAAATGAAAGGGCTCCCCATATCCACTCTGAGGATTTCGTCTTGGATCACATCGTATATCTGGGCGTGTTATAACCTCACAGGGGTCCCCTCTCCGCCGAACCTGACTGCCCATTCCACAAGGTCTCAGGCCTCTTCAGTGGCTTTCCTAGCTCAAGTTTCTATTCAAGATATCTGCAGGGCAGCAACTTTGTCCTCGGTACACATGCCCTCAGTGCACATGCCATCACCCTACAAGCTAGGGACGACGTCTACTTTGGCCACACAGTGTTGCAGTCAGCTTGTCCTTAAACTACAAGCCCACCTCCTGTGCAACTGTTTGCAAGTCACCTCCATTAGAATGGACACGTGCAAGCACTTGAAGAAAAAATGGTTATTGACCTTTTGTAACTGTTGTTCTTGGAGATGTGTTACACATGTCCATTTTAAGACCTGCCTGCGATCCCCTCTCTCGGAGTGGTTGGTAAGAAGAAACTGAGAGGGTGCGGGGTCAGCAGGGCCCCTTATACCAGCAGTATGAGCGTGCGGCACCAGGAGGTGCTAGAGCCGACCCGACGAATATCACTAAGGGAAAAAATTCCGGCAACTGTACTTGGGGCATGCACACACCTACATTGGAATGGACACGTACAACACATCTCAAAGAACAACAATTACAAAAGGTTAGTAACCGTTTTTTCTCTATTACAGATAATAGCTCATTTTTAAACGTCTGGAAAGATTTAAGATGTATTTTATAAAAATCACATTTTGGTACAATTGTAACATTTACACAGAAGCCAAGATGTTGCAGTGTCCAAGCTAACTGCATTCTGATTAGAAGCATATGCCTTACAGGTACTTAGAGCATCCAGACACAAGTACTGAGGCCACTGAGATCATCTGAGATATTATTCATCAGTCCAGCCACTCAAATTGCAGCAAGTTGGGCCAAGTCACAATGTGGGACTGAGGAGGGAAGCAGAGGGGTAGTGGTCAAGAAGCACTGACATTAGGAGTGCAGTTGGTAGTATGGATGAGACACAGAAGGAATGAAATGTACTAGCCTCTCAAGGTCATAGTCCTCCACTGTCCTCAGCATATGGGAAAGTGATCCCACAGTAGTGACCAAATGTTCTCACCCTCTGACACTTGTTTGATGGCCTATGTGAACTGCGCTGGTGATCTTAGTCTAATTCCTAGTGTGCAAATGTCATGAAAGTCACTATTCCAACTGGCTAAAGACTGAATGGGCATGGGGAATGAGATATTTCCTCATGCTAATGGGTGGTGTTTCCAGCATAGAGCAGGCAACACAGGGAAGCCTACTTTGCTTTTATCCTATTACCCCTGTGTGTAGCTAGAGGATTAAAAACATATTTGTATGTTAGTTGTCCAAATGAACAACAGTTTTAGCATCTACCTCTTTAAAAGTTTTTTTTATTTAATTTTGAATAGGAATATGGGGTGATGTATTTTGAAAATTTCCCCCTGAAATTAAACTGAATTAGCAAAACAGAATGATAAACATATTTATGTTCTAGACAATTGCATCCGTATTGGTATACTTGTATGGTGGGCATAACGATTTAAAATTTATTATTCATTTATAGTATAGTAGCACCATTAGCTTCAGTCAGGGTCAATACCCCATTGTACTAATGCTATACATATAACAGAAAGATGCAGTCTCTACTCCGAACAGCTTACAATCTAATTTAAAATAAGATGCAAAATATGTTTCAGGCAATGAGAAAGGATGGGGAAGAGAAGACAGGGTGAATATAGGACCACATGGTTACATAGGTTAGCTATTGCACAGCTTGATGGTTTAGGTTGGTTCTGCTGGACTATGAGACTTCCCATCCAGACAAATGATGACTTGGCCTCAGTCACTCCCGCCTTTCTCACTTCCTGGATGGACTACAACAGTGCAATATACCTGGGCATGAAGCCTTCAGCACTTACGAAACTCCAACTGGTACTGAACACTGCAGCACATCTCCTCAGCAATACTAGCTACCATGAACACACCTGTGTTAATGGTGTCTGCCCCAGCATGCCCCCTGCAGGCTGAGCATGGTGCTTCAAGTTCTCTCAGCCTCAGCTTTTCATCACCGGGGTTTTCTATACCTCCTGGGAATTCACGGGGCTCAGCCCTCTGGCTAAGTCAGTGGTTCTCAAGCTTTTGTACTGGTGACCCCTTTCACATAGCAAGCCTCTGAGTGTGACCCCCCTTATAAATTAAAAACACTTTTTATATATTTAACGCCATTATAAATGCTGGAGGCAAAGCAGGGTTTGGGGTGGAAGCTGACAGCTTGCGACCCCCCCATGCAATAACCTCGTGACCCCCTGAGGGGTCCCAACCCCCAGTTTGAGAACCCCTGGGCTAAGTCATGTCTCAGTTCAGACCACTTCCAGGGTAACACAAGTCACAAACAAAAGGTTTTTCTGCCCTCTTCGGGCCACCCTCTGGGCTCAGTTCCCCCAGTCCCTCTGGGGTACCTTTAAGTCTCTCTGGCTCTGGGATAGAGTCCTGACTCCCAGCCTGCTTCCCTGGAGCCTGTCTCATAGTCTCAGCCCCACTATGTTACCTTTATACCATCCCTGCTCTGGAATAGGGCCCTGACTTCCAGGCTCCTTCCCTAGCATCCTTCCAGACCCTCCTTCAGGGCCTTCCATAGAAGCCCAACTGGTTTCTTGTGGTTCCTCCCCAAACTAAGATTTCTCAGCCCTTTTATGAAGCCCATGTGTTTCAGGCTGGCATTTGACCCCAATTAGTCCTGCCCCCTTAGGCTGGAAGGCAGCTAATTCTGGAATATGTGAGACTAAGTGAACAGCGGTTCCCCCCTGGACCTTAAAGGAGCAGACCACCCTGTCACAACATCAGACCTGCCCTCTGCTCCATGCACTGGCTTCCCATAGAATTCTGAATCAAGATCAAGGTCTTTCTCCTTATCTTCAAAGAACTCCATGGCCCAGGCCCAGGATAACGAACACCTGAGGGTCCTGAATAAAGACTGCGGTTGACATCTTTGCTCCTCATGCATAATGGAACTTTCTACAATAAGTCCTAACAAACTTATCTATACTTATCTATGTGGGAGACTGAACTTTCTCTAGAGCTGGTCCAAGTCTATGGAATGAACTCCCACAGGAACTAAGGACGATCACAAACCTCACCATTTTCTACTTTAAGTGTAAGGCACCGTCCTTTGACTTTGCACCTTCGCTAACATATAAATAGCAACATGTTTAATATATAAAAAAAATTCCAAAACAAAAACACTACACTGCACACGTCTTCTCCTGGGTGGGGAGGATAAGAGAATAAACGTGACAGATGTTAGTCATGTCACTTAATGTACTACAGGAAGGTGCTCAGATACTATGGTGATGAGTGTAGTATAAGAACCTCTCTAGAATAGAATTGATATATTTTGAAAATACTTTTTTCATTCTAGCTTTTATTAGCTCGCCAATTTCTTGTAGGTGTCATAGGAAAAGGGAGTTATATAATAAGAGACAAGAGCAGTCAAGTAGGGAGGGGCAGAGTTATGAAAAGGAAAACTTGAGAAACCTTAATTTGATCTGGTAGAAAGCAGGGAGCCAGAAGAGGGATCTAAGGAAGAAAGTGACATGATCAGAGATGGCCAAACAGTTTCTGCAGATCCTGGAATTTACAAAAATAATGTTTGTCTTTGGAATGAACTGGATTGTTCCAAATACAGTAGCAGATATTTTGAAAAAAATTTTCCAGAAGATCCTCTGCTGCCCCTCCCTCTTACAAGGTCTTCACTGCAACCCCCAAATTCAAACTACAAAAGCTAGAGACTGGGCTGTGTTATTAATATGCTTTTTGTACATTTCAGGAATAAAATATAATCATTTCTAGCAGTGGGCAACTTAAAAAAAAGTTTGTTTGCCAAATTTTCTTGGCTTCTCACTTGGATACAGTCAGAACAAAGGGTTTTTGTTTATATGGGAACTCAGATGTAAAGATTCCCCACTCTCTCCCAGGGAAACAATTATTCAGAGAGTCCTTTGTTAAAACATTGGCAGCACATCACTATTGCAGGTGCAACCAGGCAGTTAGATGCCTAAGTGCTATAAAATACTCCCACAATTATTTCCAGCACAAAATTGCAGACACAGCATTAGAGGTAACTTTTCAAAATCTAGCAGATTGTCTCCTTTTACTGCATCCACACAATTTCCTGTAATGCTACACATACTTTTTTTTTTTTTTTTAAAGACAATGAACCGACATTGCCATTAGCAGATTAAGCAGGCACTACAGCACACTTTGATACTGTATTATTATTTCCCTTTTCAGTAGCTCAAGGCATTCCAGAATTCAGTGGACCGGTGACATCAGAATCACCTTTGATTCACACTGTTAGGCGAAGAAAGTCTGCTTTGTGAAGAGCAGGTAACTCTGTTTCTTCAACCTTGACCTGATTACTAAACTATATATTATAAATATTTTTATTCTATCATAATATATGGATTAGAATTGAAAAAAGCATGCTTACCTTATCTTCACTGACAGAGACACACATATCCTTACAGCGATGATTACTGGTGTCACAAGCCAAGTGCACTGAACCAGAGGTCAGTGTCTGGAGAGCAGGAACTGTTAATGAAAGAGAATCAATTATCTTTATCAAGACAATGAAGGAGGGACATTGTTACTGTAAGAGGCCCTCAATGCCAACTGGCAAAGGGTTCACTGTACTAACTCTTACCAGGCCAGACAAACTCACTACACCAAACATATTGCTTTCGTGGTATTTATCCAAAAAGTGTCATGTGGCATCCCTAATATAGGTTTATGAGATTCTGATCCTCATAGTCATTGTGAGATGTATGTACAGATGAGATTTAAGGAGTTGTGTGTACATACTGAAAAGGTGTTTTTGGGTCTGTGTCCCAGGCAGGGTCGACAAGCCGGTTTTGCCAGACAAAGGAATGTATAGTCACCTATCTGCCTTGGTTCACATGTAAAATAAGCATTGTAAGACAACACAATAGAAACTCATTTGCATACAAAGTCAACATGAAGCCAGCACACCAGGGGATACACCACAAAGATCATCCTGACTCCTAGGCTAAAACAATTACTTTGGGGAATATAAAGGCAAAAAGACACCCCTTCATCCTTCACTGAGGAAGCAAAAAAGACAGTGATTTTTGCATTCATGAAAGGGGATCCCAGCTACTTTTTTTGGAGATGCTGGAAGATTGCTTTAGGTAAAATAAACTATTTAAGACAAGGATTTTAGCCTGTTAAAGTTAAGTTTAGACACCAGGAAGGGTGATATACTGTGTTTCATCGGTGGTGGGTGAACCATGGGCTCAGGGAGGCTAGACCCTGGCCTGGCCCTTCTGTCTGAGACCCCGCCTCGCCCCTTTCCGTGCTGGAGCCTAGAGGCCCCCAACACCATAGCCGCCAGCACCTCCCTCATCCCTGGAGCGCCAGGCAGGCGGCAAGGCCCCCAGAGCCCTCAGCCCTGGAGCACCGGGGGTGGGCAGCGCAGCCCCCAATGCCTCCAGTATCCTTATTGAATTCTGTGAGGCAGGCTCCAGCCACCTGGAGTCCCTGCCACAGGCTGGTGCCCACTAGACCCAGCCACGGGAGAAGAACCGCAGCACGCTGGCGGGAACAGGAGGGAACCTCGGGGCAGAGCATGTGCAGAGCCACGCAGGGATGTTTGGGTCGGCTCAGCCTCCCCCAGCCTTTGATACCCGTCACCCATGCTTTGTTTTATATGTAGACATTTGTTTCCATCATTATCCTTATTCACTCTCTCAAAATTTATTCTGTGATAAACTTGTAATTGTTTTCATTATAAATTTATCTCAGTGCTGTGATGTTATGTTGGAGCTGATCCTCAGCTCAACCAAACAAGTTGGTATATGTACTGTTCCTTAAGGGACAGCTTACCTGGTATTTTCTGTGAGTGTCCAATTGTTAAGGGCTGGACACTGCAGGGGACCACTACAACAGGGCTTGAGTGCACGGCAAAGTAAGGGCTGGCATAGCCCAGAGGAGATTGTTTGAGTGGCTAACAGACTTGTGGTGTCAGGGTGCCGACACTCAGTTAAGCACAAGCAAGTCTCCCTCTTGCTGGAGGGTAACAAGGTGACTCTCAGTCCTGGATGGCAAATAAAACATCGCAGAGGTAGCTGACATAGGGCCAGATTGTGACCTGGTCTTGCGCAGCCACACAGGAGAGTAAGACCTCCACACATGGACATATTGTTGTGCCCCGCATCCCTGCATCTCTGTTGCATGCACACAGCAATGAGGGGAGAACAAGGACTATGCACTTGGTATTTCTCCCCTAAAGGCCATGCAGATGAGTCAAGAGAGCCAGGGAATGGGTGAAATCTTCACTCCAACCCCCAATGCACCAGGACAGCTGAGCCAGACATGAGATAGTAGCAATGTGCTTCTGGTCAGGCCAGTAATATATTACTACCTCCCCGAGAGCAAGGGGATGAGACATTTACTTCCAAGGGCTGCCTGTGTGGAGGCACAGATGTGCAGTGCCTCTGACACAGGGCTAGATATACAACAAAATGTAGCCCATTATTAGGGATTTCCCAATCATGCAGTGGACAGTGGGGTGTAAGTGCTTTATAAACTATGAAGGGTCAGGGGGTTGAGAGCACAGAGAGGAATTACTGGATACTGTTGCTCCCAAACAGGGGAGTGGGCTGGCCAGTTGCATCAAAATATAAAATGAACTAAAAATCCAAATGCTCTTTGGTAGCAGGCCTCTCACCCGGCCTCCTAAACATGTAAGACTGCTTGGAATATTTTGCTAGGTTCTAATAGAGTCCCCATTAATACAGTATCTGAGCACTTCCCAAGTATTTAAGAATAAAAATAGTAATCATAGTATTTCTCTCTTTTTTCATTCACTGACTGTGGGAGAAATAGCTTGATTTGTGCTTTGCGCATGTGAGAGCATGAGAGCGCAAACTGAATAAATTAGAGGAGTTTTGCATTTAGTTCTATGGTAAGTCCAGGATGATTCCCTCCATCCCTGCAGCCTCTTGGAGGTGGGAAAGGAATATTCAAAGATCAACTATATCAAGTACTTCAGAGAGGCCCAGCAGCATTCACAGACTTTAAAGCTAGAAAGGACCACTAAAATCATTTAGTCTGACCTCCTGCATAGCACAGCCATTAGAATTTCACCACATGATTCATGCATCAAGTCAATAACTTCTGGTTGAGCTAAAGCATATCTTTTAGAAATACAACCAATCTTGATTTAAAGACTTCAAGTGAAGGAGAATCCACCACATCCCTAGGTGAACTGTTCCAATCATTAATTGTTCTCACTTTAAAATGTTCATTTATTTCTAGCCCAAATTTGTCTAGCTTCAACTTCCAGGCACTGGCTGTTTTTATGCCTTTGTCTGCTAGATTAAAGAGCCCTCTAAGATCAGAAATCTCTTCACCATGAAAGTATGCTTGGGTATGGATGTACTTCCCTTGTGCACAGACAAGTAGTGGTCATCCAAAGCAACATATGCCAAGGCCTGAAGCCTGTTTTACAAGGATCTACTTGTAAACTGACAAGTAGCACTGCAGACCGTTATTTTGCTACCTTCTTGATTAGCTTGCTTAGAAAAAAGGAGATTGGACACCAGACAGTAGTTCAGAAGGCTCCATCAAACAACAGTGGCTTCATTGGTCAGACTACTGCTTGCTTTAGGGTGTGTGGTAGATGCTCCAGTCAAAAGAAGGCATTAATCTGTTAGTCTGTGTGTGCTCTGCTCTACTCTTTTAGCATCTAGAAAGGGCAAAGTCACAGATAGTGATATTGCAATCAGTGCTTCCATGGCTTTCTTACGTGAATAAGCCAAATTCTTGCAAGGAAGGCATTGCGTTTCCTCCCTTGTGTTTGCTTTATTATTCTTGGTGCCCTATCAGGGCATCTCATATGTGGGTGATCTTCTCTGTCAAATAAGCAGATAAATCCTCACAGCAAATGGTACTGGTTTTTGAGGTGGAGGCACTTAGGGTTTAGGAAGCAATCGACAGTCCAGCCATATTCTGTGAGGCATGGCCAAAGAGAAGTAGGATCTCTTTACCACCCTCATTGCAGTAGCATAGCTTTGCAGCAACTCCTTGTGTCTGTTTATGAGACCATATTTTCTACCAACTCTACGTGCGTTTTCTCACTTTTTCTATCACAGGTCATTTGAAAAGCATGGTGGATCCGTGTGGGTGGAAGAGGGTGACTTAGGGCTAGAGGGCTTGCAGCACTAGTAAAATCAAGCAATGATTTTAGTGCTTGTTTAATTCTTCTGTTCATTAATATCTTGGCCAAGCCGTCAGCCCCCAAAGAGGAGACGAACGCAGCAGGGTATAGTGAACCACTGTGCCTCCCCCAAGAGAGCAACATCTCAGAATGGTGCCTATATACCACAGTGATGGCATAATTAGAAATGGAGATAGAGTAGTAGGAATAGCTAAGGGCAGCATGGAGGATATGGATTACGTGGGGAGGGAGCTTTGCATACCTTGTTAGGTGGAGGTCAACTGAATATATGAACTGTCTGAACTCATAGAAATTCTGCCATTAGAGAAATTCACTCATTTCAAAGATCTGAGTCTGAAGTTTGTCAAATGCTGACTGAAAATCAGCACGTTAAAAATGCAAAGAATACAGTACGGATCCTCTAAGTCAAAATCTCTGTTACCTACTGCCAGAACTGTCAGCTGCTTTTAAACTCCATTAAAAGTTTTGGAAAGCTGACAAAATAGAGTATTCAATCAAAGCAGATTAGAAACATGATTAGAATTTGCCAGCAAATTAGCTTTAAGGATAAAAGTAGAATTATTTTTCCTTAAATTGTGATGTACAGAGGTCTAGCTTTTAAGAATAAACCATTTTTGGTATGAAAAATTTCAGATGGGCATTGGCAACTCCATGCTTTGGCCTGTTATAATACAGACCAACCAAGATGATCAGATCCTGAAAAGGTTACAGAGTGTAGCTGTGTTAGTCTGTATCAGCAAAAATAACGAGGAGTCCTTGTGGCACCTTAGAGACTAACAAATTTATTTGGGCATAAGCTTTTGTGGGCTAAAACCCACTTCATCAGATGCATGGAGTGGAAAATACAGTAGGGTATAAATACACAGCATATGAAAAGATGGGAGTTGCTTTACCAAGTGGGGGGGGGGGCAGTGCTAACAAGCCAATTCAATTAAGGTGGAAGTGGGCAATTCTCAACAGTTGACATGAAGGGAGGAAAAATCACTTTTGTAGTGCTAATGAGTTCTATGTAATCAAGGTGGCCCATTTCAAACAGTTGACAAGAAGGTGAGAGTATCAGCAGGGGGAAATTAGTTTTTGTAGTGACCCATCTACTCCCAGTCTTTATTCAGGCCTAATTTGATTGTGTCCAGTTTGCAAATTAATTCCAATTCTTCAAAAACAGACTCCAATGAGAAACTGCAGTTTTTTTGTTGAAGAATTGCCATTTTTAAGTCTGTTATTGAGTGTCCAGGGAGATTGAAGTGTTCTCCTACTGGCTTTTGAATGTTATAATTTTTGATGTCAGATTTGTGTCCTTATTCTTTTGCGTACAGACTGTCTGGTTTCGCCAATGTACATGGCAGAGGGGCATTGCTGGCACATGATGGCATGTATCACATTGGTAGATGTGCAGGTGAACGAGCCCCTGATGGTGTGGCTGATGTGGTTAGGTCCTATGATGGTGTCCCTCAAAAGCTTATGCCCAAATAAATCCTGAAAAGTGAGTTTTGTGAATCATAGAAATATAGGGCTGGAAGGGACCTCAAAAGACAATCTAGTCCATCCCACTGATTCTGCTCCCAGTAAGGCCAATGAGAGAATTTTCCCATGGTCTTTAATGGGAAAAGGCCTGCGCCCTAAGAGAGTACGCAGGACATCCAAATCCTGCTAGTCTTAGTCAGGCAAACTCCCTATGAAGTCAATGGGAGTTTTGAATAAGTGAAATAAGAAAGGTTGTTGGAGTGTTCACATAGAGCCAATCTCAAGATGGAACACAGTTCTTTTGCCATGCTTAACATGTAATGTTTGATGACTTTCTAAGACTGCAGAACAAACTTTTGCTCTCCCTAATACTGTCCGTTTTCTCCCATAGAAAATAACAGGTGCTCCTGAAGAAGCCTTCAGGGGCTCAGTATAGGAAGCGAAAAGCTCAGTTGTAATCTAGTTTGCAGCAATGGGCAAATTTGATGGGAGAATATCTGAAACAGAACAACATAGGTTGGGCTTTAGGCAGGAGGAATTGTCCCAGTGCAGAAGAAATTGAGAAGCGAAGCATAAGTGATGGAAGCCCTATTATTAAGGAATTAGCAGATTTACCTGAAGGTAAAGAATGGAAATCTGAGGAAAGTGAGAGAATCATCCAGTTTTCCTGGCAGTGTAAAGGAGAGTGAGGATAAAGAAGAATGTGGCTCATGTGAAAAGGAGAATAATGACAAAGAAAAATCTGGTTTACATGAAAAGTAGAGAAACAAAAAAGAATCAGCCTCACATGATGACTGTGAGAAAATTTGCACACCACAAATTGATACATCAGATCCTGCTTTATGGCTGGTGATCCTAAATTCTGCCGATATTGATCGTACAATTTTGAACAGGCCAGGGAAAACCGAGGATATGACATTTCCAGGAAAGAGCAGAAGCGACACTTCTCAAAGTCACACTGCGAAAGAGTGCTCGAGATGGTGAGAAACTGAATCTGCATTGGCCTCAAAATCAACTGACAAAGTGTACTGTTTTTGTTGCAAAATATTTTACAAGAATACAAAATCATTGCTTGCACTTTCTGGGTACAATTACTGGCATAATTTAGCTGATGCTAAGAGGGAGTTTTTTTGCTTGGTCATTGACACTGCCCCAGTGTCCATCGAAGAATGGTTTGGACAAATGAAGAAACACTAAAAGACCTGTTGTGTTGGGGTTTTTTGTTTGTTTTTTTGCATGAACTTAGTAAACTGCCAACAGGAAAACACTCTTGAATAATTGTACGGACCTTCACCAGAAGCTGACACATGGGGAATGTTCGGACGTCAGTGATAAAGACCTCTATATCAAATTGGACATCATCAGTCACATTTTGCAACACAGGATGCACTCTCCACTCTATGTTCTCCCAATCATTCATGATGCAGAGCTAAAGGACACTTTTCCTAATGTGTGGATAGCTTTGAGAATTCTGCTCACACTGACGGTCACAGTCATGAGTGGCGAGTGCAGCTTTTTGAAGCTCAGGCTCATTAAAACACATCTTCAATTGATGATGGCTAATGAGAGACTGACATTGCTTGCTATTTTATCGCTTGAAAATGCCATTGGCCAGTCTTTGATCCGACGGCCTGCTTCAATTTGCAAGGGCAAAGGCGAGAAAAACAGCCTTTGGAACTAAAGGACTAGGGTTAACATTTCAAGGCTGTCACCTACTGTAACACTATTTAATACTGGTCCACACAATGTTGGTGCACAGTTCAATTTCCTGATGTTAGTACATTTCAGTTATTCTTAAAATGAAAAAAGTTTCTATAAGCTTAGAGGAAACTAATTTTTATTTGCTTATATATGGCATGAATAAATACATATTTACATATCCTAGTGTGCAAATTTATTTTCTTGTATGACAGGGATAAATCATACATGCAAATAACACATCAAAGTTGTGAAATGGGCTACAAATGCAATAAAAAATAAGGAATTCAAAAATTTAACAAATGGAGGAGGGGGCACTGAAGACACTCCTCACCTGGGACGCCATTTGATCTAGGGATGGCCCTGGCTATAGGTGCACAGTATTATCAGGTTATCTGCACAGTACTCCCACTACTGCTACCCCTGCTAGAGCTGAACTAGTGGTAGCAAGAGTCAGACTTTTTTAAGAAGTAAAAAGGTTAGTTTGGACAAGGCTTCTGAAGACTTACCATCCTACGCAGTTTATTCTGAACTCTGTCCCAAGAGGAGGGGACCAGGTAGTTTGAGAAACCATTTATTGCCTTGTTTATTCCTCACCCACAAACATTATCGCTTAATTAATGAAGGCTTCATAATGAAACACAGTTTGCTGCAAAAACATAGTGCCTGATCCTGCACTTCTTATCTGGGCACTGGGAATTTTGCCTCAATAAGTTGTGCTGGATCAGCCCGCATATTTTTGCAAATAATTTACAAAAGTGTGTGTAACTTTCCACAACTCTTGAATGCAGCTTCCTTTCTCTATAGTGAGAACTCAGTTTAGAGAATGAATTAAAGCTTTAAATCTTAGCATGCTGTTGAGCAGAACAGCAACAAGGGATTCATAATTATATGAATAGTTTTCCCTCATGCATGAACCAGAGTAAGTCATTTGTTGAGCTTGGTTTAGTTTTAAAACAATTTAGGTGTTTCAAGCATATTCAGCTCAGATAAATTTAATATAGCATCAGGGAGAATTACAAACTCTTTTCTTTATTTGGTCTTGCAGGACAATGAAATGAGCACAGTATTAGGAAACAGCAGTATGTTGAGATAAGCAGTCATTTTAACAGCTACCTTGTGCCAAAGACAAAAGAGAGAGAAAGAAACAAGTAACAAATATTGTGGAGTCTCAGTAGACACTTCATAGTTAAGATTGCAATTGTGTTTCCATAATAGGCCCAATTACCACCCTCTCCTCAAAAATCCTCTAAAAATAATGTTTATTTTAAGACTGGAGGTTAGATTTGGGACTCTGCAAAATTTGAAGTGAATTGGACAAGGGATTCCTAAACTATAACACTCTAAGTAGATAAGTTTTCATCAGAATTCAAATACATACATATATATTACACACTACACACTTGCCATTTGAGAAGGGACTGTGCAAGCTGCAGGAAAGGGTATGTGCTGCCACTGCAGAGACACATCAAGCCCAAATGGAGCATTGTAATTAAGAATCTACTACTGCCCAAAGGGGTAAACCCTGCCTTAATCCAGGACTAAGGGTATGTCTACACTATGAGAGTAGTTCGATTTTACTTAAATAGAATATGTGGAATCGATATTACAAAATCGAACGTGTGTGTCCACACTAAGGACAGTAATTCGACTTTGTGAGTCCACACTAACGGGGAAAGCGTCGACATTGGAAGCGGTGCACTGTGGGCAGCTATCCCACAGTTCCCGCAGTCCCCGCTGCCCATTGGAATTCTGGGTCGAGCCCCCAATGCCTTCTGGGGAAAAAAATGTGTCGAGGGTGGTTTTGGGTAACTGTCGTCATCCAACCGTCACTCCCGCCCTCCCTCCCTGAAAGCGCCGGCGGGCAATCAGTTCGCGCACTTTTCTGGTGAGTGACAGCGCGGACGCCACAGCACTGCGAGCATGGAGCCCGCTGCGACCATCGCTGCAGTTATGGCCGTTGTCAACACCTCGCACCTTATCATCCACCTTTTCCAGAGGCAGATGCTGAGAAATCGGGCAAGGAGGCTACGGCAGTGCGGTGAGGACATGAAGTCTGAGAGTGGCACAGACCTGTCACAAAGCACGGGACCCCATGCCGTGGACATCATGGTGGCAATGGGTCATGTTGATGCTGTGGAACGGCGATTCTGGGCCCGGGAAACAAGCACGGACTGGTGGGACCGCATAGTGCTGCAGGTCTGGGATGAATCCCAGTGGCTGCGAAACTTTCGCATGCGGAAGGGGACTTTCCTGGAACTTTCCAGCTGCCTCTGCTACACCCCCTGCCTGCACCAGCCCTGCACCCCCTGCCCTGCTCGCAGCCAGCCCCTGTCTCCAGCCAGCCCCTGCTGCACCCCCTGCCCGCACCAGCCCTGCACCCCCTGCCCTGCCCGCACCAGCCCTCAGCCAGCCCTGCACCCCCTGCCCACAGCCAGCCCCTGCCGCACCCCCTGCCCACAGCCAACCACTGCCGCACCCCCCTGCAACCCTGCCCGAAGCCAGCCAGCCCTACACACACCCCTGCCCGCACCAGCCCTGCACCCCCTGCCCTGTCTCCAGCCAACCCTTGCCACACGCCCCTGCCTGAAGCCAGCCAGTCCCGCGCTCCTCTGTTTCCAGCCCTGCCAACCCCTGCCGCACCCCCCTGCGGCCCTGCCTGAAGCCAGCCAGCCCACCCCACACCCCGCTGTCTCCAGCCAGCCCCACACCCCTTGCCCTGCCTGCAGCCAGACCCTACCTCCAGTCAGCCCCTGCCCTGCCTCCAGCCAGCCCCATGTCCACTGGTGCCCTGCAGTTCCCAGGGCAGTAACCCTGCACACCTGCTTCAATGAGGGGGGCAGGGAGCAGCTGGGACCCACACATGTGCACACACCCCCAGGGAGTGGCAGGGACCCACACACGTGAAACGGAGCTCATTAATAACCGATCAACAGCATATATGATGCAATGTACATAATATATAATTTTATTATTTATATAGTTATGGAAAGTAAATAATACATGAAAGAAATGAAAGGCTTTTTTTTACATTTTTTTGTTTGTTTTGTTAGTCATCCCTGCCGGGGCTCCGCCGAAAATGTTCAAATTGGGCCCCGCACTTCCTAAAGCCGGCCCTGGCAAGGGGGAGACCTTTATGGCGGGGTGGGAGGTTGAGGCAAATAGCCTGGCTGCTGATTACGCCCAGCCAGACAGCCGTGCGATTAGAAGAGCCCAGCGGGACGCACTGTGCATCCGGGAGGCTTTGAAAGCTAGGTTCCACAGTGAGCAGGGTAACCTGTGACTATTAAGTTTGTTTACAGAGAAGCTGAACCTGCCCACGTTTCCTTACCCAGTGAATGTTCACTATCCTCTCCAGTCACACACCCCGTTCACCCCGTTCCCCCCCTTCCAACACACATTTAAAAATAAAATCACTGGAAATTTGTTAATGAACACAGTTTTCTTTATTACTGTTTTCGCGGTAAAGTGTTGAAACTGGGACGCAGACTGTGGTGGGGAGTGGGTGTAGTGTAGTGATGCAAAGGACGCTTCTAAACTCGAGGAATGACAGGCTCCTGCTCCTAGAGTGGTCCGCACTGGTGGACTGGTTGTTTCAACGGAGCCTGCCACCCCTCCTGTTCGGGACTCTGTGTGTGGGGGCTATGTGACTTTGTGGCAGGGGGAGGACGGTAACAGATCCCCTGCTGCGTGGGTCTGTGATCCAGGTTAAGGACCGCTGCATAAGATCTCTAACCGCCATCCCCCACCACAAAGTCACATAGCCCCCCCCCCCACACACAGAACATGAAAACCACCTCCCAGACTGACCAGGGTGCCTAGTGACTGCAATGTGTGTGTGACCTGCTGCTGAACCTGCCCCCGCGTCTGTACCCTGGTAAAGGTGACTGTCCTGTCCAATTACCAACCCCCTTCCCCCACTTCAAACAGACTCTCCTCTAAAAGAACATGATGGAAACAGTAATTAACAAACGTATTTTTTATTAGCAACTACACACTTAGGGGATGAAACTGGGATGGGGGCTTGGGTGAGGCGGGAAGGAAAGGACTTATCAAATTTTGGGGAATGACAGCCTTCTGGTATTTGAGCAGTCTGCAGGGGTGGAGTGAGAGTTTTCACAGACTCTGCCGCCCCTCCTTCTTGGGACTTTGGGTGAGGGGGGTATGGGCCTTTGTGGCGGGGGAGGGCGGTTACAGATAGACTGCAGCGGGGCTCTGTCCTCCTGCCTCCGGTCCTGCAGAACATCCACAAGGCGCCGGAGCGTGTCCGTTTGCTCCCTCATTAGTCCAAGCAGCGTTTGAGTCGCCTGCTGGTCTTCCTGCCGCCACCTCTCCTCCCGTTCAATGTGTGATCGATGGATCTGGGACATGTTCTCCCTCCACTGGGTCTGCTGGGCTGCCTCGGCTCGGGAGCAGCCCATAAGTTCCGAGAACATGTCGTCCCGTGTCCTTTTCTTTCTACGCCTAATCTGCGCTAGCCTCTGGGAGTGTGATGCCAGGGTAGGTCGGGAGACAGTCGCAGCTGTGGGATGGGAAAAAGGGAGTGAATTCCTCAGAAAGATAAATTTTGTTGTGAACAAAGAACATAGTCTTTCTCTGTGAACAAGACCATGCACAGCACCTATCACATGTGCACTCAGGACAAAGTCGAATTTTCGGCCTTCGCATTCAGTGCCTGGGGTCTTGCAGTGCAGATCTGACAAGCGGGGCAGGACAGTGGAATTTGGGTAGCAGGCTGACATGGTAAGCCGTAGACTTGTGGCTGCTTAAAACTTTAATAATAGCACTGACCTCCTTTCACGTTCAAAGCAATGCTCCTAGCGTTGGCCAGTTCCTGCTGCCAGCAATCCGGCAAGCATGAACTCTGCCCCTGTCCCACCCCCTCGCGGCTGTCCCAGGGAAAGATCCCTGTATGCTGCCCCTCTCCCGCCTCCACCGCGTGGCTGTAAACCGCCAGTTACAGTTCTGTAAAGGAACAGGCAAGCACTCCCAATACTAACATTCCCCTACCTAATTCAAAGCAGGTGACCATGAGCGACATCACTCTGATGAGGATTTCAGAGACTGAGAAAGAACGGATGCTTCGTGAAAGCCTGCAAAGACCAGGGCCGTATGCCGCCATGCTCTGCAAGGCAATGATCCCAGAGTACTTGCTGATAGCCTGGCGCGGAAACGTTTCCTACTACGGAGGACACAATAAGGCCGCTCTCCCAAGGAACCTCATGCAAAGGCTTTCCAATTACCTCCAGGAGAGCTTCATGGAGATGTCCCATGAGAATTTCAGCTCTATCCCCGGACATATAGACCGAATTTTACTGTAGCTGCACTGGCAAGGACTAAACAGTAGAGCGCCTAGGGCAAACCAATCATGATAAACCGGACATTGTTAGATTTTTTTGCAGTAGTTGCACTGCCAAGGACTGAAACGTTAAGCGCCTAGGGCAAACAAATCATGAAAAACACACTGTTAATATTAATGTTCTGTTCAAAATAAATGTTTACATGTTTAAAACACTTACCGACTGATCCTTCCCCTGATTCTGGGTCCGAGTTAACGCCTGGGGATGGTTGGTAGGGGATCTCTGTGAGGGTGAAGAAGAGATCCTGGCTGTCGGGGAAATCAGCGTTGTAAGCGCTGTCAACTGCGTCGTCCTCCTCATCTCCTTCCTCATCTTCCCCGTCCGCTAACATCTCCGAGGAACCGGCCGTCGACAATATCCCATCCTCAGAGTCCACGGTCACTGGTGGGGTAGTGGTGGCGGCCACACCTAGGATGGAATGCAGTGCCTCGTAGAAACGGCATGTCTGGGGCTGGGATCCGGAGCGTCCGTTTGCCTCTTTGGTCTTCTGGTAGCCTTGTCTCAGCTCCTTGATTTTCACGCAGCACTGCGTTGCATCCCGGCTGTATCCTCTCTCTGTCATGGCTTTTGAGATCTTCTCGTTGATCTTTGCGTTCTGTCTTTTCGATCGCAGCTCCGAAAGCACAGACTCATCGCTCCACACAGCGATCAGATCCAAGACTTCCCGATCAGTCCATGCTGGGGCCCTCTTTCTATTCTGAGATTGCATGGCCATCTCTGCTGGAGAGCTCTGCATCGTTGCCAGTGCTGCTGAGCTCGCCACGATGTCCAAACAGGAAATGAGATTCAAACTGCCCAGACAGGAAAAGGAATTCAAATTTTCCCGGGGCTTTTCCTATGTGGCTGGTCAGAGCATCCGAGCTCGGACTGCTGTCCAGAGCATCAACAGAGTGGTGCACTGTGGGATAGCTCCTGGAGCTATTACCGTCGATTTCCATCCACAACTAGCCTAATTCGACATGGCCATGTCGAATTTAGCGCTACTCCCCTTGTTGGGGAGGAGTACAGAAGTCGAATTTAAGAGACCTCTATGTCGAACTAAATAGCTTTGTTGTGTGGACGGGTGCAGAGTTCATTCGATTTAACGCTGCTAAATTCGACATAACCTCCTAGTGTAGACCAGGCCTGAAACTGCAGATACATTCAAGACTGTTTATTATTGATGGAGTTTGAGTTCCTTTTAGACATCTAGGATTTATGTTGTATTCTCACTGACTGATTGCTCTTTTCATTGACACCAAGATTCTGCCTATGCTAAAAGGTACTGGAAGAGATCTGTGCATCTGAGCAATTCCTGCTTCCCAAAATGGGGAAAGAGTTTGGAAGAACCTTACAGAAAAAGGAATCTTCACCACACAAGTCACAATACTACACCAGATTATGGTGATACAGAAAATAAGGCATCTGAGCTGACAACAGGGCAGGGGGTCAGCAACGTGTCCATAAAAATTTTGAGGTCCGTGGTAATTTATTTACTGAGACTGCCAGCAACAGCTCCAGTTAATGCCAGTTGTGGTGCCGTGTTTGAACATTTGTCCACTAAATTACAGGCTTAGGCCACTAATTAATTTCATTTCCTCAGTTGTTCTTAGATGCTTATGTTGCGACTGTGACCAAGAACTTTTCTTCATCTGTGCCTCTGACCTGGCCTCATGTTCCTCCTAGCTGGCTGAGATAGCAAGGAATGCCTTGCTCTACAGCTGACAGTCAACAGCTCCCGTAAAGAAGGTCCTCTCCAAACCACATGGGAGCGCACAATCGTCTGGCTGTCCACAAAAAATGAATGCTTAATACAGATGATCTTGCTAATTACCACTGAATCTCAAACCTCTTATTCTGGGGCAAGCAACCCTTTTTATTTCTTTTTTATTTTGGGGGGGGGGGGGGGAGAAAACGCAAACCTTGCTACCAGTATTACCTATGTCTATGCCATCTTGAGGTTACATTACTACAATGTGCCCTGCTGTGCGATGTGTCGCTCTAAATCTTAGGAGAATTCAGAGACAAATTGACACAAAATGTGACTTCCTGCTTAATAAATAGTGTTTCTCACAGACACCATTTCAAATTGGTGAGATTTGTGGATGAAGGATGCCAAATTGGTGCTTGATTTTTTTGGGGGGGGGAGTATGGGGGGGGGTTGAGGCATGTTTAGTAGTTAGATATATGTAAGAGGGTTATTGGTTTTGGATTAACATAGTTTTTGATCTGATTTGATTATTTTTGGATTTTTTTTCAATTGTTTAGTTTAAATATATGTATACATATTTAAGGATCTTAGGAATAGGTACTATAAAGAAGTCTAAATAAATAAAGCACCCTTAAATTTAGCCTTCCAAATAAGTGTCCTGACTTTAGTGTAGTTGCAGGGACTGGATACTTCTAAAAATTTAAGAACCTAAACAAAGTTTAGGAGCTCACATTTTGGCCAAAATAAATAAGGATATTTGGCCACTAGAGACCTGGTCTAGTTTTAAAATCAGTCAAATAGCAAGAAAGACTCTGAAGTTCTATTGCAGTCCCCATGACCCACTCTTCAGTGTAGATTATTTTTTCCTCTACATAAAGTAAGTATATTCTGACCTGGTCTATATGAGGAAATTAGGTCAGTATAACT
Source organism: Terrapene triunguis (assembly GCF_002925995.2). NCBI lineage: Eukaryota > Metazoa > Chordata > Testudines > Emydidae > Terrapene > Terrapene triunguis. Next base: position 8,855,011 of record NW_020664417.1, on the reverse strand, counting down.
ATCACTCAGGAGTGTGAAAAATCCATACTCCTGAGCAATGCAGTTAAACCAACCTAACCGCGGTGTAGACAGTGCTAGATTAATGGAGAATTCTCCTGTCTACCTAGCTACCACCTCCCCAGAAGGTAGAGTGCCTATGCCAACAGGATAAGCCCTCCCATCAGTGTAGGTAGTGTCTTCATTGAAGCAATACAATAGCATCACTACAGTGTTTTAAACGTAGACAAGCCCTTTGTATCACATTTCCTGAAGCCTGGAGAACCAGAGATACTGAATGTAGCAGACAAGCCATTTCACACAACATGACTGGTAGCACTGCGGATGCAGTTAAATATCTCTCTCTAGCAGCGTGCTAATGAAAGGTCTGATGAGAATAAAATTAAATGTTGCTCCCAATATGTTAAAATGTCATACAACAGCACATGCTCATCTCTCCTCATGCTGACACCACTTGGCAGCTATTTTACTCCTGAGGAGTTGGTAAGTATGGATGACCTGCCCATAATAGACCTGGAGTTGTTGGTAGAGGCAGAGAAGACTTTTCCTTGCTTCAGAAGCTGAGCCTGTTGTAATACAATTGTTTCAAGCTGCTCCGTACTGTCAACAGCTAATGCAGTTTGCTTCTGTTTGCAAGACTGGCAATAACATGTCCAGGACATATTTGAGATTGATGATGGTGGACACAAGGAATTCATGAGAGCATTGAAAGTAGAACTAATGTGAGAGGGAGACAGAGATATTGAGACAGAGCAGAGCAGGGCAGAACTAACAATTTCCAGGAGAGCAGCGAAGAGGAATCCTAAATTTAGAACAAAATTCAGAACGGAAGCCAAGATACTGTCACCACCAGAGCTGTGGCGTTACTGTAATAAGAACTTCAATAATACAGCAAATATAGAATTTAGACAGTCATTGCATCAAAGGTGACCTGTTAAAAGACTTATAGAAGACGTCTGAGATAATTTTGATGTTCTTTTTTTATATATATACACACACACAAATATATTTGTGCTAAAAAATGGAAAAGGGAGAGTAGGTGGTACTGTGGCTTTAAGAGACTCTCCAGGGTGTGGGAGCTGACAGTGGAAGAAGGCAGTTGGTTTTAGGTTAGACTGAGATTGACCTGTGTTAAGATGCTCTGTCTATGTTAAATATGTATCTAATAAAGGCTTATGAATTATTATTTAGACTAGTGGGTGGCTTGAATATAAAACACCACAAGAGCTGTATGAACATCTCATAACAAACCCTTAAAACCATGTAAAACTCAGCTCGTTTGGGTTTAAAACAATGAAACTAAACTAACTCCATTTCATGTGAAGCTTGTTTGGGTCCTTTGAATCATTCCTTAAAAATTCAATGTGAAATTTTCTGCTTTTTCTGAAAAAGTACAAACATTTCTAAACCAACTTTAGCCTTTCATTCTGACTTTGTAATGCAACTTGTGACAGCTGGTCACATGATAGGTCTGCCAGCTGGAGTAAACCTAGTAAATCTTTGCAATACTGCAGGGACCTATGCACAGTGCATTAACTAAACTCATCCATTAAATATGAAGCTTCACCTTCACCATGTTAGATTCAGAGAAACTTAACATATACAGGAGAGTCAAGGAGTATGAAACCACATGAACTATATTTACTTCAAACCCATGTGACCCCAAACTATCAGTAAACCAGTTAGATCCTTTAGCAATACCATATTGCCTTTTCCCCCACATTAGTCCTCCAGGCCTAATCCCCCATCTTCTCTCTATTCTTCTCATACATTAAATCTCCTTTTGGCGTAGCAACACTAAATCAGCTGATATTGTAGAGTAACACCACCACACCAAAGAAAAAAATTGTTTTTGTTATCATGAAATGTATATCACTCATTCTTAAAGGTAGAAAAGGTAATTAGAAAAACTATTCTCTAGTGAGGATATTTTCCCTTTGTCTCTTCAAGAAAACTGGGGTATCATATATAAGGAACCCAAATAGCCTGCTAATGTGAAATATTCTAAATATGTACATTCAAAAATTTAAATGACTGTCACAAGAATAAGTTTAAGTGAAGAGGAATTTCCCCTATGTGGAGGAAACAGTCAGTGCACTTTGATCAGGACATTCGTTTCCTGAATTTTTCTCTTCCTAACAATTAAAAAATAAAATTAACAGAGATCAAGTTTTGTGTGGTGATCAAAGTGCACTGCTTCCCTATCAGCATAGTGCCAGGCCACCATGCTGTCAAGCTGCCCAGAAGGAGCGAGAAGCAGCTGCTGGATATGGCTGCATTCTGTATGCCTGACATGGGAATGGAGTGAAGTGAAACCCATCTCTCCCAACTCCTTCCCCCGCCTTCTCCTCCCGCCTCCCACTGGCCCACAAGGAGGAGGCTATATAGAAGTACAAATCACAATCTTAGAACTTCTCTCTCTCCAGACAAACATTTTAATAAAAATCTCATACGTTACAGCAAAAACATCCAGACAACAGGATCAGACTACTACTGTCACCCTCAGACAGGACATGGAGAGACTGTCTTGCACTCCTCCTACTGCTCACAAGTGAGGAAATGGTAACAGGAGAAGGAAATAACTAACTAAGGTGCTTGAGTGACCTAAGTTTCAGGCATAAAACATCAAAATCCTGTAGAATCATAGGTTCCAATCCCAGCAGTGTCAACAAAACCATTCCAAAGAGGATACACTGAGAGCTATGCAATTTGTCTTAAACTAAATCATGCATTTAAGAATCAGCCTTCTAATAAGGGTTGATGTGGAGCTGGAAAGCTCAGGGAAGGATTGCACCATACTGACTTTAGGCCTAACACTCTCAATGGAAATAATCTTGGCATAAGGTCGTATGGAGTTGTGGCTCTATAGGTATGCTTGTTGAATAGTTTGTTTCCCTGAACTTTTTTTTTCTTTTTATGAAACCCTGGAGACACTAAAGTTCATGCCTTTTAACTCAAGAATCCCATAAACAATTCACAAAGACCCTTCAGCTGTTTTGTGACAATGCTTTACTCATACTACATATATTAATTTCCCTTTTGAAGTCTGGAGTTTAACAAATAGTCTTTGTACATCCCCTATCAGTGCTGTAAGAGATTTATTACTATAAAGCACACAAGTACATGCTTAGTCATCCAGATTAGTAGTCTCAGAACCTCCTCTACTTTTATCTTATTCTAGGAGATTAGAAAGGATTCTTTCATCACAAATAATTATTAACCATTACAAATATGGTTTTCAACACAGCAGGAAGAGGGAGAGCTGCTTTCTTGTCATTGGCCAGAAATGCCTGCTTTAAACAGGACCAGTTCTTAGTAGAGATGGTCAATAAAGTTTTGATAGAACCAAATGCAGTTCTATCAAATCTAAACGTTTTGCAAAATTGTATTGATTTCACCAAAATTGTTTCAGAGAAAAAAAATGGGGGAAAGCTCCAACAATGTTAAGACATCCCATTTTGACATTTTCAGAACAAAACATTTCAATTGTTTGTTTTGATTTTTTTTAATTTTGTATTATAAAATTAAAAAGTCAAAATTGAAACAAAATGTTTCATTGACTGAAACAAAATTTTTATCAGAATTTTCCTTCAGAGAATTTCAAAATTTTCAGCTTTTATTCAGAGTCAGAATTAAACAAAATTTCAAAATCCTTTGTGAAACAGAACTGTTTTCCTATGGCTAGCGATAGTACCCACCAGTGGTCCATAGCTCTTTTCCAAACAAGAGAAAAAATCCGGACCATAAATAGCCTTTCAATACTCTCTTTCTCTCATCCTCACTGTTTTAAAACTCATTCGGTCGCTTACAGGTCAAAAACTTATTAAGAGACTTTGGGCCAGATCCTCAGGTGACTTATATCAGCTACCTCAAGTGACATCAATAGCAGGCACATTAAAAAGTTGATGGAGCTATGTGATTTAAACCACCTGAAGATCTGGGCCCTGATGCTTTTCTCCTTTGCATGGAAAGGATTCCTTCAGCAAAAAATTTCAGTTAGGGCAATATAGAGATATGGAATTACTGATTCTGGGGTGACAGTTCTGTTTTCCCTGTTGTCCTGTGTTCCCTCCTTCACTGACTCCCCAAGATCTGGTCAAGTGTTATGGTTGATTCAGTCTTATCCCTCTCAAGTATCTCGACATACATCACCTACATGCATTATTAACCCGAAGGTGAAGGATAAAAGTTTCACTGAAAGGTCATGTATAAACCTGCTTGTGCCTTGTTTAGTGGTAAGCAGCCATTACACATGCAGTGAGGGGGGGGGGGGGGAAAGTGTCCCAAAGTTAATTTCCCTTGGTTAAACTATGCAATCATTCCCATGTTATATTTGTACAGTTTAAACACACAGAACTCCATCAAGTTGTGTAGCAAGCTTTTGGTTCTGTGCTGTCTAGAAAGTAAATATGTTTGTAAGATATTTTGGTAAAGGCATAATAACTGGGAAACAGCCATGTAAATCTGTGGCATTTAAAGAAAAAAAGCATTCCTCCAGCATCTCTCTATGCCAGGAGAACTGATCACATCCACCACTGTCATAACTATGTACGACGACAGTGGCTCTGATGGAATTGTGCCTCTGCCAGCAGTTGATTTGGCCCACTGCTGTGTATAAGTCCTCCTATGAGCACATGAAGCGAGAAAGACAACAAAGTGAGGGCACACACAGGCATAGAATTAAGCAGCAGGCCGCAACTTTTATTAAAAGCTTTAACACAAGGGAGAGGCACTACCCATACTCTTCTATACCAGGCATTTAATTGGTTCCAGAGCAGGGGTTACAGGGCTCCTTACCATTTAACCCATAATGCAGGGTGGCTCTCCTCAACCTACAACCCAGGACTCCGCTCTCTCTAAGTCCTAGCACCATCCCCCCACAAGGGGGACAGAGGGTGCAGCAGGGTGGGGACCTCAGCCTATGAGGGCCACAAGCCCAAGGCCCATCACCAAAATTCCAGGTGTTTTACCTCTGGAAACTGTTCATTTCATTCTCGTAACCTCACTGGAAACTGGCTACAAGTTTCAACGAATAAACACCACCATCCCAGTACCTCGGTTAGGTACTAAGCATGTTCCTACTTAACCCACTGTGGCTTGAAGGTGCGGGGAGGAAGGCAAAAATTCCCTGATCCTCTGCCAATTGGCCCCTGGGGGAAAAATTCCTTCCTGACCCCCTAAATAGGCAATTGGTTACACCCGCAGCCTCTGTCAGGCCAGGTTCCCATTCCTAGTTCATGTGGACAGGGTGGGCTGCTGGAACGGAGCCATATAGGCCCCTGCACTGGGCTAAATTCTAGGAGGTAGGAAATGCTGGCCAATCAGCACCTCTCTCTCCCAGCTGCCCAATGTGTGCTAGCGACTCCCAGGGGGAGGAGCTACCTATTGTCCCTTGGCAAGCGTCTCCCTCCCTTGCTACTGGGGATGCTCCCCTTTTACCACCAGCCCCGTCAATTTCCCTCATCCATTGATGTGGGTGAATGGAATTTGTGACAGGATTAAAGATTTCCTAGTGATCTATATCTTCTACATGATCACAAGGAAATTGGGACAGGAATGGTTTTTAAATGTTGGTGTGCTGTACAGCATGGAGCACACTGTCAGCACTAAATCTTGCAGAAATGAATAATAAAATAAAAGGAGTTGGTGAGTTGATCCTGATCTTCCTTTTCCTGCAAATGAAGGAAGCTATCCTGGGTGACTGGTCTGGGCGCACAGGTTTTTGCTGTTTTAACATAGTTTACATACAGACATCACTTCATTCAAATGCCTTTGTGTGATGCAAAGCAACACTACACCGTAACATGGGATGGACAATGAAAAAAACCCTGTGCTGTGGAAACTGCAAGGGAATATCAGTTAGGCAGAATGTAACTGTCATAATGGCATTTGCCCAGGGGATAAAGGTTGACATCCCTACTTTTGTGTCAAGTGCCAATCTTTGATGACAGTACATTGTCATGTTATCTGCAGTTTTAACATCTGAACTGAAATACTAAATTACAAATCTAAAATGACATCACACAATACGATAAAATGGAAGATGTGCAGTCAGCACGCTGCTAGTAGGTGTGGATAAGGAGGGGATGGGGGAATGAGAGAAGATTTTAACTTGATTTGATTCTTGACCATTATTTTCTCTCTCATTCTTCACATAGTTAATAAGAGTCCATAAGTGGAAGTATAACCTACTAGTGAGTGTGTGATACAAGTCCCCCTCTGTGCTGATCCACAGAGGATAAGGGTCGTTACAGCCCCTAGTTATAGAGTGTTGGCTTTTTACCTCAAACTATAGCGGGTCATGCTTTTAGCTCTGGAGATCCCTGGTTAAAATCCGTGATGTGACAGCAAAGTCATCCCATAAGCACCAAAGTACAGTATCATAGTACTCCACAGACCCACTACAAAATTAGGTCGATTTAATAGAAGTCAATTTTTTAGAAATCGATTTGATACAGTCGATTGTGTGCGTCCCCACTAAGTGCATTAAGTTGGCGGAGTGCGTCCACAGTACCGAGGCTAGCGTCGACTTTCGGAGCGTTGCACTGTGGTAGCTATCCCATAGTTCCCGCAGTCTCCGCCGCCCATTGGAATTCTGGATTGAGCTCCCAATGCCTGATGGGGCAAAAACACTGTCGCGGATGGTTCTGGGTACATATCAGCACACACCCCCCCCCCCGTGAAAGCAACGGCAAAAAATCGTTTCTCGCCTTTTTTCCTGGGTTACCTGTGCAGACGCCATACCACGGCAAGCATGGAGCCCACTCAGATCACTGCGGCAGTTATGAGCACTGTAAACACCATGCGCATTATCCTGCAGTGTATGCAGCACCAGAACCTGCAAAGGCAGGCGAGGAGGCGACGGCAGCGCGGTGACAAGAGTGATGAGGACATGGACACAGACTTATCTCAAAGCATGGGCCCTGACAATTTGGACATCATGGTAGCCATGGGGCAGGTTCATGCCCTGGAACACCGATTCTGGGCCCGGGAAACAAGCACAGACTGGTGGGACTGCATAGTGTTGCAGGTCTGGGATGATTCCCAGTGGCTGCGAAACTTTCGCATGCGTAAGGTCACTTTCATGGAACTTTGTGACTTGCTTTCCCCTGCCCTGAATCACAAGAATACCAAGATGAGAGCAGCCCTCACAGTTCACAAGTGACTGGCAATAGCCCTCTGGAAGCTTGCAATGCCAGACAGCTACCGGTCAGTCGGGAATCAATTTGGAGTGGGCAAATCTACTGTGGAGGCTGCTGTGATCCAAGTAGCCAACACGATCACTGAGCTGCTGCTATCAAGGGTAGTGACTCTGGGAAATGGGCAGGTCATAGTGGATTGCTTTGCTGCAATGGGATTCCCTAACTGTGGTGGGGCGATAGACGGAACACATATCCCTATCTTGGGACCGGACCACCAAGGCAGTCCGTACATAAACCACCAGGGGTACTTTTCAATGGTGCTGCAAGCACTGGTGGATCACAAGGGATGTTTCACCAACATCAACGTGGGATGGCCGGGAAAGGTACATGACGCTCGCATCTTCAGAAACCGTGGTCTGTTTGAACAGCTGGAGAAAAGGACTTACTTTCCAGAAATGGTCCCTTCTCTGCCTTCTAGGTCCAGGATCCCGCCTTCGGTGGGTTGGGAGGGTACTAGATCCAGGGTGAAAAACAGTTCCTGGCTGTCGGGAAAAATGGTTTCTCTGCTTGCATGTTGTGCGCTATCTTCCTCGTCCCCAAAATCCGCATCCCTGTTGTGTGAGAATCCATTGACGGAGCCCACGCGCAGGGCTCGGGTAGTTGTAGGGGCACCCGCTAGAATGGCATGCAGCTCATCATAGAAGCAGCATGTCTGGGGCTCTGACCCGGAACGGCCGTTTGCCTCTCTGGTTCTTTGGTAGGCTTGCCTGAGCTCCTTAAGTTTCACGTGGCACTGCTGCAAGTCCCTGTTATCGCTTCTGTCCTTCATGCCCTTGGAGATTTTCTCAAATGTTTTGGCATTTTGTCTTTTGGAACGGAGTTCAGATAGCATGGATTCCTCTCCCCATACAGTGATCAGATCCAGTACCTCCCGTTCGGTCCATGCTGGAGCTCTTTTGCAATTCTGCGACTCCATGGTCACCTGTGCTGATGAGATCTGCATGGTCACCTCTGAGCTCGCCATGCTGGTCAAACAGGAAATGAAATTCAAAAGTTCGCGGGGCTTTTCCTGTCTACCTGGCCACTGCATCTGAGTTGAGAGTGCTGTCCAGAGCGGTCACAATGGAGCATTCTGGGATAGCTCCCGGAGGCCAATACCATCTAATTGCTTCCACACTACCCCAAATTCGACCCAGCAGGGTCGATTTCAGCACTAACCCCCTCATCGGGGAGGAGTACAGAAATCGATTTTAAGAGCCCTTTAAGTCGACAAAAACGGCTTCGTCGTGTGGATGGGTGCAGGGTAACGCTGCTAAATTCGACCTAAACTCGTAGTGTAGACCAGGGCTACGTGTTAAATCATGTCATTTAGGCACAACCCTGTGCTGGGCTGATGTGGAGCCAGCCCATCCCAGTTAAGCTCAAGAGGCTGCCCCATCTTCTCCTCAATCCTCTCTGCCTGTTTTGGAATCAGGGGCACAGAGCACTGTCCCTTTCCTTTATCTAGAACAGGCACTGCAAAAATGTACCTATTTTACTTATATGCATTACAGTCAACTTTATATATGTATCTGGATTTTTTGTCCTCCAGACATTCATGGGCATAATTAAAGGAGTCCCCCATCCAATAGCTAAACTCACTAAATGTGTGTGCTGCACATTACTGCAGTAGAGAATTGAACCAGGTCCATGGTTCACATAGACAGCAATTCTATCTGATGAGCTAATTGTGAGGCTCCCTCTGGCTGAGCCATTCTTCTCAAAGTATACTACTATATTCTACAGTAATGGCCCAAATAATACCACTTATAAAATCCCATTACAACACTTTGCACTATAGTGATGTTTTTGTAAGGACTATAAGAAGCTGTGTTATGCTTGCCTCATGTAGAAGTCATTTTTTCATCTTTTAAAGATAGTCTGTTTGTGTGAATAATTTTATAAATGTGAACACAGCAGATAATATAACAATATACAATACAGTGGTGTTATTCATCCAAGTAAATACATGTAAACTACGGAGGTGATACCACACTGAAAGCATTTGTAGATGTGGTAGAGAGAGGGAAAGGGGGTGAAAAAGCTAAATTTCAGAGAGAATGACCAAAATACATGGAAACTGTGATGGCCAGGGATTAGAATTTGATTGTTTCATTAGAGACAGGGTTAAGAATCACAGATTGAAAAGAAAGAGCTTGAGACAAGATTAGAAAATTGTTACAGAGATTCCAGAAGGGTGATCCAGATGGTTGGGACAGAGTGGGAGACAAACCTACTTCCCAGTATAAAGAGACAAGGAGCAGAGAGCAGGGAATTGTCTGGTATTTGAGGAGCATAGAAGAATAAATTGTGGCTCAAAAGTGAACACACTGAAAAAGTGCAATGAGCATTCATGTGTGGCACAGTCATATATTGCAGGGGGAAAAAACTTAGTGTGTTTTCTTTATAAAGAAATTGTTCACATATATGATTGGGCAAGAAAGGGATACTTCCCTACATCCATACTTTTGTTTCTTTGCATAAATGCCTATGGAACTCATCTAAAACTCACCCACCACCAGTATGAATGAACCCACATAGCAGCAAACTATATATTTTCCTTTTTGAATCAGACATCCGGTTCAAGATCCTATGCCAAGTTCAGCCCTGGGATGAAATCCTGGCCCAATGACTTATACGGCAAAACTCCCATTGGGGCCAGGATTTCACCCCTGGTGTACAGGTGCAACTGCACTAAAGTTGAATAGACTTCAACCAGCCTACTCCAGGGACTGAACTGGACACTTGACTTAAATAAAGAAAGAAATATTGTCCTGAATTTGAAATTCATCTTTATTTTAAGCCCAGAGATTGACTTGCTAATGATCCACAGGAAGGTTTACCCCCAAATACATTCACACAAATCAGGGCCTACTATTTTTCCTTCACTTTTGGAATATATAAATATTCCATAATTATATATATAAAATGTGATAACTTTGGACAGCACCATTACAGTGCTGTCAACTGTTGTCGGTTGGTGTTGTGACATAATTAATTCCTAGAATGTTCTAAGGGCTGTTGAAGTTCTCAGAATAGATACTAAAGATGGTGGCATTGACTAGTTTGGAGGTAGGCCAGCAGGCTGATTTGAAAGTAGAATATACATGCACAAACCATTTTCTTAAAATTATATATTTTTTTGCACTTATGTACAGCTAATGGTGCTAAAAGTTTTCCATGAATACTAGGTTGAGCTCTAAACCAAATGGGCTTTCGCAGCATCCACAAACCCCTTTTAGTCTTTTTCTGCAAGTATTCATGTAAGAAAAGTCTCACATATACTCATATAAATCTGTATTCACACAAGAAGTACTCACACAGCCATCTTGAAATGTTTGTCAGGGAAGACAAAGTGATACCATGTGTCCTAAGCAACCAATTACACGGCTCAAATGTCAAATTGTGAATATAAAATACCCACCACATATAGTTTATTTGCTAACAAACTTCAGCCTGTGAATTGCTAAACATATTTATTTAACAGCTTCATATTGTGGACACAAATTTGTGTCCAATCTGTTCACTAACAATGGTGGCATTTGCCAAATACGTTGTGTGTTCCACATTGTTTGTCCAGCTCTTCTCATAAATAAAGTCACATTTTGGAAGGTATTTTCTCTGTTCCTTCCTATTATTTCATCATTTCCAGACAGCCCCAAATCACTTCTGAGCTGTTTGCTTATTTGTTCAGAACAGCTTTAAAGAGGAGGTAATTATAAGAAACCTATTAATTAATATTTATTTTTAAAATCAATAATGTTGAGATAATGTTCAAATAAACCCACCATTTACCACAATCTGTTTTTAGACAAGCCCTCCACTTTAACCTCCAAATGGGAGGAAAACTAAGACTTTCCTCATCTTACTTAATCAAGAACATATGTTCAAAGATAATATTGAAAGCTTATTCTGAGAAGCTCTCTGTTCTTCCTCTGACAGAGATACAGTGAGCTTGCATAGTAACATTGGTACATAATGAAAGTACACATTGCCATAAATCTTATTCACTGTGGAGGTCACTTCAGAAAAATAGACTGCTGATCAAATAAGCACTAGCTCAACTGAGGCACACTGGAAAAAAAAATCTGTTAGCTGTTATAAACACCAGAGTGCTTCCTGTTAGTCATGGGGGCAAGCCTAACAGCCAGCTCAATGAAAAGTTGCTGTCTGTGTGATGTTTTTCAGGGTGTTCTTGTCACTGTGAATTAGAATTAGAAAGTTGAAATAAAATTGGGAGTGATGTTTTACAAAATGTGCATGATAGATGTTTTGGGAGAATTCTGGATGGAATATGCCATCGACTGTTAACATTGACTTACATTTATAAGCACAGACCTATTCATTTTATAACCTTTTGTTTATGGAAAATGCAGAAAGGCACCACAAGACAGACAGCCACAAAATACAAAGAACTTTGTCAGAGAATCATTTGAAAAAACACAGAACAAAGCATATAGTCCACAGTCTTCCCTGGGTTCTAACCATCAGTTAGTACAAGGGTTTAACCTGAATCTTTGTCACAGTGATACCAAAAGACTAGGCTTTGGAGCGGAGCCTGGAGCTGGAGCGCGGAGCAGCTCCGGAGCAGTGGAGGTGCAGGTCTTTGCTTGGAGCTGGAGTGGAGCCAGAGCACAGCTCCAAAGCCCTACAAAAGATGACCACATTTTTCTTTCAGAGGCTCATTTTTATCAGGGGCACCTCTGTATTATTGTCTATAACCAAAGGGCCAATAGGTCCTTTGGCCAGGGTCACTCAATAGTTTCATTGACTTCAACAGAGCTAGGCCTCTTTACCTTGTTTCACTGGTTGATCAGAGGTGTGGACTTCCAATAAAGGATAATCACGTATCTTGAAGCATATGTCATTTGAGATACCAGCTCTGTATTTTACTGAGAAGAGCCATTTTCCATTCTTCAGCCCAGCAATGAGGATTTAGGGCCCAATCCAACCCCCCTTAAAGTCTTTGGTAACAATGAGAGTTGAATAAGACCCTCGGGGTGGGGGGTGGGGGGGGAGAGATCAGCAGTGGCCGTAAGCAACTGCCTTGGACTACACCACCAACGTCCAATACCTTGGATCCGTGGGTGTTCCCAGCAGATCTGAGCCCATTCTTCTAGAGTGTTCACAGTTTAATTTATCAGACTGGACTAAAAATATCTAAATAAAAAGATATCTGTATGTGCAGTAGAGAAGTATAATGAGTTATTGAGCACATCTGACCAATTTCTGCACTTAACTCCTTTAGTCATCTCTTCCATCAACTCTGTATTCCTGCTACCAGGAAGAGATTTACCATAAGTAGGATAAGAGGCAGAGTATGAAGTTGAAGTTCCTACAGATCTGTGCCTTGATACTGTCCCAGGCGACAGCCATTCCTTGTGAACTCCTGAGCCATATTTTATATATTCATTTATAAATCTATCAATCTGTTCTAGGCACATATAAAATAAATTATGAGCACACAAATACTGCGCACCAGATAAATTGTTGTTAAATTGAAAATCAAAAGACTCCCCCATATACAAAAATGCCTTGTGCCCCCTCAAGTAAACATCTCAGAAAAAGTAATGGTAAACAGATAGGCCTTGCAGAAAGCTATGTATATCAATACATTTTGGCTCTGTCAGACAAAGAGGGGAAGTCAAAGCTCATTTAATAAGAAAGCTTTTCCCCAGCCCCGTGACATGCATATGTAGGGACTGTTATACTAGCCGCCATCCTAGCTGATGTCTCTTTCCAGAGTAGAATGGAAGAAGAGAGGCAATCTCCTGGGACACAAATAACAAAGGGCTCTATAGAGACTAATCAATGCCTTTAACCTCACCAGAAAGAGACTAGAAGCTGGTTCACTCTATGGAACACCAGAATAATGTGTTCCCTGTGAGGCGCACACTAGATGATGGAAAGCTACATTCTGCATTGGTTCTAAATCCATCCTGATACACAAAGATCCACTCATACCTAAATTAATACAACATTGACTGTCAGATCTACTTTCAAGGTCAAATATAACTAACGTAGCTACTCTACCCCTCCATTTCATGCTGAACCAAGTACCAAACAGGATACAATTGGACCAGTAATAGCCTGCTGCTAGGTCTTGAAAACATGAGCCAAATCAGAAAACCAACCACCAGGCATTCAACTGTGAATTAAATACTGTAGCAGGGTCCCAACCAGCTGACAGCCAGCATAACTGTTAGGTACTGTGGAGCTCATTGCAGGATCAGGGCCCAAAGTTGGAGAAGTTTGGCCAAAATAACTAAATGTTGAAAAAAAAATTCAGTGAACAGAAGCTCACAGAGATGCTTATTCCAATATCTATCTGCATATTCCCTTTTTAAAACTACATTTCATAAAAGGGGCAAATACATTTTTATCTTCACATAGCATAATTGCTGCAGGTCTAGGTTTGTTAATGTAAAATACGTTTCATAGGTTTAAAATTTGAATGTTAACCTGCTCTTGATGCTTGAAAGTTTTTCCCCACAATTCGACATGCAAGAAATTCTCTGGGATCAGAAACTATTTCCAATAAGAAAAAAAAATTCTGTTGCATAAAAACAATATGCAAATATCTCCAGAAGGAATAAGGATGTGTTGCTACTTAAGGATTTATCGACCCGAACTGGTTAGTCATAGATATTCCTTCAAACACAAAATTATGTACCATTATACTAGTGCCCCCAGATTTCCACAAATGTGAAACCTTGACAAATTCTAAATAAAAGCCATAAAACCAATCATTTTTTAAACCTGCATGAGTGACATGAGGAAAATTGCACTAGTGTTGCAGGTCAGTTTGAAATGAGGCTGTCATAAAGCAGCTCATGATGCTGTAATCAAAAAGGTTACTTTCTCACCAGTTTGAGACAAGCTCTTGTTCTCGTCAGGCTATTCCCTGTCTATCCCTATAAAATGGATGAGCCTGGAATAAGTAGTAGTTCTATACCATGCAGCAGAAAGATCTATAACATGACAGAAGCTAGCATGTGCTACCTCTGAAAGCAAGTTGAAAAGCTATTTATTCTATTGTTTTAACTCTGAAGTAATGTTTTTAAAACTTATTGGTAGGGAATGAAAACCTGGGCAGTCAGCAATTTGGCTGTGGATGTTTTATATATGAATCCTTATGTGTATTCTACCATCAATTTAAAATGCACAGTTGAAAACTTGCATGGCACAAAGGCAAGGTGTGAGTGAGCGCAGATCTGAATGCACAAATCACATGCAGATGCAACATTAGAAGGACTAACAATGACATGAACACAAAGCAAGTTTTAAATAGAAAGATAAATAGTGGACAATGCTCACTGCCAGGGTTTAAATGTTCCTGTCCGCTGGGAATACTCAGTGAAGGACCTGTATTATGATAATTGGAATTGAAGTCATAGGCCCATGTTCCCTGGTGGAATTGTTATTGAGGGGACACTAGGGGAACAGGAAACATAGGCAGTTAGGCTGGAAGCAACTCTGCCACAAGGACAGAGCAGTGCACAGGGTTTAATAAAGTTCCACTTTTTCCAACTTCACTTGCATTCTTCACTCTTTGCTAATGAAACGTGGTGGCAGCATTGGAGCTGTGAGTTTTCTCAAGTGCAGCAGTTGGCAGTATGAGCCACAGAACTCTATCTGAAGCTTCCAGGAGCTCTGGATTTTGCAGACACAACCCTGGTGGAAGGAGGAGTTCGAGCTGAACACAGACCTGCCCATGAAGGAGAATGACAACAGCAGAAAAGAAAACGATTTTGCCTTACTGGGGAACAAGTCAGAGAGGTCTGCAGGAGTCTGAAGCTCACCACTGCCTCAAGCCTCACAGCAGCCCTAGGAGCCCTGAGGCTAGGGTTACCAGACAGCAAGTATGAAAAATCGGGACAGGGTGTGGGGGGTAATAGGAGCCTATATAAGAAAAAGACCCAAAAATCGGGCCTGTCCCTATAAAATCGGGACATCTGGTCACCCTACCTGAGGTTCTGTTGCACCCCAAAACAGAACAAAACTGCGGCTCAACAAAAGTTTTTCAATGGAGATCAATCCAAAGTTGAGGGGATAGACCCTGGTGTTACTGCCTTACTCGCAATGGTTGCTACATGCAATTTTGGAAACTTGACAGACTCCCTGATTTGGGACTGGAGAGTCTGTGGCACGTGGGTTCACAATTAGTGGAAGCGGCTGCTCCAGGAAGATGACCTTACATTAAACAAATATTTAGATATGGGGCAGGCAGCAGAAGTCTCAAGAGAAAGGATGAAAGCCCTAAGAGGCACAACTCTCCCAGAAGTACATGCAGTGAGACAAGAGCAAAGGAGAGCAGGTGGCCAGGGTTCCATATTCAGTGAGATAAATTTACTGTGGGAGACAGTATGAGCAGGTAAAGAAGAAGTGCCCCACTCTAGGACAGCATCATAAGGAATGTGACAAGTTGATCTATTGTAGCAGTATGTGCAAGAGCAGAGGAAGGTCCCAGAAAGATTCAGGCAGATTTGTACAATAGGAAGATGGCACATGAGACAGAGGGGATGACATCTTGACTCTCCTTGAACCAAAGAGAGTATCAGGTTTTGGCACTAGAACAGGAAAGTAAAAAGGGAAAATGCCAAACTCTGGGCATGCAAAAATGTTATAGGGAAACACCTTCTGCAATTTCAGCTGGATAGTGTTATCTCTTTCTTTGGAGTGAATTGGTCTCAAACACACCCATTACAAAAAGCAGAGGCATTCTAACAATGTACAAATAAGAGTATAATGCAGCCCATAGGAAAATGTGGCCTCACAGTAACTAACCTGAAAAACAACAGAGGGTACCAACTGAAGTTTGTGGTGGTGGATGGTAAGTAGCGTAGACCCTTCTTTGGGAATTACAGCCATATAAGCAATGGGTCTGATCAGGATGCAGCATCAGAATTGCATAGCTGCAGTGCAAGAAGCAAAAACAGAGAGAGTCCCATGGATAATGGAGACAATTTTAAAAGCATATGGAAATATTTTCAAAGGTGATGAATGCCTCAAAGAAAAGCTGTGGAACTCATGTGCTTACCACAAAGTCTAATTCCAATGGCACTATGTACTCCACTATGCAAGGAGCTTGAAAGTCTGCTGAGCAGTGGTATCATAGCACCTGCAGAGGACAGTATAGCATGGGTAAACAGCATGGTGGAGCAAAGAAGCCATCAGACAAATTACACATTGGCACAGATCCAAAGCCACCGAACTGGGCATTGAAAAGATGCCACTATCCACTACTCACAATTGATGGCATCTTACCAGAACTTTCCAAAGACAAAATATTTATGGTCTGTAATGTGAGGAACAGATTTTGGCACATAAGCCTGGATAAAGAGTCCAGCATGCCGACCACCTCTGCAATGCCATTTGGTCACTACAGATGGCAATGGGCATGAGCACAGCATCAGAGGTGTTCCAAAGACTCGCCCAAGTATTGGAAGGGATGCCTGGGGTGAAAATAATTGCAGATGATATCCTTATTGTAGGTGAAGGGAGTAACAATAGAGAAGCCGAACAAGACCAATGACAGAAAACAACATTTTCTATAGCAATACAGGGGAAAGTACATAAAACCAAACCCAGAAAAAAAATGAGAAACCCTGAGAGGTGATGTACATTGGACATGTACTCACAGCAAGAGGACTGAAAGCAGATCAGACAACAAGGTCAAAGCAGTCAGACAAGCCATCCCCAGTGGGTCTGTGTGATGGGGCTTGACTCACCACTGTGGCACCTCCTGCTGGCCATCCTGGGAATTAGCTCTGGTTTGCTGGTGCGCCTTCATCTAGTGGCGTCTCGCCACCGTCTCTTTTGTCATCAGGACCCGTGTTGCTCTCAGGACCGCGGTGTCCTCTTCTAGACACAGCCCTCCGGCTGTGCCCCACTCAGTTCTTCTCCCCCACCCCCCAACTTAGCCACTTGCCTCAGTGGCAGGCTGCAATCCAGGGTCTAGCCACCTGTGTCAGTGGCAACTGGGGCCAAAGGGGGGGGGGAAGAGCCTGGGCCCGTCTGCTACTCTGGGTCCTGGTCCAGGGACCCTCTAGCCAACAGCCACGCGCTGCGTCACCTCCAACCCCCACCGTGTTTCCCTGGGCCACTTCCCCACAGCCCTAGCACCTTCTCCACCCTTGTATTAGGGCCTCAGCCTGGCAGTGGTCAGCCAGGAGCTCACTCATGCTCTCCTGACCGGTCCCAGCACTGCTTCGACCATGGTGCTGTCTCTGCCCCCTCCTTCAGGGCAGCCTCCCTCCTCAAACTCCAGGAAGTGACTCAAGCTGCTCTGTTCAGCAGCCCTTCTTTTATGCCCCAACCTGGCTGTGATTGGCCGTCTCTCTAAACCTTGTCCCAGTTGGCTGTCTCTACAAGCCCTTTCCTAATTGGCTGCCTATTGTGCAGCCTCCCTGGGACTGCTTTAACCCCTCTTCTGCCAATGTGGGGTAGACGCCCCACCACAGTCTGAAAGGAGTACAGCTCTTCATAGGAATGAAGTTTCTGTCCAAATTTTGTCCATGTCTGGCTGCAGTAGCAGAACACAAGATCACAAGTCAGTGATTGGCAAACTGGGATCCCTCTTTGTAAGATATGGGATTCTGGACACTGTGTTCACTGACAATGGACCCCTATTTGTCTCAGAAGAATTCAAGGAATTTGCAAGCAAATGGGACTTTGACCACCACCCCTTTTCCCCAGCATACCCACAGAACAATAGTAAGGTAGAATCACTGTGAAAATAGTTAAGGGACTGTTACACAAGGCTGTTCTTCTGGTTCAGATCCCTTGTTAGCATTTTTGGCACACAGGAATATTCCATCACAAGTGTGCCAAAACAGTCTAGCGTAGACACTGACGGGAAAAAGGATCAGAACCCTGTTACCAATGAAAGGAGACCCATGGCAGCCAGAAGGATGGGGATGCCACCAAAAGGAGATGGCCAACAATCAGAGAAAGCAGGCACTAGATTCCAACAGATCAGCCAAAGACCTACTAGCCCTGGAGACAGGTACTCCTGTGAATATCCAGCCATTAAAGAGACACCAGAAGGAGTGTACTAAAGGAGTCGTGAGGGATGCAGTGGCATCAAGCTAATATGAGTTGATTACAAAAGAGACACAAGTGATCTGAAGGAACAGGAGGCACTCTGAGACAGTCGACAACACCCAAAGAGAGCCTACAGAGACCACTACAGAACAGAGAAACAGAGAACCATCTGGAGGTGAACTGAACAGGGAGGGAGGAAACTATAGAAATAGTTTGCGAGACTCAGAGACAGGGAGACCGAGATAAGTCACACCCTATGTGATTGCCTGTTCAGAAAACCAAACTGTTGCAAAGATTAGATAACCAGCTGAGTCTGTGATAAAGACAAGACTCCAACTTGGCTACATGCTGGCAACCTTTGGCTGAAAGGACAGTGTGTGGGGTATGGGTGTCAATTATTTGTTTAGTGTTTATATTAAAATGTTTGTAAAATAGGGAAGATGTATCATGATCAGTGGAACTGGAATCAGTAGGCCCAGTTCCCTGGAGGGGCTGTTATTAAAGGAAACACCAGGGGAAAAGGGAACAGGTGGAGTTAGGTTGAAAGCAACTCACCGACATGGACCAAGCAGGGCACAGGTTTTAATAAAGTTCCACTTGTTCAATTGAACCTGCATTTAAATTTAATCTTTGCTAATGAAATAGCTTGAACTTGCTCCCTCCAGCAGCCCACCTCACCCTCGCTTCCAAGCACAGTGCAAGCTACTTGACTTTTTATAATGTTACTCTAGGGAATAAGGAGTTCTCATAACAAATAGCAACAATACTCTGTTAATTCACAATGCATTATTTCCATTTATGTAAAAAGTGTCCAGGCACCCCAACATTAGACCTTACAAATCTCTATTTTAATTATTATTTTTTAGAATTTTGTAAGATAGACATTTTTATTATTAAGAATATCTGTATTATGTTCGTATACGTATCAATGTTTGCAGAAGTGTATGTTTACAGAAACTGTGGTACTGTGTATGTATAT
The DNA here is from genome assembly GCF_002925995.2 of Terrapene triunguis. Taxonomy (NCBI): domain Eukaryota; kingdom Metazoa; phylum Chordata; order Testudines; family Emydidae; genus Terrapene; species Terrapene triunguis. The sequence continues at coordinate 8,835,808 of NW_020664417.1, read as the reverse complement.
TTATTTACTGCATACACGTAGCACACACTGTAGGTAGCTAGGTAGACAGTCTACTGAAAATATATATTATGGTGCACTTATCTGATACTTTGTTTACAAGTCAAAGGTGAGGAGGAGTCCATTCAGACTTACTATTGTTTATATCCTAATACTTTGGATTTATTCAGTGCCTTTCACCTGAGCATCTCAAAACCCTTTACAACCATTAAAGTCCTGCAAGTTCTTCTCTAAAACAAATACGTATTACTGGGAGTGAACCAAATGACTTGTTTTAGTGTTTAACAAATACTTGGCAATAGTATTCAGCTAAAGTCAAACAAGTGAATGCAGCAATAAACGATACAGTCACTGGAACTGAATCTGATCTTTTATTGTGGCAGGATGTTATGAATCAGTACAATGGGCCAGATTCTTTGCCCTGCTCTGGCAGTGCAGAAGGGACACACACACACACACAGCTAGCTGCTGAATCAGCCCAGCTGTAGACTTCTCTCACTTACAGTCCCAGCTAGTTGTTATTTTTCCTTTGGATTGAATCCTTCTTGCCTTTCTCATTAGAGTAGTCCTACTGAAGTCAATGGGCCTAATCCCATGTGAAAAGTAATTAGGATTTGGCCCTTTGACTTTTAGGGTCATTCTAAATAAACCATTTGTCTAACAAAAACCACACCTTGAATCTCTTTGGATGGCTACAGAACAATCAGTACTCTTGAAGAAACAACTTTCTGGTCCCTAGACACAGAATCTAGAATCCAAATTTATAAATTCATCCTTAATCAATATTGCATTATGTGTGTATTATTTTACATTATAAAACATTTTCAGTAAGATGGTGAAAAAAGTCAATAGCTTATTAAATGCCAGTGACTTCATTATAACAAGCTATTAATCACTTTTGTTGCTTCTTTATTCAATTGATACCACAGGACTCATTTGTTTAAACATTATTTCTCTTATTCATTTTATCATATGCCCTTCCAGATTTATTTCACTTATCTGATGGATTACAACAACACATGGCTGCAACACTATTCAATATTGTTTTTATTTAAGGAAGTGTGCAGGCTTGCCAAATAGCTCTGCCCTTCATATGGCAGGAAATCTTATATGGTCCTAGTCTGCAAACACAGCTAATTGCTGAGCTTATTACCATAAGAAATCCCATTCACTTCAATTGGACTATTCAGGATAACGAACACTACAGCCTGCAATAAACATTTGCAGCTTTTTTTCAACAAGTCTTACAGTTTTCCACTTGCCTGGTCTCCTGGGGCAAATAAATTTTTTTTTCTGGACAGGCAAGTGGAATTTTTAAGATCACTTTTTCAAACAGCTGGATATTCAGATAAGGTGTTTGAGAAAGTCATGAATCATGCCAGAGTTGCTGCTGCGGGGCAGTATGATAGTGGCAGTCTGTATCTAACTAACCTGGACAACAGGAGCCGGATTCCCAGTTATAGCTGGGCGCCAGGTCTCGTGATGGGGCAGTGGGGAATGAATTGTAGCATAAAACACTAGAGATTTTCACAGCTGTTGTATATTCTCTTTTTAAGAAAAGAACAACAAAGCAGCTTACCTTGGAAGTCCCTCCTCTCTCTCACACACGCAAATATGCATTCACACTCAAACTGCCATCTCTCTGGCCTAGGACCTGATTCTCCACTGCTCTGTACCTAGACATATAAATCTGTGCAATCCTAATGCAAACTGAGTGTAAAAATGCCACCATTCTGATTTAGTAGCACAGCAGTTCTTAAACTGCGGGTCAGAACCCCAAAGTGGGTCGTGCATTAGACTTGCTGGGGCCCAGGGCTGAAGCCCAAGCCCAAGCCCGACCACCTGGGGCCAAAGCCAGAGCCCCACCACCTGGGGTCGAAGCCGAAGTCTGAGGGCTTCAGGACTGGGTGGCGGGGCTCAGGTTACAGGCCCCCTGCCCAGAGTTGAAGACTTTAGGCTTCAGCTTTGCCGCCTCTCCCCTCCTCCCCCCACCCAGGGTGGCAGGTCTCTGGTGGGCTCAGGCTTCAGTCCTCCCTCCTGGGGTCATGTAGTAATTTTTGTTATCAGAAGGGGGTCACGGTGCAATGAAGTTTGAGAACCCCTGTGAAGCATTTACAATCATTTAGTACAGCTGTTAATGAGTGCATAAGGTGCAGGGCAGTAGAGAATTAGGTTCCTTGTGTAGATAATCCAGCTGTCAATCCAGCATCTTTTTTAATGACTGTTAAATATTTCTTTTAAGTTATACTTGAGGCACTATAGAGAGATTTAGTCTTCTTTGTAATAACACTTCTCCTTTGACAGAGCAGTTGCACATCACTAACCAGGGCCGGCTCTGGCTTTTTTGCCGCCCCAAGCAAAACGGCAAAGAAAAAAAAAAAAAAAAAAACCTGCGGCACAGTCGGAGCCAGGGTGCAGGGGGACCCCCTGCACTGCAGATGTGCCCCGGCTAGCGGGGGGGAGGGGGAGGGAGCGGGGGGCAGAGAGAGAGAGAAGGGGGGCGGCCAGGGCTTCAGCGGGGCGCTGCCACGCAGCCCCCCAACTGCCGCGCCGCCTGCCGGGAGGGCTCCGCGCCGCTCAGGTTGGCTGGGAGGGAAGGACGCGGGCTGCCCTGCCGGGCTTGCTGCAGGGCACTCCCCTCCTCCGCCAGGCGGCCGGAGCGGAACAAAACACACGGCCGTGGAATGCCTCCTCGTACAATCTGCCACCCCAAGCACGAGCTTGCTTGGCTGGTGCCTGGAGCCGGCCCTGTCACTAACACAGGGAAGGCTGCCTTTCGAAAAGCAGACCTGCAGAAAACAGCAAAGCTTGATGCCAGATTGTCCCATGTTCCCAAGCATAAGGAAAGCAACTGTAAGGCGAGATTCTCTGAGTTTTCCACCAGTGTTTTGCAATGGATGATCCATCCCCATTTGAGCAGATTTCTGAGGATTGATTTAAAAAGCACTAAACCCATTAGGCCAGATGCTCATTTGTAAATCAGCATAGCTCTACTGACTTCAGTTTACACCAGCTGAGCTTCTGGCACAATGGCTTTAGGATCTCAGGTGGACTGGGCTGCATAAGTGAAAGTCCATCCTGTTCTCATGCCACATGATCTCTTTGTCATCAAAGGATTATTTAATCAGTGTTGAAGAGGCAGAATTAAAATCCTGTTCCAGATACTGATTATACTGTAGCCCTTCATTAGTGGTATGCTTAATGAAGTCAGAATAACAGAGAGTGTAACATATTCTTGAATATATTTGATATTGATTTCCTCCACTTCACTAGCTGTGTTATATTAACCAGGCTTCTGTGCTTTATCTATCAGGTTCCAAAGAAATATTTTATTTTGCAGACTGTCTTCTCTCTAGAATTTCTTTCAACATACAGATAGATTAAGTAAGAAGACTGTCCATCACGTCTAAAAATCACCTCTCATATCCAGGCGTTCTGCACTCTATACCTCCTGGTGTCATCCAGCTCTCTCTTCTTACTATAAAACCTGTCTCTAGGTTCTCCACTGCTCTTTGCTTCAGTATTAAATGCTGTAGTCAACACTCACATTTCCTTTCAGGTGTTGCCAGTGAAGAATCTACTTTTCCTTTGTGGCAGGCAAAAATCGATCCTCATCCAATTGACTCGGAGGACATTTTGAGCTGTGTGTTGCTTTACTCAAATGCTAAGGAAGTTCCCCCCCAGGAAATCTTATCACTAATATCATTTTCTGGCTGAGAACAAGTGAGCGAACATCTGTTCATGAAGTCAGCAGAAAGCACATTCCTTTCTTATATATCTATATTATATAGAATATTATTTTTGTCAACCCTAGTATAAAATGCACCATGTTTTCACTAAGGGCTTGTCTTCACTACCGGGGTAAGTCGACCTATGTTACACTATTCCACCTACATAAATAACGTAGCTGCAGTCTACGTAGCTTAGGTAGACATACTGCTGTGTCTTCATTGCGCTGTGTCAACAGGAGACGCTCTCCGGTCGACTTACCTTACTTTTCTCCGGGAGCTAGAATACTGGAGTTGACCGGAGAGTGCTCTGCCATCAATTTAGCGGGTCTTCACTAGACCTGCTAAATCAACACTGGCTGCATCAATTGCAGCAGTGTCAATCTCCCTGGTAACGAACACAAGCCCTACATCTCCACAAAATGCCATTAAGTCCATCCCTCGTTCTCCTTGTCCTTCATCCACTAACCCAACCAAAAAAAAAAATGGTAAACAGTCACTATGGCTAAAACAGAACACAGCCTATAGGGCAATATATCCTTTATGGCACTAGCTTTTAGAAAATGGAAAGGTGCAAGTCAAGGAGTTTTCCTATATACATTAACCTTTGTTCACCCTCCATCACCCAGCCTCTTCAAAACAGTTGGACATTCAGAGTTACCACTGCAAGTTCTGTCTTCCTGATATTTTCCCTAATAGGGGAACACTACAAGCTCTAAATAAAGACAATGTATTATAGCCATCACCTGCTTTGAACACTATGAAGTTGCAGAAGAGTTTCCATTATGACTTCTTGTTTTCATTCATTCAAGTCTTTCCACAACATACACCTTTGTGCTGACATTTTCCCTTTATGAGCTTTGAAGGTGATTTAAAGTTTGAGCAAAATCCCTTCTGTTTGATTTCAGTGACTCTGAAAATTATAGTTTTCCTTTAGTGAAAAAAATCTCAAATTTTTTGAACACAGCTACAGCAAAAATGGATGAAGTTAGAAATCTGAAGCTAGTCAGTGACATTTCCCCTTGAGAACTAGTCTCTTCACTGAGGTGGGGGGCAAGGGAGTGGAGAAAATATAGAAGTTAAAAACAACTGGAAAAAACCCACACTGCTCATGGTTCATTGTCATCTGCTAAGAGTTTAGCAGGGTATGATGAGTCTCAGCCCATTTGTGATTTAAATATTTTTTCTCTGCCTAGCCTGATACATTGACAGATTACTATTGGGACAATCTGCGTGAGGCAGATTAAAATTGTTTTAGTGAAATACACCTGAGAAAGTCCCTTAAAAAAAACAACAACAAAAAACACCTGTCTAAACTTGGGGGAGGGGCGGGGTTAAGTGCTAGAGGAAATATCATGGATCTCACTAACTTAGGGTCCTCTACAATTTTTGCTACATTCTGCAGTATTGGAAACTTTCATTTAACCAAAATTAAGTTTTGAGACTTTTTGCTGTGTCTAAATTAGGCAGAGCTATCACAATGAACACAGATGTTTGTCTGTCCTATTAATTGTGTTGGTCTGTTAACTGTGTTCTGCATGGGGAAAAAAATATAAACAAACTTTAAATGATTTGATTGTGTGTGTTGTTTCCTCCTCCAAACAAAAATAAAACCAAAAACTCCTACATTTTACATTGGCAATTCAGGTCCAGTCTGGGCTGGAATAGTCTAGTGGCTGGAGAACTAGTGAAACAGTGATGTCACAGAAGACAAGAGAGTGAAAATTGAGCAATTGAGAAAGAAAGAGGTATTAGTCAAACTGTTTCAAGCTCTTCATGCTAGTTTTTGTTAACATCAGTAGAACTTCAATAACTAATTAATATCTGGGATAAGAAAGACTTTGTTAAAGATTCAACACCTTCATCCCTTCAAATAATATATTAGAGCTCACAATAAATATTCCTTGATCCTCAGAAGGGTCCTCCCACAAAACCAGGGAAGACCAGACTTCACATTCCTGATATTTCTAAAGGTAGAACTAAGCAGTAATATTTAATTAAAAAAAAAAAAAAAAGCTTTTGTAACCTTTTCTTTAGAAATCAGAGAGAGGCAGAGAACTCTATTGGACAGAGCACTGCACTAGGAATCAGGAATCCTAGCTTCTATTCCTGGCTCTGCTGCTGGCCTACTGTGTAACCCTGGGCAAGTCACTTCACCTCTCTATGCGTCTGTTTCCCCAACTACCATATGTCTGTACCATTTACTTAGATGGTCAGCTCCTCAGAGCAGAGTATTTTACTACGTAGGTGTACTATGGGACCCATATCTAAGTTGGAACTTCAAGGTGCTACCATAATACAAAATAAATAAGCAAAGAAAGGCACAAATCCACTTCTTTTAAAAATTCTTTACAGCTCAACTTTAACAGAGTCAAGAGAAAAACATACTCCAGCCAAACAATGACACCAGCAGAAATAGGCACCCACTCCTCTCCCTCCCCATTCACCCCACAAGGATACGCCAAAGCTTAGAATTATCATTTTAACTATCATGCCCAGCCAATTTTCTTTTTTCTTTAAAAATAACCTAATGAATTTAATGGGAAAACATGTTAATGCAATTTGAATGTTACCATTAAAATTTCATGAAGTCAGGAAATGTAGAAGTTAAGGAATCAAGAGTAATGTTAACTTTGATGCACTGCACATACATAGCATTTTCTTTGCGTCATTTAACATGTTATCATTAATATGATAAAATGTGAATTAGAAACAGAACACTGAGTGCAGCTAAATTAACTTGCTGTAGAAATCTTAATTTTTTGCATTTCCCAGCTGTATGCAAGTTTAGCCACACAGTCTAAGTATTGTATTTCATAAAGAAATGAGAGTTAGTAAAGAAAAGATATGGAATTCCTGATCCTGCAGTACTTAATCAGGCAAATCAGTGGGGTTTGGCTGAGTAAGGACTATGAAATCAGGCCCTTTGTGAAGGAGAGGGAGAGAAACTTCCTGAACTCTAACACAGGGGCTAATTCTTCTCCCTAGGAAATTGCTCCTAAAATGGTCACCTCTTCTTACATACTCTTCTTTACCACTTCCCAGCCTCTTTCAATTGCCCTCCCTCTTCACCTTAGAGCTCGCTATGCAAAGATTTCTAAAATGACTTCCTACTGAAAAAAACATACTCTAATATTTCACATGCGCAAATTCACCCTGGAGTGCACAAGTATCACATTGTCATCATCATAGTCAACACATTCCTCACAATTACATTATCAGCTGCTTGTGTTGTTTGTCCTTATGGGTTGGCTGGGAATGCACAGAACTGCCGTGTGAAAAATGTCCAGGTGCAAGCATCTGTTTTTCTTCTTGTGAATTTTTTCTCCCAGTCTTTATACGATTTCCATGTGCTCCCATTATTGTATCAGGAGCATAAAGAGCACTAAATATATATGCAAAGTAAAGGCAACACTGGACTATGAGATTAAGGTGCCTTTACCTGGATTCTTTTATAATTATCATAAGTAAACAAAATATTACTCCTATCCTGTACTTTGTGATGCTGCTGTCTTCTCTGCTGTCCTTTTCTTCTTTTAACTTAGACTTTCCTCCAGCTCAACATTCTTTTACCTGAAAGTTTTCATTCTTTCAATATATCAATGCAACATTTAAACATTCCTCACATAAATTGCCAAATCATTTCTAAAGATAATGCTGATCCCAAATTCTGGATACAAAAGCAGCTAATACTCTCCCCTGCAGAACTTTG